>NC_066543.1:7104345-7419345 GCF_024679095.1 Eriocheir sinensis
AATGTTCATTTCCCCAGAAACTCCATGACGGCCACCCTGGGTAGCCTGGCATACGGCGGGGCTGGGGACTCCTCATCCAGACTCAACCCCTCAGAGGGATCTCTGCCTTACAGGAATAATGCACCAGAGCCATGGGAAGAGGAGGTGATATGCATGTTACTTTTTAATGTTTTTTTTTTTTATGTGTGTGTGTATATATATATATATATATATATATATATATATATATATATATATATATATATATATATATATATATATATATATATATATATATATATATAAAAAATAGATAGATAGATAGATAGATAGACAACGTATATGTCGGCGTTGAAGACGCACTTTTCCTCAAAATAGACTATAAAATTTAGCATCCGTTTTGGACACCGAATGTTGCATCATCTGAAGGTGACCTAGGCCTATAGGAAGTGTACAGATCATATGTGTTTTGATGTTGGTCTTGGTTCGTGGTTGGCCTTGTTCGTTACTTAGTGTGGTGATAAAAGACAAGTTGTAGTAAGACGGGTAATCCATACTGTATATTCCAGTGGTATTATGAGGTTTAAGCACATACTCCCACTACCAACTATTGGTCTTGGTCATCGGCCGTGCGCCGCTAGTGCGTAAGAAGTTCCAGATGACCCGCACTTATTATTCCTAATCCAAACATTCATTGCAATGCAGGATCTTCCTTCTGATGATGAGAGTGAGGCAACACCTGTTTACCTGTTCCTTGCCGCGGCTGGACTGCATGACTTCATCCCCACCTTTGCTCGGGAACACGTCGACATGGATGCCCTTATGCTGCTCACAGAGGAAGACATGATCAAGCTCAATCTGCCAATGGGGCCTCGCAGGAAGCTCCTCAAGGCCATTGCAGAGCGGAAGTCTGCCATAGAAGATCCTGGGGAAGTGGAAGACAGCCAGCTCTGATGAAAGGGTTGTTCTGTGTGTTGTCACTTAGAGAACTGTGGCCACGATTCCACCCTGGCCCTTGCTGGAAAGACCACTTAACCGTTCTAGTCCAATTTGTGCACTGACCTCTTCTTCCTGCCAGTAACTTTGGAATTGTGCATTTGTACGTTTGTTTGTTTTTGTTTGTTTGTTTGATTGATTTTGTTTTACACGATGTCAGTGTTGAAGTGCAGAGTGCATCATTGTTTATGGTTAACTGAAGGATAAATGAGCTGTAGTTTACACTGGAATCTGGACCCTCATAAGTAGCTCAGACCACTCGTGAGGTTCAACAAATGTGTGTATATATTTACATAGTTTTTAATATATTTTGTGGCTTCTTCTGGTAGTAGAAAAACTTTGTTGTGCTGCTAAGTTAACTTTCTCTTCTGAGGGGAGGGGAACATTGCTGTACAGATGAAGAGAGAGAAAACTGTTATGAAGCACCAAAACAGAAGTCTCTCTCTCTCTCTCTCTCTCTCTCTCTCTCTCTCTCTCTCTCTCTCTCTCTCTCTCTCTCTCTCTCTCCCCCCATGCCGACACACACACACACACACACACACACAGTTTGGTGTATTCCTTATTTCCCTCAATGTGTTTATAGATCCTGTAAAAAATAAATCTTACAATATCTTGTAAATCATGTGAAAATGTAGCAATTAAGTAATGGTAGTGGTACTGTAGTACATCTTTATTATTTTAATGGGACTCAGTATCCCCATGCAAGAAATACCAAATAACAAATAAGTCATAGTTTAATTAAGCATGCCATACTCTTGCCACGGTGGGTGCTCCAACACTTGCACGATATCCTCACTGTTCTGTTTGTGGCAGGTATTTCCTATGAGACTCATTTGTTTGATGGCTAGATAGAGTTCACTATCTCCTCTCACACCTTCACTCTAATGGTTATGTTTGATAAGCATTAGCTCAAAGTGGAATATTTCGAGTTTTCAAACTTGTAAATTATCACATGACAATCTGTGTCCCTCCCACACAGTCATTGCAAAAGTTCTGAGATTTTCGATGATTAAAAGGATAAAAATAGAACACTGCAAGCTTGACTGAGTCTTTTTAAGATATACATTATATTAATGCCAATAGGTTCTTCACATTAATGAGTCCATTATTATTCATAAAAAAACAAAACAATTATTGATCATAACCAGAAATAATATTGCGATATCAGATACAAATTTATATATAATTTGACATAACATGGCAAGAGGAGTTTGCTGGTTTCAAGATGTTTGTTGGTTGATGTACGAGTTGGCATTATATATAGTCTATTGACTCTAACTTGAGCCCTGTGGCTTGGCCCAGGAAACCCCCCATTGTTTACACATCCAGCGATGACCTGGGCATGGCAATCTGTCTTACTGTTAGTCTGTACGTTATCTATTTATGGAATATATAGTATATATATATATATATATATATATATATATATATATATATATATATATATATATATATATTCCATAAATAGATAACGTACAGACTAACAGTATATATATATATATATATATATATATATATATATATATATATATATATATATATATATATATATATATATATATATATATATATATAATACGACTGCATGGTGTTATAAATGGCTTGGGATTTGAAGGAAAAACAACAACTCTGTAAGCCTTCCATTTCACTAGGCAACGTGGCTAATGCGACTTGCCGCCTGAGGGACCTTGGCGCACCCACAGGTCTAAAGAAAGGGAGGTCAACCCATGCGCAGCTTAGGTGACGTCAGGCGGTCTGTGGGAGGAGCCTCTTCTCTCTCTCTCTCTCTCTCTCTCTCTCTCTCTCTCTCTCTCTCTCTCCCTCCACGGGTATAAAAGAAGCGGAGCCCTTTCTTTATATCTTGGGCGCACCATTCACCCTTCCGCCACCACGGAAGACTCACGTAGGTCTCACTCTCGCGTCCTGCACAGCCAAGCAAAAGATATTATATATAACGTAAATAAGAGAGAGAGGGGGTGGGGGGAGCGTGTAGCGGCAGTAGCGCGGCTCCGGGGAGCCCTGCCTAAAGGCTCAAGTTAGAGTCGATATACTATAGATACTAAGAAATAATTTGTGCCATTGTCTGTAGCACTCTCTTTATAACTATGTTACTTTGTCTGTTTGGATTCTTTTTTTTTTTTTTTTTTTTTTTTTTTTTATCGTGTACATTTCGTGACCTTTGCATCACCTTTTGTCCGATGTGGCGACTGAAAATAAAGAAGTTATATACACGCGGCTCCACTTTCCCGCTCTGAGTTACTCTGGTGTCTTGCTCTCTATTTCTTTTTATCTTGCAGGTAGCTTCCATCAGTCTACCGAATTTGCTTTAGAACAGTATAAATTCTTCTGTCAAATCATATTTTAGGAGTTGAAATTACCTATAAAAAAAAAGTGAAATACCGATTTGTCGGCGTCGAAGAGTCACTTTTCCCTCACTGTGAATCTTGGACACCGAATGTTGCTTTACCAGTTGGAGTAACCTAGGCCTAAGGAAGTGTACAGATCAGATAAGATGTTGAAGGGTTGTGGTGGTTGGCAGAGCCTACTTGCCCTGGCAGCGTCCTGTGACCACGAGGAGACATTTACAGCGTCCATTGTTATTGGTTAGATCTTGGCCTTGGTCTTGGTGATAATAAAGTTGTAGGAAAACTGGTAATCCATACAGGACACCATGTGGGTCGTCGTTCACTACTCGGCAGTCTGTCAGGTTTTAGCGGTCTTCGACAGAAGCAAATACGGTATGTGGAAAGTTATTTGTTTCAGCACAATTATATGACTTTTCCTTACTTTTCTTACTTTTTTATTTTTTTTATAGGCCAGAAAGGCTACATGTAAGTGTGATTTGTGCCTGGGGATGGCTACCCTACCTGTAGCCTAAAATATGCGCCACTCCCTCTCCACAGTCGCCTTAATATCCACCAGCCTTGGGTATCCGCCTTTCTTCTACTCCATTAAGCATAGGCATTAGAATCTCTTCCTATCATCTGTTTGCCGGAGTAGTGCTCTAGCAATATTTCTCTGTTTTGGCCCTGAGCTACCTCTTGTGCTGTAAAAGAAATTATTTTAGCTTGCTATACTTATCTTTCTTACAATTGATTGATGAACTATGTATATGTTCAGTGATGATTGAAAGTGTTTCCAGATTTTTTCTGTTCGCGAAAAGGTATTTGGAGAGGCTGTTGAACATGCCCAAATCCAACTATTCCTTTACCATTCGATCAATTAATGCCTAGATTGTCTTTCGCAGATGCAGGAATCGCGCACTTTTTGCAGTAGTTACTATAGCTAATAATTATAATCAAGCGCGAAACGTGGTGCAGTACTGCAAACATGGCAAACTTTTAGGGCAAGGGTGAGTAATAAATGAGGGCATGATTGAATATCCGAAACTATAAATGTAAGGAGAGCATGATTGTTTATTCTGAGCACTGTGAGCAGGTAGGTAATAATGGCGAGTGAATAAGGAAGTGTGGTAAGTATACAGCCTACTGGATGGAGATAACTGGATAGATATTGGAAGCATATTCATTGTGAAAGTGAATGAGAAGTGTGAGTGATAGTAGAATGTAATAGACTAGACGAAGGGTATTAAGTCATAGCAAAATAAGAGAAAAAATAAGCTGGCTTCATCGAGATACCAGCTGTGTTTGGGTGATGATGTGCGTTAAAGAGGGTAGTTATGATAATTCATGCAAAATTCAGCAAAAAGATGTGATGTGAATGTGTACGTAGGTAGTGGTGGGAAGCACTGTCGCGCATGAAGAGGAAAAATGACCCTCTCAAGCAGGAAAAAGCTGGGCTAAAATATATAAACCTACCATTTTTCATGTACAGAAAAAAAATATAGAAGATAAATGGGAATGTGGGTTTTTCAGATGGGGAACACGAAATGCGTCGCAATTACATAGTTTTTGAGTTAGGGAGATGAAAAATACCCTAGATGTTGGAAATATGATCCCGTACTAATGCGAGAATAGTGGTCGTCACTGCCACCTGGCCTGCTGTCAACATCTGAGCCGCGGCGCATCAGGGAGGCAGGCGGTGTTGGTGTATCTTGACCAGGCGAGGGCACCACCCGTTATTGTGTACCGAACAGCCTCAGGTAACTCATGCTGTCAATCAGTAAAAAATGCTAGGGGGAACTGTATGATGCTTCGGCCTTCATGTTCTTTAACTTACGCTTTGTAAGGATATTCCCGCCCAGCGGCAAGGAAACTTTAGTGTTGACCGGTGTGGCCCGGCGTGATGAAAGAAAGCATAGCATAGTCAGGACAGCCCTCCCTGATGGCCGTCATGCTGTGAATGATAATGAGTATTGTAGAAAAATTCTTAAACATTCTCTACTCTTGTAATACTACATCTATTTAGTTTTCGTCTGACAAACTTAAGTCCCCAGACAAATTTCTTATCCTGTATCCTACTCAGTATTTTCTATTTACTTTGAAGGCCTTAAAATGAAATATTTTGATATGAAATGGATAATTTTATGGGTTAATGTAGCCTTGCCCTGTAGCCATTTGTGACGGAAATGGGGTACAAAATCGTGCAATTCACTACATCTATCACCAGAAAAACATGAACCACATCAGAAAATCGTTGGTTGGGTGAAACGGTAAATTGTCCGAAGTAAATATACATCCAACAGGGAAAGCAGTGTTGAGTGGCGAGTGTGCAGGTGCGGTGTCCTGCAGAACCTGGGTTCAGGCCCCACTTCAAGCTGACAGTCATTGAATAGCCTAAGATCACCCACCTGCTGTCCTAAAGCCACCTATTAACCAGGACTCTAGATAAACTTCCTAAAGAGGATCAAAGATGAGCTCTGGGGGGCACCATGAAGCAATCAAGATGGCATCACTCTAAAATCACTTGCCTGTGCCATTATGAGCTGAGGTCAACCAGCATCAAGAAATTCTAGACATATGCATGTAAACTGTATTGATTTTATTTTTGTACCAGGGGTTACAGACAGTTCAGGATGGCGAATGAGGATGGAGTCACATTACTCTTTGAACAACATTCGGTGGCACAAGTTCAAGAGATTTTAAACAAGACTCGTGGTGACATCGAGTGCAAGAAAGAAGATTTACGTGTTATGGTCGGGTGAGTGTCTGTGTTTTGCTTTTCTTTTGGTTAATATTTAGAAGAAAGACATATTAGTTATTGCTATATGAGATATTAATCATTCAAGTGCCTTGGTTCAAATCCTGGCCAAGGCAGTCATCCTGCAGCCCTCCCAGCTGCTCATCTTCCCTTTTGAGCTTGTCAATGAATAGGTATCTGTGGAAACCTGGGGAAAATTAGGGTAAGGTAACCAGTAGGGTACATAAAAAATTTACCTTTTTTTCTGACCTGTACCGCTATACTATTTATTAATAAACTACATCAATTATTGTTATTGTTTGTAAATAAAGTACAAGCATTTTTCTCATAATTTGTTTTTTTTTTGTAATAATAAGAAAAAAAAAAATGTATTATGGTGTATAAACCGTTTTGTACGCTTAGGCTACCATTGGGGTATTCACCCCTTGTCCAGTAGGTACTCATTAATTTATAACTAAAAACTACAACAGCTAGAAGAGTCTCCTTTTTATCTATTTATTCTTTTTCACTTTATTTATTGTTATGGTTTTAGTTATTTCATTATTGTGATGTATAAAGGATGAATGTAAAAAAAAAAAAAAGGTTAAAAAAAATTAAATTCTCAAAAATACTTTATTCCCCTCTATCTTAATAAAAATATAAATATTGATTGATTTGGTTAAAAACATTTTATGGTTACTAAAAAAATAATATAACATTTTTAAAAATGAAAAAATAAATATAATACTGCATAAAAGGCCTTTCGTCATACCACAAACGTACGCCCATAAAACGCTGGCCTGTTTAAGCAAAACTCCAAATTTAAAAATAAAAACTTAATATAAAATATAATCTAATTCATAAAATGTCTCTATATTGGTAATAAATATTATGGTAGTTAGTTTTGTAGATGTTATTAGTTTTGTATTAAAGATTGAATATTGTTTTATTGTGCAATTCTGTGATTATTTAAGCAAACCCAGTTTTATTATTACACTTTTATTCTAATAATTCTAAGTAATTATTATGAAATTTCTTTGAAAAATAAGGAAGATGTGATTTCATAGTCATTTTAAAACTAACGTTGTTATGAATTTTTTCCCGAAAAATCAATTATTCCTGACGGCCACTTTTAATTTCCGCCTGTGTCCGCGCAAATTGTCTATATTGCTTGTGTAGTATTCTGGTAAATAAAAGATGATTTAATGTTATAATATAATTTAGTAAGAAATTGCACAATAATAAGTTATTATAATGTGAATCAAGATTAATAAATTCTCGCCTTCATTTCTTCGCCGGTGGGGCATTTTGCTCTTTTTACCACCTTCATATCCAATTGATCTTTACATCGTCCAAGCCTGTTATCACCTTGCACCTTCACTAAAAACACTAAAGAAGTTGAACTAGAAATGTAAGGCAAAACTATAGGGTGTAAAAATACGTCTAAAAAACTTCATTCTTCCACACAAAGAAAAGAAAAGAATTATCGTCTTAAAGAAAGAATCCATTTCCTAAAAAGAAATAGTAAATCTTAAAAGTGCATAAAAAAATAATTCAAGTTGAAAGTAATCTAAAAATAAAACTTTACTTTAATTGGATAATGTTAAGGACTTCCCTTCAAGATGTTTTTTAATTTCTAATAAATGTATATTGTAAAGGAAAAAAAATAGATTTAGTGAAATAACATATATAAGTTTACAAACAAGATAAGAATAGTATATTGTTTTAAATTTGAAGTGGGGTAAGTATTTCTTTTTTTTTTTTGTCACTGTGTTTTCATTTGTATTTTTTTTTTTTGTTTTTTTTGTGTTCTAAATTAGATTTTTTTTACTTTTTTTTCTGGGTTCTTTTTTTTATTTGTTTTTCTTCTTCTTTTCTGTTGTGTAAATTGTAAGTTATTTATGCATAATCAAGTTATATTTTATTGTTGAAAAAGGAAGTAAAAGTTGAAAAGGAGAGTTGACTTGTAGAGTACGCGCACCCAGTTGAGTTGTAGATGCATGGTCTGCGGCACACAACACAGCAAGTTTAGACAGTTTTCTGCACTGTGTTCTAAGGAGACAGAGAAAAGGGACAGTGCTTCTTGTTCTCATATGCCTTAGAGCAGGTTATAATGCATACTTCATCTCATCTTACTGAGAGAAAAATTGAGGTACTACGGTCTTGTCTTGTTTTCGGATATACATGTTAAAAAAAACACACTTTTCTTTTAAGTACTGGAGTATTGTACTGCCATAAAAACCAAAGTTTAAAGGTTGAAGTTTACCTGCAAAAAGGACAAAACAAAAAAAAAAAAAAAAAAACCTGGGCAGACAACAAAAACAGAAAAAACTAAAGCTAATTGTGGTAGCAAATCAGTGGGCCAGAGTTCAAATACCAGCCAGGGCAGTTGGCACTTAGTTCACCCAGCTATTCATCCTCACTTTAAGGCGGGTCGACAAATGTTTACATGGGGAAACTTTGTGAAGGGAAAATGCAGTAACCAAATGTCATTCTCACTGTATCTCAGGGTAATGGGTTCTCACCCATCATATGCTCAAGGGCCAATGTAATGGAGATGAGCATCAAGGCCATGCACAGCTATTGCATATGCCCTCAACTTTACATTTACCTTTTCCTGGCCAGTATTATTTCTGCAGCATGATTCATGTTTTCTTGAGTCACAATCTTTATAGTTATTCCTAAAAAATAGGATTGAGTTTTGTATACAATATAAGGATTTATTTATTTATTTATTTGTTTATTTTTTTTTTATTTATTCATTTTATTTTATTTCTACTGTTTGTAGAAATACAGAATTTTAACTTCAGTAGGGGTTAGGGGTCAACTTTTACCTGAGATGGACTGGTCTGTTATAAGAGTATATGTGGTACTTATAATTGACATCTTTGAATGGAACTGTCTAAGATTTTCACACTGACTATTGAATACATGATGCTATTTCACTCTTTCTAGAGAGAGATATAGAGACTTAATAGAAGCTGCCGACACCATCGCTGAAATGCAAAACAGTGCCGAGGCAATTTGTAACAACATCAAGACAATGGAGGGTCTGTGTGAGAGCCTCCAACAGCGGGGCCTCATTGGTTTCAAGACTCAAGGCAACCATGCTAATGGAATAGAAAGGTGAGCATCTCTTTCAGCAAGTGTTTTGGTGACAGCTTCCACAATCACCAGCACTGTTTAGGTGCACTCCTTTCACCTACTTATTTTTTGTATGTACTTTTTCTATATGCTTCAGGGCAAAATAAAACATCATTTTTATTATTATTGTTATTATTATTATTATTATTATTATTATTATTATTATTATTATTATTCAGTGATGGGCACCGCTAACCGAAAAGTTAGCTTTGCCCACTGGTACTCCACTAACTTAAAAGTTAGCTTCACTCATGCTAAACCACTAAACTTATAAAGAAATTAGTGGAAGCTAACGCTAACCGCTCACTTTTTTATATGGATTTAGCTTCAGTTTAGTGTAAAAGCCTTTAAAACAGACCTATTGACCTGAAATTTCAATATGTTGTTGCTTAAAGTAAGCAGAGGAGGAACTACGTTTAGCGAAAGCTAATTGGTCTGCTAACTGTTTCCAAAGTTAGCGAAAACACTAACCAGCTAACGAAAAAATTAGCTTCGCTAATTAGTGGTTAGCAGATTAGCGGAACCATGCCCACCACGGTTGTTATTATTATTATTATTATTATTATTATTATTGTTGTTATTGCTATTATTTTTACTAGTATTATAATTATTAGTAGTAGTACATAGTAGTATTAAGACAATTGATTCCCTATGCTGACATCATGGTACCCTACAAAAATTAAAGTAATTTTGAGTAGGACAAGTAGAGTAGGTACTTAATCAGTGACCCCTATTTCCCACAGAATATGGAAGCTCCAGTGCTCCTTCAGTAGAGAAGGTTGAATATTTTGAGTGGGAATCCCATGATTACAATTTCTTACCTTAAAAAAGTCTGGCCACTAAAGTCCTTGACTGCCTAGGGTCCATGAAGATTAGTGAGTTTAAAATTAGAGTCAGCAAGATTTTGACACTTTCTTTTAATGAAAGAGTTTTAGATAAGTCAAAGAATAGATTTGGCTAATGGCAGAGGCCAATTTACTTCACACAGTGGCTACAAGAGAAATATGTCTTAGGTATGCTATGTAAAATTTGATTATAGTGAATGAGGAATGATTTGTGAATGCTATTGCAGCCCAATCTATTGGGTTATTTTTGGCCTCTGCTGCAACTCCTTATTTATTTATATTTATTTATTTATTTATTTTTGTTATTATTATTATTATTTTTTCGGGGGGCACTGTGCCAATACAAGGTAAAAGAAAAATATAGTAGTTATTTAACCCAAAACAAACAAAGGGAGTTGGGATCATTATTGATACTTTATACTTTTTATTTTCAAGGACAAAACAAACTACTGGTTTCACATATAAAGGAAGGCTGAGACAAAAGATAATGCTGTAATGTGAAGGGGGCTACGATGGCAGAGAAAGAAGCCAATGAGGCAGCTTGAATATTTATCATTTTACCAAAGGAATTATAGCTGAAATTTGCATACTCCTAAAACTTACTTAGGGTTGGAAAAACCCATTTTGAAACTTGGATAATTTAATGGGGGGAAAGGGACTAAGCAATTGTTTATTTGTGAATGTTTGTGTTTTCAGAAAGAGTGCATCAGGAGGCCATTACTCATTGGCTGTACAGGTGAAGGTATTGGTAGGGGTGCCAGAGGCTTTGTGGGGTCTCACTGAATATGGCCAATATTTGCCAGCCAGTCAACTCTTACTGCTGGCCCACCACACCCACACAGCCTTGCAGCTTTGTCCTACTGCAGCCCAGGTACATTTCTTAACATTCTGGCTGCCCTGTTCATCTGCATGCCTTTTTTTTCCGGCACTACACTTGTTCTTTATCTTCAGTTTTACCAATTGATCAGGAGTGTATGAGTGAGGGTAACATAATCCACCAAGCACTGTACTTTGTCATACTTTCTCTTCATAGGCTTGGCATTTAGAGTGGAGTTGATGTCACTGTAGATGAGGAGGACATTTATTTATTTATTTAAAAGAAATTGGTTTAGTGAAGTAGAATTTTAATGTAATTGTTTCCCCACTACAGGTCTACTCATGGTTCCCTGTCATTGAACGACAGTGGATGAGCATCACACAGTTCCGCCCCACAATAGTGAGGGGATGTTCCTCACTCATCAGTTCAGAAGTCCAAGACACCCAAGTATGTCTGAACATCAAAGTTTTAATTAAAGTATTTATGATTCTAATTTTTTTGAAGAATGAGCTGGAATGGTCATATTGAAAATATAAGAGTGATAAAAATTACATTTGACAGAGAAGTTGCCAGTGAAGGCATATGGGGATGAACCCAAAAAAGGTGACTAGACAGCTTTCTCAGCTTCAATGATATTGTAGTAATGAATTTTCTGGTGCTGGTCATGGGGAATAGAAAAGTGGTGGTGGTTTTGTGGTAAAAATATTTCTCTCACTTTCAAAAGGCAGTGCTGGATGCCCTGGTGTCAGTGATGTTGGTGGAGGGGTGTGGGTGGGCCGAGGCATTGTCGCGAGTGCTGGACCTGCGTCGCATGGCACTAATGGAAGCAATTGCACCAACACCATCAGCTACAGCAAAGACACAGATTGCAAACTTCACCAAGCTCTTCATGGGAACATTGGATATTGTGTATGCAATATTTGTTGGTAAGTTGTACACATTTTGTTCAATGTTAAAGTAATCGATTGATGAATTAATTTTTATTTGTTAAAGTATATGACTGTACATAATTATATACAATTTACTAGGGTTAACAAATCAATGGAAGATGAATTGGTTATTTTGATGTATGCAACAGAAGAAAGCAATGGGAGCAGCTTGCTGGAGAGGCGTCTGCAGGAGGTGGTGCAGGGGGAGGGGGACAATGCACCGCCTGTCTCCCTCCTTCAAGAATCTTCACTCACTCTTTCATTCCTTCCACAGTCTATAAGGAACTTCAGGTAATTGTAGTTAATAGGAAATATTTTATACAGTAATGAAATAGTCCTTCCATGATGTGTCAATATAAACAATTTAAACTAAATATGGTCAAGAAATAATGAGTTTTTAGTATTAGATATGTGACACTAATATTTTTTGCTTAGGCCCTCCATCCAAGGAAGCACCAAATCCCTTGGAAATGACTTCATTAAGCAGGAGGTGAGCTGCTGGTTGAATGCTGTGTTAAATGAAGCCTCTCAAACCCTGGCCACACTGCTCTGTGAGTGTTGCTTCAGATCTGTTGGGTGATATTTTCAATGAGGGAGGGATATTCCTTGTTTATTGTCAGATTTTTATCTTCCAGTGGATGATGTTAATTGCAGAGATGAGTTTGCTTTTATTCTTAATCCCTCATGATATGGAATTATATTGTGGGTGTCATGCATGGTTACTTTGAAATGAAATAAGTATCAGAAGTTTATGATTATGCTGTTCATAACTTCTTCCCTCCCGACAAAGCTTTCACCACCAGTGTGAAGGCCTTGGCCATGATCAGGTCCAGCGTGTGGGAAATCTTTCAGGACAGCCTTGATAGTGGAAAGTGGATGAAGGTGAGACAAAAGTAAGAGTTTCATGTGCATGTGTTGTAATGGAGGTGTAGTAGGGTATGATCACACATTGTTGGGAAGAAACCACACCTTTGTCTCATACTACCGCTGATGCATCATTCATCAGACATGTGACGTACATTTCAGGACCAGTCTTTTTATGCTTTTACCTCTAGAGAGTACCTGAATCAGAAGAATTCATGACTCATGTAATGTATGGCTATAGTCAATCAATCTAAGCTATAAGGAATGGGAAGACTGTTTGTCATGTTTACAATAACTCTGGGGCACATCTTGTAGGTGGGCTAAGTGAAATGTATGCAGTGTATGTTATTTTATTATCAATGATGGCCTATTAGTCTTCATAGACAAGCATGTCATAGTTCTTATTTTCAGGTAACTGATGTCTTGTATGGTGGTCCACTAGATCCATGGAATTCAATTGTGCGCAGTCAGGTGACTGAGAGAGCTCGTCAAGTTGTCTCATCACAGCTTGAAGGTGCAAAGGAGGCCACTATGCAGATGGTGGACAAACTGGCTGCAGATATTACCACTGACCCAAAGTGAGTCTTGGTCTCATCTGTTGTGGCTCTAATATCTTCAGTTACTTTCCTAGTTCTGGCCATTCTCTGCTCTTTCCATTTGGTTCCTTGATGCTTGATTCCTCCATCACTAAACGGCTCCACTATTTCAAGTTATTATTTTTTCATTCTTTGTGCAAAATACAAAGAAAAATGAAGGCTAGTATACTTTATGTATCTATCTCCAACATCCTGTTCCCTCAAGGGGTAGCCATGTCTGAAGCGCCTCCAACTTGATCTGTTCCAACATTCCCTCTCAGCACACTCAGTCCCTCACCTACCAACTCTCTTACTTCAATACTTGTCCATTCTATTGATCTCTTTCACTGATGATCTCTCCCTAACGCCCTTTCCCTCAATTTCAGAGTACCACATTCAACCACTCAACAGTTCACTCCCTTTGATGTTGCACCATTACTAAACCTCCCATACATGCTTTCATTACTTTTGCCATTCTAACATGACACACTTGGCTTGTATAATGAAATTCACTTTAAATCTCTAGAACATGTTCTGAGGAAGGAGACATCAGCGGATACGTATGGAGTGAGAACAGTGGAGACCTGCCAGAACAAGTAGGATGGACTTCAGCAGCTACTCGCTCAGTGGCACAGGCTGGAGGTGAGTCTGTGCTAGGTTACTTAAATGCCAGTGGTGGTGCAACAATGATTAATTAATATTTTCATCACCTGTGGCACAATTAAACCAGTTTTAAAGAAAAACAATAACATGGAAAACACCTCAGTCAGAGAAAGAATAATTGCCCACTGCAGTAGGCTGTGATTCATGACAATATCAATATGATGATCTGAATTAATTTTTTTGGAAAGCACTTTTCTCGTATATAGTTGGCAGCCTTAACTGAATTTATTTTTAGTTTTTCCAACACTTGAGAAGAAAACCATGTATGTTTGAAATTTTATTTTTGGTATTTTTCAGAGAAATTCTGAAGTAATTCATACCCCTTTTTTTCAGGACTGTACCACAAAACCCGAGGCTTCACTACACGTATCCAGAACATTTGTCATGCACTCAACTCAAGACTAACCTCACTTCTTCAAGATGTTGGCCACTTCAGTTATGGTACGACCTCTCAGTGTGTCATGCACAATAAATGTGACTCCAAAATCTGCATACAATAGTTAATTAGCCAAGTTCAGTCAGTCTTCTTTTTTGTTATTCATTTTTATAATTAATCCTGTAAAACCTTTGGTGTGTTGGGCTGCAAGTCATGCCATTCCTATTGTTAACTCTTGATCAACAGAACCAGTCAAGACAGACCTCGGCACAGGTTTGGGCAGCAGTTCCCTGGACAATGAAAAATGCACAATGGAAGATTATACTTCTTTGCTTAATTACCTGCAGGATGCAAGTTGCTCTTCCTTTATGCAGTAAGTTTTATTAATCCTTTTCATTTCTTGCTCAGACAAAATTATAGTTATTATTCCTTATTTTATAAAACAATGAAGTGCAGTTACAGACCACAGAAAAGTATTTACAGTAAAAGATCTTTAATCCAAATAGCAGTGAACTTCACAGTGTAGCAGTCAATCAATAGCCTCATTGGTTATGATTACTTCCTATGATTTGTGATAGAGTATTTCTTTAGAACTAATAGTTATGCAGCATCATTGCAATGACTTAGGCAAAAATGATCAAGCATACAATGATATGCATTATTTTATTGGTAATAAATGCCTGGTCGTGTATTTATTTATTTTTTTATTTTATTTATTTTTTTATTTTATTTTCTATTATTATTTAATTTATTTTCATTAAAAATAGATGCAGTTTTTAGTTGAATGAACTTTGCACAGGCTTGTGACAGAGCTGGAGGAGCTTGCCCAAAAGCATCTGTGTGGTACTCCTGTCCCTAACACATCTGAGGGCTGGGAGGAGGAGCCACAGAGTGCTGCCCCTGCTGCAGCATGCACAGTGTTAGTGGTGGTGGGCCGCATCTGCCAGGCTCTTCCCAGCTTATGTTCTCACCTACAAATCTGTGCCTCAGCTTCAAGTATGTCTACTGGTTTAATCAGAGTAAGTGGAGAGTTAGTTGAAAGTTTTTATGAAATTATGATCTTCTGACATAAATAACATCTGCAAGACAGTGTAGTAGTGTAATTCCAGCTAGTGGTTGCCCAGTCTACACATATTTTTGTTTGGGTAATAGGACAAGATGCAATTGCAAGGTACTGCCATACTGCTCAGCCACACCATACTTGTGCCATCACATGAAAAATTAAAATAGGGACACAAAAATGGAATTAAGAGAACAGAATACATGGCAGAAACCATACATGTCCGTTTCCTTCAAGGGAAGCAAGTGAAATAAAACTATAGCGAGGTAAAATATCATCCTGAAACAAGTGAATGAGTCCCATTAGTTAGTCTCAGATCTCAAACACCTTAACTTTTTTCTTTATAATTAAGAATAGCTAGGATGGGATGGAGAAAGTAATGAAGGTGTGTGTGAGAGGTTTGGTATGGGTGTGACAGTCAAGGGAGTCGATTGTGGAGTGGTCAAATGAGTGAAGCTTGTTACCTGAGATAGTTTGGATACATGATTAGAACGAATGCAGATGACTGTGAAGAGAGTGCATGAGGGAAGGATTGAGGGAGGGGTCAGAGGAAAACCACCTGTGAAGTGGATTAATAGGGCGAGCAAGTATTGGAACAAGAGAGTTGGAAGTAGCTGGATTAAGTGTGCTGAGGGAGAGTGCCAGAACAGGGAGAAATGGAGACACTTCTGCCGCTGCCACCCCTTGGAGGGAAGTTCCCGTAAGGGAGTAGGGCATCAGAGATATAGAGAGATAAGAGAGAATAAGAATAACCCAGCCTGAGCCAACACAAAATTTTAATACTTTTTAGTACTAGAGTTGATACATCTCACAAGGAAAAAGCTTGGTTTGATCTGTCCATTTCACATTCCTATCACATATTTATGGCCACTCACCACTGGTGAAAACTTAAAGATTATTGAGCTGAGTTAAGCAGTGTTTCAAGAACCTAAATAATATTTAGGTTCTTGAAACATTGCTTTCAACCATGCCTTTTTTAATGTGTTATAATTGACCTGAATGATTGTATGAGAATGAATATAATTGAAAGAAAGGAGTTATTGATATTCAGATTAGCACACAAAAAACTCAACCATTATTCTGCCTTGTTAGTGCTATACATATAAAGAAAAATTTGCAAGCAAGTTGGCTGGCATAAAATCAGTGATTATAGTCATCTGGGGCTCCACCTTTACCCATGTGGCCACCACCCACCTCAATATGTTATCCATACATTCACCTGCCCCACTTCCTTTCTAACATCTTCCTTTTTTTATTTTTTTTTATTTTTTTTTTCGTCATACATTTCTTCTTGCCAGTATTTTGCCCCAGTGGCAGGACATCTTCATTCTTTTACAGGTTTTCATGCTTCAGCAGATTTATGAAGACTAGAAATTTTCAGTTAGTATGAATCCAGTATGATTTGGTATAAAAGGGAGATATTCATCAAATTTGAGTTTGTTAATTTGATAATTAGATATGAATTATAAAGTTTAAATATGCCAGTTCTACTTAGGAGACATATATATGTGGAACCAAATTTGATTTTGACAGCGGATCACCACAAGCTCAAAGCAGGAAACTGAATCATGGACTAAAGTTCGTTCAGCACTCCAGGAAGCTGGTAATCGTCTGTTTGGGCTTTTCTTAAAGTCCCTAACTTCAACGCTCCACAATGAGGTGAAGGCCTCCCTCTCCTCTCAAGCTTCATCAGATGTTGCTGCTTCTCTGTCAGCTTTCTCAGTAAGATATTTACCTTGCCTTGGTGTTGACTCTTGTTTCTGTGGATATTTATAATGCAGCTTCATCTAGTGCAGAAGCTATACAAATAGTAACCTAATTATAATGTTTTACTGTACACAATTATAATGTTTTACTGTACACAATTATAATGTTTTACTGTACACAACTTACTCAGTTTTCATATAATTTATAATACTTCAAAGGCTACAAGATTGAAACTATTCAACTGGAAGTTTTATTATTAATTGATTAAGTAAGCTCAACATTATTTAAGGATCTTGATAAAAGGAAAGTTCTCACAGTCCTGTTCACTGTTGTCATCTGCAGACATGGGAAGTTGTTGACATTGAGGAAGAAGGGGAAGGTGGCAAAGTGATAAAGTCATCCATCCATGTGCCAGCCCACCCAACACCCAGCCTTACCCAGAGCTTGGCTCACCTCTGCTCTTCAGCAAACTGTGTTGCAGTGCACACCATCTCCAGGTGAAAAAAAAAAATGTTAACCAAACAAAGGCTATTGGTCATATTCATTGGACTGCTTGTAATTTCTATTGTCATTTTTTATTGGGAACATTTTCATTAATTCTGAGACAAGGAAATTAACCCTCTCATGCACCATAAGTTTCAAAATGTTTTCTTTTCTGTACCTATTTGTAAAATCCCTGCTCTGGGTGGCTCCAGGCAGTTTTTCCCCACAACAAATATTTTGATTCTCGGTCAATTTTCACCCCCAAAGGCTGCACTCTTCCTTATAAATAATATATCAGTGTCTTCATTATTAGTTGTAGTTTTACATGACATAATAAAAAGTTACTTATTCTCAACCAGAAAATGATGCCATTGACATGAATATAAATATTTCAAAGTAAAATTTCTGTTTCCTTTCGTGCTATTGATGTGAAGGTGTGGGCCCTAAATATATAAACACGCCATTGGTTTGAAGGTGTGCAAGAGGGCTAAGAATATAAGTTTCCATGAAACACTAATCAGAATTATCACAAGACCTCTAGACTCCCTGCCTTTAATATGTAAGAAATGGGGTCACCTATTATGCTGATGACTAACTTTCAATAAGTAGCTTTCATTAACAAATACTCTGCAATTACTGTTTCAGAAATGCTCAAAGTGAGCTAGTAGGAGGGGCCTGTGAAGCAGTGATTTCTGCATATGAGCATTTCCTGGAGGATTCAGAAGCTATAAACCAGACTTCTGCCCTTCAGCTTATATTTGATCTCCGCTTTGTGCAGACATTATTGTTACTGCGTGAGAGTAAGGTAAGCATTTTTCACATGCCCTCTAGTTATTGCTTTCAATATACATGTACATTGTTTACCCTTATACTTGGCATAAGTGTAATAGCAGTGAAGGTTACAACTTGATCTGCTAGTGTGACGTCCAAGCCTCAGCTATGGCTGTACCCCTCCAGGAGGCATGAGAGATGTGCAAGGGGCTGTTTTTATTTTTTTATTTTTTTTTTATTTTTTTACCTATTTTGTCATATGATATTAAAACATGAAACATCACACTTATATAAGTTTAATAGCATACTTAACCTAATTATACAGTAATTATTTACCTGATTAAAAAAATGTAACATGGACTGTGTACTAGGCAGAGTTGTGGACCAGAGTCGTTGTCGACCTTGTTATGACCTTGTGTTTGCCTTGATTTTACCAATAATGCAACAATCCTTGCTAAGTCACTAGAGGTTCTGGTGATAGATCTCAAGGCATTGCACAAGGAGGTGAAACCCTTGGGATTCCAGGTCTCCTGGGCCAAGACCAAGGTATAGATGTCTGGAGGCTTATTAGATGAAACAGCACGGTCTGTTCATGCATATGGTGAGGACATTGATATCTTCAAAAATTTCACATACCTTGGTAGCATAGTACAGGACAACAGTGAGTTGTCAAGAAGTCTTAGCAGATTGGCTTGGCCCATGGTGTTGTGGACTTTATATATATATATATATATATATATATATATATATATATATATATATATATATATATATATATATATATATATATATATATATATATATATATATATATATATATATAGACACACACACACACGTGGCCTATAGCTCCGGTAGGCTATTCCTTAGGGCCCTGTTGGTCAGCCCAAGCCTGTCATGGTGCAGGCAGTTGTTTATAGTGGCGCCATTATTATTGGCTCATGCTGCCCCCCTGGAGCTCATTCTTGATTTCACTTGCACAGCTTCTTCTACTCTGGGATGATAGGTGGTCTTCAGGACAGCATGTGGGTAGTCTTAGGCCACTCGGCCCAGAATAAGTAAATGGCATTGTTGATACCTGTGCAAAAGGACAAAAAACTGGATCTTCAAGTCACTTGTGCTTCCTGTCATACCCTATGGCTGTGAGACATGAACACTTCATATAACAACTTGAAGAAGCAGATTGATGTCTCTGGTAATAAGTGCCCATGCAGAATCATGGGATATTGCTAGAATGACTGTGTCAAACTAGCCTCCGTGGTCTAGTGGTCAGCGTGCCTGGCTTCTACTCTGTGGGCCCGGGTTCGAATCCCGGCCCGGGCAGTCGGCGTGCAGCTCACCCAACTGTTCATCCTCTCTCTCAGTTAAATGTAGCTGTAGATGTATTTATTTAATTCATTATTTCATTGATAGTGACAAAGTACTGAAGTGGTTTTCTTAAAACAGAACTTGGGAACTCGATTGATGTCCATGGTTCAAGCTTTGCAACAAAAAGTAGACCCATTCGACCTGGATGTATTTTCTCCTCACATATCTGCCAGGGTCAAACTTGCTGCTCAGCGTTCCCAGGTCAGTGATTCTTCTTTTTTTAAAGGTCACTGTCATTCTTGTTAAATGTATCATAACATGACATGTTTCTATGAAAAATACAGTTAACTCTTTGTTATCCACATGTGGACCGAGACATTTGGTACCTTTGCCAGTACCATCAAGTGGGTACTGTAAAATTTCTTTGACATTATCCAGATATTCAATGTATCCACAAGAGTTTTAGCTGAGTTAATGCAGATAACTAAAAGTTTACTGTAATAGGAAACTGTTGAAAAAGATTAGTGAAAACATTCTTGAATAAAAATTTACTCGTTGCATTTTACTTTTACTATATGCTTATTGCAAGGTGCTAGATGCTAAGGCAAGTAACAAAATTAAAAGAAATTTAAGGTTAGTAATATATATTCTATGATTCCAGGTGTTCTTGGGGGCCATTGTACCCCGAGATCGTCAGGTCATAGCTGGCCGCACACCAGCATCGTCCACATCATCGGTGTCCCACAACAATGCACTTCCAGTTGTGGTGGCAGTGGAGATTCCACGCTTCTCAAATGTGCCACTGCCAATCTCATCATCCAAACCATCCATCCCTTCATCCATATCAGCTCCTTCTCTCGCCCTGCCCACCACATCACCCGAACGGCCCACTGCCAAGCAGGGCTCCTCTAAGGTAAGTTGTTATTCCATTATTTATTTACACATATAATTGAAGTTAATGTTTATAAACCATTTATTTAAGTAATCTTTCTTTTATTCAGTCAAATTTTAACTTGTCTGTTTTCTTTTACATCAAATCTTGAAGAATGTTAGGCTGTAGAGAATTCATGCTTTCACTATACAGAATGGCTCATTTGATGTTACATTTCAGCTTTGAGTTACTTTTAACGCATCTAAGTAAAAGAAGCACTTCGGATCTGCCCACAGTAATTTTAGGTATAGGGGTTTGTAATCCTTGACTGACAGATGCATCTATTAACCACTACTCTCTCTTGTTGATTGGCCTTCACTATTTTGTTTGTGTGAATTATTTAACCAAAATTCTAATTACATATCAGCCACTTAATAATCTTCCAAAGGGCTGTCGCGACTGCAACATTTCCAAAAAATATTTTAATTAATCAAATTAGATATTGTAAAGTTCAGTTCACCTGGTAGATGATTTTTTGGAAAGAAAATATTTATGACTTAGAACAAATAATTCTCACACCATTGATGTATAAAGGCTGAGTGCTGTAGCAAAAGAGGTGATGATTCAAAATTTGATAGTTGGCTTAAAACCCCACAAGGCTGGTTGGCCCCAGCCTGTTATAGTGGGGCAAGTGTGCTTATCATTTTGTATTCCTAAACCTGAAAAATGGATACACTCCTCATAAAAATTGTCAGAGAAAGCACTAACAGTAAATTAATTATTGATGATAAGCTTGGTTGTTTCAGTATAAGTGTAACACACTGTGGCAAGGGCTAGCAATAATATGCCATACTTTCATATTAACACTTAATGTGATAATGAACTGGGTTCTAAACTAATATACCTTATTTGTTGGACAATATTATTGAATGAAGTCATGTTGTAGTAAAAGTAAGATATTTAAAGACAAAGCAATGCTAATTTTGAAAAAAACTCAAAATGATAAACAAAAGTTAACAATTATTTTCCTAGTGCTACAGGGGTCAACTTTCTGTGCTGAGGCTTTCATCATTATCCAGCACCTTTATGAAATAGTGGGTTACATTTCAAGTTACAAATCTGTAGACATTTCTAGGTATTTATTTTTGTAATTTTCTGCTTAACTGATGCCCGAGTGTTTACCAAATTCTTAGGTATTTATGATTGCATTATCACTAACATGCATGATACTCTCATGTTTTGAGATAATTATATTAGATTTTCTCACATTTTGGTAAAGTTTCCTTTGCGGTGCATTAATATTTAGGCCACTAGTCAGTAATGTGTCAAATTTATACCATACAGTGGTGCTATGGCCACCTCCACAAGGTAGGTCATTGGGTAGTGTTGCATTTCAGTGAAATTGGTTGAATAGTGCAATATCAAATGACAAACCCATTTTTTTTCCCATAGAGGTACACTGTCCCCCTTTATTCACAGGAGGTAGGGGGACACAGACTCCTGCAAATAGCAAATATTGACAAATGTTTGCCCCCCCACCCCCCCACCCCCCCCACACAAAAAAAAAGCCACACACACACACACACACACACACATATATATATATATATATATATATATATATATATATATATATATATATATATATATATATATATGAGTGTGTGGCGGTGTGTGTGTGTGTGATATATATATATATATATATATATATATCTATATATATATATATATATATATAGATCTCTATATATATATATATATATAGATATATGTGTGTGTGTGTGTGAATTTGTGTCTATAGATATATATATATATATATATATATATATATATATATATATATATATATATATATATATATATATATATATATATATATATATATATATATGTGTGTGTGTGTGTGTGTGTGTATATATATATATATATATATATATATATATATATATATATATATATATATATATATATGTGTGTGTGTGTGTGTGTGTGTGTGTGTGTATGTGTGTGAATATATATATATATATATATATATATATATATATATATATATATATATATATATATATATATATATATATATATATATATATATATATATATATATATATATATATATATATATATATATATATATATATATATATATATATATATATATATATATATATATATATATATATATATATATATATATATATATATATATATATATATATTATTTATCAAACTGAAGGAATTTTTAATGTACCTTATATGTAACATAATAACCAGGTAGCAGATTGCTCAGTAGACAGAGTGGGGGACGAGAGGAACCAACTCATGTCATGTTTACGACAAACTTATATCTTTGCAACTCCACCACCAGGTCCAGAGCAGCCCCTCCACAGCACGACGAGAGATGTCCTCAGCAGCCCTCTCAGCATCAAGAAGTGCTGCATCTCTCTTCTCAGCAATGAGTTCATCATGGTTTGGTTCATCATCATCCTGATCTTTTTTATATACTAATATATTTAAAAATTAATATTTACAGGTACAACTGAAGCTATAGCTGTATATACTAAAATGATATTTACCAAAGAATTTTGTAGACAAACTAAGAATAGGATTAATTTAAACCCTTTACTTATTTTACATAGTAATGTATTTACACCTGTTAAAATATTGTAATAACTGACCCCCTGCATTATTTTAATTGAAAGAATTGTTTTGAATCAAACACATTCTTGTGATCAACAAAGGATGCATGTGTCCCCTATTGAAACTCATGTTGGCATTGTACCTGTACATGAAGAACCAAGATATGGTCAGTTGTTGACTCAGGAGTGAACCCGGTTGCTCAGGTCTAAGCAACTGACTGGAAATCTGCATGAACACACACTGGACTGGATGATGTTATATAGATGTTGAGAAAATTGTATTTTTTATCTAACTCATAGGTACTGTAGGTTAGAATGTTTGGTTTGAATAACTTTTCATACATCTTTGTCACCTCTTATTTTATGGTTTCTTTTAGCATCCTGTTGACATTCATTTATATGTAAATGTTACTTTCATGTTTGTTTAGTGATTCCAGATATTATACTTTGCTGGGGGGCCCAACTGTGTGGCGGACTTCCTCAATGCATCTGCATCGGGTGAGCCTGCTGTCAGTGATAGGTGCAGGAGAAAGCCTACAGGACCCCTGCATCTTGAAGGAGGGCTTCCTAGCCCCTCTTTTTGCTTTGGAGGTAGCCAAGGAGGTGGAGAAGCGACGCCTGCCCACAAACTGGGATTAACTTTCGGAGGGGTCTGTGTGGGCTCCTTGAACATTCCAAGTCTCTAGGAGAATTACCGACTACCCTACCTATCATATGAGATCAGTAGTGGGGATACACCAACTATTGGTCCGGCATGAGCAATGGTGCCCATCTTGGGATAGCAATATGAATCTCCAGCCAACTACAACCATTTGTGGTTGAGATTACTCCAGTTGATGAGCATATAATGTGAATCAGGCTGAAGCACACTTTGGGGTTCGTGTCTCATTGTTGTGTATACTTCTACTGAGATGTGTGAAACTTGAATAAGAGGTGTTTTACACTAGACTCAACTGTGTGTTAGATCAGTGCCTCCCTCGGGACACACTCAATGTCATCGATGACTTCAATGACAATGACAAGGTTGGCTACAAACTGTGTTGGTCCCATGGTTCTGATACTAGGAACACTGACAGGTCTCTCCTCCTGAATTGTGCATGATCCAGGAAGTTGAGAATTGCAGGTTTGTTGTACCAGAGACCAAAGTTGCATTGCTAGACTTGGTATGGCACTGCCAAATAGGTAGCTAAGGAGATTGACCACATCCTTGTAAGTACTCATTAGATGATCTTTCAGAACTACAGGGTTTCCCAGAGTGCTGAGTTCTTTGCAACAACAACAAGAAACTTGAGATGCAACAATATTGTGTTACACCTCAAGAGGATGAAAGACCAGGCATGTGCTTAGAAGTATGCGGTAACAGTCTCAAATAGATTCATTATGCCCAGCACCCTTGAGAACCCTGTAGAACTGTGGGACACCTTCAAACAAACAAAAAAATCTCAAGCCCTGTTCACACTGTGCCGACTCTGGGCTACGACTACCCACAACTCTAGGGTACACGAGGTCTTGGGTGTTGATGTGAAAGGGTCATGTCTTGAAAGAGGTCTACAAACAGTCGCTGAATGCTGAGCGGACATTGGGAGGGGAGTGTGAGGTTGTGAGGGTTAGCGCAAAAAGGTATTCAATGCTAAACTTTCACGACAAGAGTCAGCAAGGGTCTGGACCAACCGTCATTTCCGGTTGAGGTCTGAGGGAGGTCAGGGACAGTCGCCAAGACTGTTCTCATCAGTCTTTGCTTGTCTTGAGACAGTCGGGGCCATTTTTCAAATTTTTACCGTTTCCTGTCGGCACAGTCGTCGTTGCTGACTACTTAAGAATAACGAGGGACTGTCGTGATGACAGTCTTCGCCTAATGGAGGATGTTCGTGACGACTGTCAGCTCAGAAATATTGGCAAACATTGCCACCATCAGGAAATTCATATTTTCATTTTGCAATCACAAGCACAACAACTTCTGGGCATGGTTACACTTCACTGGCACAAATTTGGGAGCTGCACAGCACGCACGCACTCCTGCTGCCTCTCTTTCGTGTTGAATGACACAACTAGGGTTGCCACCCTGAGGTCAGAAAAATGTGGAATGTAACATCTCACTCTCAAATACAGAATGGATGCTATGAGGGACAGCCGCTGCACGCTGCTGGTGGAGGCAAGAGGTAGGGGGGAGGGACGTTATGTCGCATATTTTACATGTATTTTATGACAAACCTTGACAAATTTTACAGACTGGTTTTGTGATTAACTGAAAAATGCACTCAATGCAATTTTAAGATACTGAATTTTATTTGCTTGACCATTCAGATAACAAAATACAGAACAAATGGCATTCTGTATTGGTTCAAAACAGAAAGCTACATTTCATTCTCGAATACAGAGCGATTCCGTATTTTAAGGAACGGGTGGCAACCCTACAAGTAGACACAACGGAGTCTCAGCCCATCACAGCCTATATACCCCAGGACCCATGAAGACTGCTATTAAGATGTCTACAGCCAAAGTATTCTTTTAAAATTTTGAGTAGAATTCGGTGACAGTCGGCAAGGCTGCCACCAAGACTGTTGCAAAGACCGTCGGCTAACTCCTTGGCAACTGTCGGCCAATCGGTCGGCAGATTTGTGGTTGTCGTAGACAACTTGTCAAATGCAAAAGTCGCTGGGTTGTTGTGGCCCAGAGTCGGCCTAGTGTGAACGGGGCTTTAGAGCTGCAAAGGAGTGCACTGGAGGGCACCCAAGATCTAAGAGTGGTTTTGCCTGGAAGATGCACCCCTGCTTCACCCCTGAATGCACAGGGAAAAAGCCTCATATTTCACAGCAATATCAGTTCCAAAGTAAAGGTCAAACATCAGGTCAGTAATCCTTGCAGGAATCCCACAGATCCACACAATGTCCCAGAATGCCTCATGATGCACTGAATAAAATAACTTGTTGATACGACACAGACTGTGAGAAGCTCCTATCGAAACTTAAGTCAGTATTCCACACGGACACCAAGTATTAGGATCCGGTCACCAGTTGACTAGCAGGGCGTGAACCCAGATTGCTCAGGTCTCTGAAATTTTAACAGATCAAATCAAATTCGCATCAACAGTAGATGAGCAGAGTACTTTGCTCGACACACTGAGCAGTATAATACTACGGTAATTGTTGCAGTTGTCAGTTGCCTTTCTCTTTCAATAAAAGGACAATCCCCCCCTTTTACATGCTGTCTGTACCCCAGCACTCTGAGGAGCCTGGTGGGCAGCCCCAGCCCATTTGTGGTGCAGGCAAATTTTATTTTAAGTAGTTGCCATCATATATGTATAATGTATGTTTTGTGAATTTATGCTTTGTCATGCCATCCAATATGTCTTATGTTGTACATCAGGAACATTATGGGCACCAGCACCAAGACTTTCAGGACTCTACAGTGAGATCATATGAATTTTTTCATGAACATTTTGTGTACTTGTTTTATTGATTATCTATCTTTTATAATTAGAGATAATAAACTGAAAAGATCAATGCATATGCATTATTTTACTTTAAATTTAGAAACCTATAATGGATACTTACAAAATACTTAACCAAGCATTTGTTGATAATGCAATAATCATGAGTGATTTTCAGTGTTCAGGTACTTGTGCTTCAAACTAACTTCGTAAAGGTAAAGTTGGTGTCATACGCAAAGGCTGCATGCGGCTTTTGTGCTTATGTCACATTGGCAATTGACCTGTGGTGGGAATTAGCCCATTACCTCGAGATCACAGGGCCAGTTTCACAATCAGGCTTCCACAATTTACCTAACCCCAGGTTTCCCTAGGTACCCACATGCTGGCAAACCCAAAAGGGAAGATGAACAGCGGGGGTGGGCTGCACACACACTGCCCAGGCCATGATTCGAACCCAGGCTAGTGGATTCATAGCAGGGCTTGTTAACTATTTCACCATGGAGGTATCATGACACTCCTAAAAACGATACTTTTAAAATTATTTCAAGCATTCCACAGTGCCTCCACCATGTAATGATTAGCAAACCTAGCTACTGATCAGTTGGCCTGAGTTAACCCTTTCACTACGGCCGGGCCAAAACAGCGCCCCGCGCCGTATCCGAGATCGCAGCGCGCGCCAAATTTCATATGTCGCTATTGAATATAACAAGTTTTCAGCCATAACCTCAACATAATCATCATGTATTATATATGAAAACATGCAGAATTGAGTGGTGCACATAAAGAAACATAAATTATTTGATAATTTTGATATGACAGCATAAATATAGATAAAATAACTCATATATTGGCTAAAGCGAGCCATGACGCAGTATGTGCGTCCTCGGATATGGTCGCTTCTTGGATATTATGTACAGTATTTTCTTACCTGTTACAGTATATTTACAGTAATAAATTACGAAGCTGATTCACAGACTTTGTCAGGTATAAGAATGGGAGTAATTTTGTCCAGTGTAGCACAAGCAGCAGTCATATACCATGGCAGTCGCTGTAAATAACATCAGTCTGCACCACTAAAAGGCTGTGGCTGTCCACCAGGCTACACCCTCGTATTCGTACCTCACATCTTGAACAATATGGCAGCCGATTTGACAGCTGAGACCACGAAAACTGGCTTCACTCACCAGTACAGCGTGCTCGGCGCTGTGGGCCTCTCCACCCTTAATACCTCCATGATGTAGACCCCCTTCCCATTTTAAGAACCTCATTGACTTGTACTCAAGCAACAAGTATTGTCTCTTACAGAAACAACCCGTGAGCCAGGTCAACTTCCAGGTAGCAAACCACATGCCAGTATAGCCAGAGTGAGTGTTCACAGACTATGCAGGCCTCTATCCAGTTTCAATGAGTAATTGCCAATGTGACAGCTATTCCAGCAATGTTCTAGTCCCAGAATGTTAACCAGTCAATATTCCATAGTGTCTCACAATGCACTGAATCAAATGCTTTCTTGAGATTGACATAGGCTGAAAGCATCTCCAGTTGAAACTCACATCAGCATTCCAACACTAGGATACAATCAGTCATTGATTTGCCAACCATATACACAGATTTCTCAGGTCTCAGCAACTTCAGCAATTGGCTGTGAATCTGCATAAGTAATGGATGGGCAAGCACCTTGCCTGGCACACTAAGCTGTGTAATACTGCTGTAGCTGATACAGTCCTTACTATTCCCCTTCCCTTTCTTGATAAGGATGATCAGCTCCTTCTTCCAGACAGGAGGAATGGTACCAGACTGGAATATAGTATAGTCAAGAATGCTTAGAACCCACACAGAGTGGCTGCTCCTCCAGCTTTGAGGAGCTCTGCACTGATGCTACAAACACCAAATGCCTTTCAACTCCTTCTCCTTGCGACAGCTTCTCTGGCCTCATCAACAGAGTCAATGAGTAAATCAGCATCCACTATACATCAGATACATCAGTGGTTGGGAGATGGCGCCATTACTTGGAGGGTCTGCTGTCTACAACTGCTCAAGCACTCACCCAATGAGACATCTGCCCATCCATCCCTGACAACAACCAACCTACTCCTATTTTAAACTGACATGAAAAACTATTTTGTACTTTTGGTTCAATATTTTGTCTTTTTAACTATTATTTGACTACCCTATGTGATTCTGACCTTTTTTTTTTTTTTTTAGTATTTTTGAGCTTGATTTTCTACTAGGTCTTTCTGGGCTACTACTTAGCCTAGCAGACTTACTCCTTGACCATTCTGATTTGCTACATCTATCTGATCTACTGCTAGACCGATCTGACCTACTACCATAACGTTCCGACTTACTGCTAAACCGTTCTGACCTACTGCTAGATCGTTCTGACCTACTGCTAGACTGTTCTGACCTACTGCTAGACCGTTCTGACCTCCTGCTAGACTTTCGTGATTTACTACTTGTCTGTTCTGACCTATCACTTGATTTCTCAGACCTTGATCTTCTTAACTTTTGTCTTGAACCTTGTGATGAATGTTTTCTCTTTGAAGACTCATTCACTTCAGTTTCTGATGTATCACTTAAGTCTTTTGACCTCTGTGAAACACCAATCTCACATTCACTATCTTCGTCATCCTTGAAGTTTCTTCTTCTTTCATTGGAGAGTTTACTTGATTTTTCATGTTTTTTTCTGAAGTTCCTCTCTGGGGACAATCTAAAGAGAAAAGATTTTATTGGAATAAAGGGCAGAAGTTCCCAAGCTATTAGGTTGGAGATGTCTAAAAATATTATCAGAATAGTTACTTGATTTTAACATATATAATACATGATGAATGCCTCCTTACCTGTGATGCAATGGTGTCTTTCTAAGACTTGAAAAAGGCTGCATGTCTCTATCTGCTTGCCAGAAAACATTACCAGGATTTCTGTATGCATGCAGAAAATTGCAATGGTCACCTTTGGGACACTGCTTTCGCCAGTACAGCCCTGTAAAAATGTCCATATACATGTATTAATTTATGTAGCAAGTAAAGTTTTGCTTCATTGTGACTTACAACCTGGTTATTAATGGCCAACATTATGATGGGGATTTGAAATCTACAGCAAAAGCAGTCATCATCTCTCATATCATGAAGGATTCATGCATATTGAAGCTTTTATTAACCCTTAAACAATGACCATTGTTTATTTGATCAAACCCACTGCGGTCCACATAGATGGCCATCGTTTAATTAATCAGACTTTTGTGCACCATTAATTTAAATGTTTAGCTCAAATTTTGCAAGTTCTTTGATTTGTCGAGCTATCTGTTAGCATATCCGACCCTTGTGGATTCGAGATAAGGTCATTAATCCTCACTGAGCAGCTATGGAGTCCACACCTAGCACCTCTCAGGAAAACACAGAGAAACAGTGATGCATCAGGAGGAAAGGGCAGGATAATGAAGTGAAGATTATTCTGAGTACAATAACAGCAGTGATGAATACATTGTGATGAGTGACAGCAGTAGTGAGTGATTTAGAAAGTGAAGATGTTACTTCACCATCTCTACTGCACTCTACCCAAGCAAGTGCTTTCATCACAGGAGTGCAAGGTAAGAGGCATAAGGCAAGTGTTACATGGTTTGAAACACCCAGCTCTGAGGAGGACTAAAAAATTGGGTAAAGTAGATGTTGTCTAAATTATTTCAGTGTAAAGAACAATTCATGTTATTGACATTCAGTTATGAGAGGAAGGAAGTGTGAATTATGCCACCACCGTCGCCAGCCTCCATGCTGCCCGGAGCAGTGTTTCATGCCACCCTACTTACATTTTACACCCACTAGTGTGACTACTACACAATGTACTTCAGTTTGCATTTCACCAGTGCTCAGTGAGATAAAATGCTCCATACAATATGAATAAACAAAAGAAAAAATAAGCTGTTTTTACCCATATCTCAGGACCATTCAATGAAAACAATACCCATCGTTTAAGGGTTAATGAGATGTGCTTCATCAAGATGCAAATGAGGCTAACATGTAGTAAATGTTTCCTTATCCACTCTAAAATCTTCTGTCTGATATTCTGTTTTGGAAAAAAAAATAGCACATCTACAGGAAGCTGACAGCACCTGAACTCTATCTAAACCTACCAATTCTGGTGTAAATGAGAAACTTATATAAAGCTACAAAATGTTTGTCACAGAAAAATGAAACAAAAAAATACAGAACAGGTTCTGAAAAAATGTAATAAATTTTACATAACATTACAGCACAGGCAGGAAAGCTACACTAACACTCACCACATAGTGCATATCTCCACTTTTCTATTGTTACTTGGTAGCAGGTCATCTGGCGACCGGCGTACCACCTCCCATTAAACAAGGCACAAGCTTTCAAAGCATCATCTTCATTCATAAATTGGACGTAAACATTGCCACGCAAGTGAGGGCTCACATTGGCACAAACTTTAAACTGGACAACTTTTCCACATCGCTGGAATTCTGGCAGAACATCCTCAAAAAATTCCCTGCAAGAAAATAGGCATAAAATTCCAATAAAATTTACTCTAGCCATATAACTACTTATCTTAAAGAAAAGCGGATTAACAAGTATTTCTCCATTCTACCACACAATGTAAGTGGGGACTAGGCTACATTTGAACTATTTTTACCAAGAAAATTTATCAAGTTGTTAAAATGCCATCCTTTACTGGCCATTCTGACTAAGTAAGAAAAAAGTCACATGATTATGATAATGTGGACAAATATGACCTTATCTAATACAGTAGACCCTCTTATTAAACACAAGAAAGGCACTGAAGAAATCTGCTCTAAATATAGGTGTTATTTCAATGGGATTTATCAATTTGGGACTGGTGGAAGGAGTCAACTCGAGGGCAAAATTAGAGGTACAAAATATAACGCTATAGCACTGTTCCTGCAAGCAGAAGACAATAACAGAAGCTGAAAAGAGGACATCAGTTTCAGTTCAGTGTCCAGATACTCCTATCTTCAACGCGTTAATATCACGGGATGGAGGTGATACAGATAAGGTAAGGATGTTCCAGAGTTTACCAGCAAATGTGATTAATACTTGCATAAAAGATTAAGACACCATAGGAGACCTGGAGTGGAGCTGAGCTACAGAAATATAAACTTACATGACTGGAGTGCAATCTTGCGCAACAGGGTGGATATTGTGAAAATGAGCATATGTGTGGTGGGCAGAAAAGCAACAGCAGGTGTGGACGGTGGTGCTTGTAAACAAAACTAGGAACAGGAAAGTACGAGGCAGAGAAGCTAGTTTCCAGTGAAAAGGTTAAAAGTTGCATCTGGTGCATGCAAATCTAAACTTGTTGAATATTAAAATTATTTTGACTATTCCCTATGTATTTAAATATGACTGAACAATACAATTGGTTAATGAGTGGCTGTGTTCCTCTTGCCCTACACCAATGAATAGGTTTCAGGAGGGACTCAGTCACCAAGAAGCTGATGCCGCAGTCAAGATCCTACAGCATTTAGCCAATCATGTGTTTATTCTACATTTTTATAGCTTGTTTTTCTGTTTTTTTATTTGACAGACTAGCCTCTGCTGCAATTATTTTATTATGCCCTTAACTTAATTCATGTATATGGAGGGTAACCATGTTATATGGAAAATGTGTCCTAAATTTAGGTATTAGTTTATAAGGAAATACACTATATGAAGTGTGCTAAATGGAGGGTTTACTGTAGTTGCAATTCAAATTTTGCTTCTGTAAATCCAAATTATGCATATGGTTACAATATGGGAAACAACAAATTTTATCAACCACAATGACAAGAAGGTATAGCTACCTGAAAAGCTGGTACATCTCTGATTCAGAGTATTCTAATAGAATATCAGAATCCTTCTCTTCCATAGCCAAATGATCCATGCCAAAATGTGAATACATATTTGGAAGCAATATTGTATGGCTTCTCTCAGGATAAACATGTTCTCTGAAATCAAGCAAAAGGGGACCTTAATAACCTTAACTACTGAAATTATATGAACTCATACTCAGTTAAAAATTATACAGTATATTCTAAATAATATGTATCGCCCATCATATTGGCCAATCATCATTCACTCACTCAGTTTTTGTTGGAAAGGCTCCAGGCCACCACCCAAAATCAGACAGACAGATGGACAACCTCCTACATTACAGGAACTTGGGGACAGGCCGGAGGGGGGCGGGGGACTGGCCCTCAACTATTTTAACTCTTATAGCTTCCCTTAATGGTTAGTAGCCTTTTTAATTTTCCATTCTGACCCTGTTGATCATGATGATGCTCTGACAGTCTTAAATCATTAAATAAATATTAGAACCAAGACTTTACCTAGAACACTGCACACCAAATCGACATGCTCCTGTCTTTGTGAAAAATGGACATGGCTCCCTCTTGGGCGGGCTGATGCGACTCCTGCTGTAGCCCGGTGGAGGCTCGGGGTTGTGTGTTGGCTCTTCTCCTGGCTGGAATGGTAGATTTTATAAGCACTCCAAATATTGGCTTGCTGAGTATATTAATAATAAATTTATGAAGCACAGGAAGTCACTGACTTTGAACTTTCAACTACTAAAGAATATCTTCAAAATCTTGCAAATACTAACCTTCCCAAGACTCTCAGTTGCAGCTTTTAGAAGTGCTTCCTGTTTGGGTGGATATGACCAGGTAAAACATAGAGCTGTAAGACTCCGTTAAGGGAAACAATTAACTGTAAATCATAAAAAAAGTAACAATTTGCATTGTAGTAAAAAAAAACGTTAAGCACCTGCTTAATAAATCATTTATAAGAACAGAAGATTTCAGTATTGTTTCTTACATTCTCCACCAACTTGTAATTATTAAGTGAAAAATAAATTATTTATTCAACCAGTGGCAGAAAAAAACTTCTACAAGGAAAATACAAAGTTTTAGTTTAACTAGTAATTGAAATTTTTAATTAAATTAGTGGATAAAAATTCTTCTATAGCACTTTCTTATGGAATTTTGAAGGTAGGATTTTCTTTACATCTTATCAAACTATACTGAGTGAGAAGACTGGAGTATGCATGAGAAAAAATAAATATATATATATATATATATATATATATATATATATATATATATATATATATATATATATATATATATATATATATATATATATATATATATATATATAATGTCATCCCTGCTTTACAATGGTTTATTTTTACAGTGATATTTTGCTCAAATGACTGTCATTCTTAATTGCCTTTGCTCACTTTAAGCAAATATACAAATATGAGTTTAAAGTCCCTTTGGTAATGATTTAGACAGAGTGTAGTCCTTAAAATATTGTATTGAGAATTAGGTCACTTAATATATGATTATAGGAATACATCCTTATTGATTAAAGCTCGTTTGTTAGGCAATCATTTTGCTTCACGATCACTTTTCAACATAATCCATTCATAAAGCATGGGATACCTGTATACATATAGTTAGATAGATAGATAAGATATAGATAAATAGACAGATATAGATATGACATTTCCTTGGTTCATATAATATAAAGGATATCTTCCAAAGTCCTATGAGCCACACCTGCTCCTCTTTCTTCTTTTCTTCTTCTGTCCTCTGTTTTTCTTCCCATTCTTTCTTGATCAGTTCCTGCAACACATACAAAGAAATATGTAATGTAAACAGATGCGACGGTTAAAAACTTGATGCATGGAATAAAGTTTAATGAAACTTCAGGCCTTTACTGAATCTAGAAATGGTCCAAGAAACAAACAAGAATGATAATATTACAGCTACACGAGTTTTCTTCAGTGTAAGAAATGTATCTCAACATCATAAGAAAGTATCTAAAGTTGGTGTCACACACCCTGGCACAGAATTTTTTTTAGGGAGACTCACGAACATGGTGATGAAAATCAGCGTCAGCATACAAAATCAATACTTTTACCTCTGGAAAACCTATGAACTTCTGTGTACTATTGACTTGATCAGCATGTTCTGCACACATGGTAGGACCTGACACCTGACAAGAATGGGACCTGGTTCTCCTCTTTTGGGATGATTGTGATTAGTATGGACAAAACTGACCCTGCCATCCAACCACATCTCCAAAATTAGACTCACATCTAAGGAAGGCATAAAACTGATAGCATACATTTTCTGAAAAAAATGTTCTCTCTTCATATCAGTTACCGTAAATTGTGGTGTACAAGTCGACTTTTTATTTTGATAAAATCTCTCTATAACTAGGGGTCAACTTATATGGCTATAATGAAATGCAAACTTTTACCACCGAGTGGCAAACAAGTGGAGCAGCACTACTAACAATCACTGTACACTGTAATTTCAGCAGGTTGGAACAAATATTTCCAACTATAACTTGTGTTCAGCAAACTTACTTAACAAACCATAGGCTGTTTCCAACAGCTGATACACAGATTGTAAACACTGATTGGAATTTGTACAAGTTTGTATAAGTCGAAGATGCAAGCGTAGATTACCTTTGTTCGCCGTAAGACGAGAGGGCTCAGAGCAGAAAACAATGGGAATGGAGTCACAAGCTGGTATCACACTGGTTCTCTTTCCTTTAACTGAATTGGTGGTAGGTGCAACTGGCAACTCAAACTTTTCTGGGTGTGCGTCACACACGACCAAAGTCAGTTGCTCGCATGCAAAATGTAAAGAAACTAGTTGCCCTGTATCCACATGGCACCATTTGCAAAAGTAAGGGCTGTTATGAGTTGTGCTGTTGTTATTCAAGTTATGGACTTGTTGCAACATTTATATGAAAGGAAGAAGCAGTTGAGGGTACGATCATGGCTTCAAAGACAAGAGGACAGGAGTGTTTACCCAAACTTCATCAGAGAACTGTGCTGTGAAGACCGGCTGTCCTACAATTTTAATAGAATGGAGAAAGAAGAGTTTTTTGAACTATTGGAAATGGTAGCCACACTCGTATCCAAGCAAGACACCAGAATGAGCAAAGGGCAGCAGCAATCATGGACCGTCCACTTTTTTTTAAATTCTTTTAATTGATGGTTTCATGTGTGTGGCCACACAGCATGGAGTATTCTCTGAACTTGTGGACAAAGCAACTTTGACAATCTACTTTACGAGTCTCTTGGTGGGCCATCTTCCACTACTCCTCAGCCACTACAGTCATCTGTTTGTTTACATACAGTCATGCAGTTGCTCATACCCACAACAGTTTTCCCAAGGTAAAGATAGCTACGTTAGGTAGTTTCACCCCTCCCATGCCACACAGGCAGGCATGACATCACTAAATATACAGAGGAGGAGAAGTAGGAGGTAATGAGGGAGAGAGAGTGAGAGCCTACTGTATTTTGGAGGCCGATTTATATGGCAAGTATAGGTCTACCCCATAATTTTGAGCTAATAATCTTGAGGTTGACTTATACGCCTGGTCGACTTGTACGCACAATTTATGGTAGTTTGGTGTTTCTGCGAAAACCATAAAAACATAAGACATCATCAAGTACCTCTTGTTTTTTTTGTTGTTCTTCTTGTAACTGTTTTTTACGTTTCTCATACAGAAACTTTGAATGAAGAGCTGCATCTCGCAACAACCACTCTTCCTTCCTCCTTTTAGCTTCTTCCTCTTCTAGCCTCTGAGTCTCCTCCTCCATTTGTTGTAATCTCTCCAGTTCCTTCACATAGTGGGGGTCCTGCATGAGTGCACGTTGTTCTGAAATGCATCAATATGGATAGCAGATGGAGAACATTGAATTTAGTGAAATGAAATGTCTGCTAATGACTGGAGGTAAATCAATTTCAAAATGTGATGAGAATAGAGAGAAAATGAAGATACTAGGGAAAACATAAATTAAATAATGGATAAAACAAATAAGAGATTAATTTACCACACCCACCCACTTTTGATGGGGGGTTCAAGGAACAATTAAGAGACCTACTGTATCATCATCATCATCATGTGATACCATTTCCTGTAAAATCAGGGTGGGGAGTCAAAATAACAATAAGATCCTTCTGATGAGAATTCAAGGCAAAAAATATTTGAGGGAGGTAAAAATCCCAAACCTCAGCCTTCTGCATTTTAAGAGAAACATCCCTTGTAGTTGCACAAAATGACATTCAGCAGAACAGGGAAATGTGTATTCTTATTTCCTGAGTTTTGAGGATAATGTACTGTATACAAATTAAAAACAGTGAGTCCTCAACAAAATATTTCCTGCTCACTTTGTTCTTGCTTTAGGTGCAGCTCCTGTGCTCTCCTTTGGCGTACTCTGCGCCGTCTCTCCCTCTTCACTATTTGCCTCCATAACCTGTGACTAAAATCAAAGAAAACTCCATAGCAACATATTTCTGCAACATTAAACATTTAAATATAGCTGTTTATGAACATATCAGCTGCCCCCATAAAAATACCATTTTTGCCAGCATCAAAAACGCACTTTTTTTATTTTTAAATAAGACTCGAAAAACTGGCATGTTAGTGTGCTACAGCAGCCATTGTTATTGTTTTGGTATTAGTGTTGATCTTGGTGTGGGAGTCACCCAACTGCAGGGTGTTATTCGGTCAAATTGTGATTGTCAAGTCTTTGGTAATAAAAAAGTTGTAGTAAAACTAGTAATACAAACTGTATACTCCAATGGTAGTATGAGTTTTAACCACACACTCCCTCTACCAAATCTTGGTCTTGATCATTGCTGCTATAGTCACAACACCCAAGTCTGAGGTGTGCATTATCATGCTCTGGCAACCTACTGTCACACAGCATGTCTAATTTCATGGATATGTAATATCCTATGCAAAGGAATAGTTCCCAGTACCAATAATATGCAGGCAGCAATGACAAATACTGTCATTTATAGTTAACTTTGAGTTTCAAATTAATTATGTCACAGACAACCGTTTTGTTAATTCATAAGGTCGCTGATCATAATAGTATTACAACAGTATTTTTTGTAAGTTTTTGCAATTCATTTTTACTTATAACTGATTTTTCACTAATTAAAGATCATACAAGTTATGAATATGATGTTTAGTACAGACAATGTCTGTATTGAACACTGGCTTTAAGGGAAAAGAAATCCTGATTAATCATCTGAGTATTCACCTCAGCCTGTGAGTAATTGTTTCAGGGGATCTGAACTGCTACTCAGACCCCTCCAGTCTTATCAGATTTGGTGAATTCTGTTGCAGTACTTGGATCCCGCCCAGCCCTACTCCCTAGGCATACTGTACCTTGTACAGAAAGGACTAGGAACTAGTGTCATCAATATTTAGGCCCAGTGCACAATACAAATGAGGGCAAGGCAGTAAATGATCCTGTATCTACCATGTTTCCAAAATGTCTCTCCATATCAGTCACAAATATTGTCCCTCCAAGGACCATACATTATTTCTTCACAATTTTTTGTTGACAAGCTCAATAAAGGTAAGGTGTCTGTGGCAGCCATCTGGATCACTGTTGACTGGCCATGTTTGTGCCTAGACCAAGATAAACCACAAACTAAGAATGCTAATGTCAAGTTGAATCACTGGGAGCAGCCTGGCAGTTACTAGGTGCAGACTATAGCAATTCATAGGATTTCTTTTTAATCAACCAACCCTTTATAAATATGCACCTGAATGAAATAGCAGTGGACTAGGCCTATTGTTGCCTTTGAAATCATGCATTTACCTGGTAAAGTAGAGCACATCATCACACAGCAATGGTCATTTTTTGCAATAAACAAGTATAGTTGGCAGTAATCAGATACTTTTGAAATACTTGCAATTCAATTTTTCCCAGTGGGTTCACAACTTCACAAACTACATTAGGTGTAATACAAAGTTCAAATTGACAAATTATATGGACGGTATGTGTAAAATTCACAAAGTACAAGGATGGTATGCACTACCTACATCATGTGACCTAATTGAATATTGCAATACAATGGACAAATTTCAAAGTAGGTAATATGTAATTTTTTAAAGTCTTAAGAGTTGTCCTAACACACAAATATGTGCAACATAATGAGTTAATTTCAATTATATTCCCATTCTTTGTCTATGCAGGGCAGGCATATCAGTCCTTAAAAACAATTAAATTTAAAAAAATTCAGATATGGTTGGCTAAACCCTCAGACAACTAAATTGTTTAGAACTTCATATAATGTATCTGCCAAAATCTGAAGTGAGCCTATAGCTTTAATGATGTATATATATATATATATATATATATATATATATATATATATATATATATATATATATATATATATATATATATATATATATATATATATAAATATATATTTTTTTTTTTTTTTTTTTTTTTTTTTTTACAACAAAGGAGACAGCTCAAGGGCACACACAAAAAAATAAAACAATAATAAAAAAATTAAAAAACGCTACTCGCTGCTCCCAAAAAAGAATCAAAAGAGGTGGCTGAAAGAAAGGTCAATTTCAGGAGGAGAGGTGTCCTGATACCCTCCTCTTGAAAGAGTTCAAGTCGTAGGCAGGAGGAAATACAGATGAAGGAAGATTGTTCCAGAGTTTACCAGCGTGAGGGATGAAAGAGTGAAGATGCTGGTTAACTCTTGCATAAGGGGTTTGGACAGTATAGGGATGAGCATGAACAGAAAGTCGTGTGCAGCGGGGCCGCGGGAGGGGGGGAGGCATGCACTTAGCAAGTTCAGAAGAATAGTCAGCGTGGAAATATCGATAGAAGATAGAGAGAGAGGCAACATCGCGGCGGAATTTAAGAGGTAGAAGACTATCAGTAGAAGGAGGAAAGCTGATGAGACGAAGAGCCTTAGACTCCACTCTGTCCAGAAGAGCTGTGTGAGTGGAGCCCCCCCACACGTGAGATGCATACTCCATACGAGGGCAGACAAGGCCCCTGTATATGGATAGCAACTGCGCAGGGGAGAAGAACTGACGGAGACGATACAGAACGTCCAACCTCGAGGAAGCTGATTTAGCAAGAGAGAAGATATGAAGTTTCCAGTTGTGATTTTGAGTTAAGGATAGACCGAGGATGTTTAGTGTTGAAGAAGGTGACAGCTGAGTGTTGTCGAAGAATAGTGGATAGGTGTTTGGAAGATTGTGTCGAGTTGATAGGTTGATAGGTATATATATATATATATATATATATATATATATATATATATATATATATATATATATATATATATATATATATATATATATATATATATATATATATATATATATATATATATATATATATATATATATATATATATATATATATATATATATATATATATATATATATATGAGATGCATCCCTGATCTATATCCACTCCTGGAAAAAGTTAGCAGAAAGAAGTGTTAGAGTTATGGACAGATAAATAGATAAAGGCCTTTTTTCTGTTAACTTTTCCAGGAGTGGACATGACAGAATTTATTCAATTTGTCATTGTTTATTCTCTTTTTGAAACATCAGCACCTTCCCTACCATCTTTCATGTATTGATGAAACTGAAAACTCATATTACTGCTTACCTTACTCTTTGGGTCAGCTCAATCAACATTGTGGCGCTGCAGTAGAAGAACAGCCTTTGTTAATTTTTTTTTCTTTCTCTCTCTCTCATAGCCTTAGGATCTTGTCTTTCCCTGAAAAATTAATGCATTTGTTTGTTTCATTAGTTGTCTGACTTCAAGGTGGGTCAGAACTAAAGACAGTTGGTGGGTGGAAGAGTTTTGATTACAATACAGATGGTAATTTGAGATTAATATTCATCAGATCAATTAAGATAATTATGTAAAAATGTAAAATAAACATAATATTATCTTGCAATTTACCCTTTCTTAAACAGGTCAGGTAAGCTGAGCACTATATAGCAGGAGAAAAGCAGTATTAACACTTATGACAAATAATGACAAAGACAGATCTCAAATTCATGTTAAAAAATCACTAACCCTACTTGAGAAATTAAGGTATTTGATTTAATATTATATTAGTAAAGTTAGTATGGAAAATCAATGATGGACTTGTTTGAAATAATTTAATATAATATAAACTTAACCAAACCTAATCCAACAAAACCCCAAACAGTTACCATAGATCTAGACTCAGAAAATTCATATATGCTTCCTTACTAATGAGGCTTTCTATACAGCAAAGTGAGGTCATTCTTTGTTGATTCTGGTGTTCAATGCATCAGTCATATTCGAAAGTCAGTGAGATTGCACTTCGACTACTCTTGCCTTTTTCAACTACGTATTTATTTGAGTCTGGTTTCTCCACCCTTCTACAAATCAAGAATAAGAGCCGGAACTGACTGGATGTGGACCCTGACATGAGATGTGCAGTCAGTGACACAAATTCGGATTCGTCAACTGGCTGAAAATAAACAATGTCAGCCTTCCCACTGATGAGTGATAAAATATGCAGAGGTTAAATGAACTTTTTCCAACCAAATTCAAGTTTATCAAAATTACATTATTATGTCAAATTTGTAATAAAGCAAAGAAAATTCTCAACATTTTTTTTTAACCTTTTTTGGCGGGGTGGGATTTGGGGGAAAAATTAAGGGGGTCCACACGAATGTTGAGAATTCATGAAGGGGGGAATGGACAGAAAAAGGTTGAGAACCACTGGGTTAGGTTAAGTTTAGGGTATCTTCAAGCACATGACAGCCAACACCTTATGGTATAAATCAACAAAGAATGACCTCCATATGTTGTATAGAAAGTCTCATTAGTAAGTAAGCATATATGAATATTCTGAGTCAAGACCTAGAGTAACTGTTAGGTTAGGTTAAGTTTAGGGTATCTTTAAACACATGATTGACAGCATCTTATGGCATAAATAAACAAAGAATGACATCAATATGTTGTATGATATGTTATTTTTCCCCCAATTGGGGATATAGAAAGTCTCATTAGTAAGGAAGTATATATGAACTTTCTGTGTCAAGACCTATAGTAACTGTTTGGGATTTTGTTAGGTTAAGTTAGGTTAGCCGGAGGGCGGTATGTGCCTCAATAGGTGTCACTTAAACAATCCTGCCTGCGCCACTACCAGGCTAAGGGACATTGACTAAAGCCGCATCCACACTAGGCCTCACAAGGCTACTTGTGCTCCCGGACTCAGAAAAACAATAGAAAATGGAGGTGCATGAGGCAGCTGCCAGAAACTCTGGCGAGAGGCATTTTTGGGGCATGAGGCTAGCGTTAGACTCATTAGTTGTGAATGGGGCAACATCGGCTATGCACTGCTCAGTATCATGGCTGAAAATGTTGATGACAATGTGGAGTGGACACGGAGGAATACTCTTTTCACTTATTGATCTGGATCTGGATGATAATACGCAGGGCACCTTTCAGGTACATAATACGCATATTTGTGTTGGCTGTTGGGGGGACAGGGGAGCCGAGTGTGCAGGGGAGGGAAGTGAATCAAATGTTGTTGTTAGTGTTGGTGTGTTGTGGTGACAAGTGATTGTGTATTTGTTTTCTGAATGAGTCTATTGTACCACAGCACCCCTGCATCTGGCAGGTGAAGAACAAATATTATGACTGGCAAGGCAGGATAAGGCAGCCATGGAAACATAATGTGGACACAAACACCCATGAGGCGGTGCACAAGTCGCATCATGAGTCGCCTCTTGAGGCCTAGTGTGGACATGGCTTAACAGCCCCCTAAAACTGAAGTCTTAAAGAGACAACAATGATCTCAGCCAAAAAAAAAAAAAAAAAAAAAAAAAAAAAACACTAAATGAGCCATAGGTAAACTTGTAAATTTTCATCAACTCTCGAAGTTTCTGAAAATTCCCAAAATCCCCATGGAAAATTTCCCATTTAAAAATTCCCTGGAATTTTACATCCTATCCCCTTCATTTTAGAGAGTGAAAAAGAATATTAGACAAGTAACCTGCAACAGACACAGTACTACTAAATGTTGAAGAGCACAATGAGATTTTTCATAAAAAATAGTGTCATCAATGAAGTTGGTGAAAGATTGGAGTAATACCAAAATATTTGCCATACTTGCTTTCAATTTGCAAGTGATATTATGCACACCAGACGTCATGGGGTAGTGGTAAGTTAATGCATGGTAAGGTTCAGGCTAGGTATTCAATTTTTTTTAGGGGACCTTACAAAATACCGACAAACCGACTCTTCTGGACTTCCCTGGTGTGACAAAACCAAGGATTCTACAGTACATTACAGACTCTTTGGACTGAACGCACTGTCTTACTCATTTGAGGGGTGGAGGACGAGATGAACCAACGCTACTTACTTAACATTACTATTCACCGAGGACAGCACACGTTAAGGGGGATGTGTCAAAGCAGTCACTGTTACGAGGTCAACAGCAAATTAATATTCCGGAGTTAGTTACGGTCACTGTGTTCACCAGAAATGCCAAAACCAGAAGAAAAATGGCCTGGACTCACTTTGTTGTTGCCGATGATGACGATGATGTGTCTTGCATGCTCCTAATCTAATTGTAAGGTGCTCTAATGCTTTAAAGTGAACACCTATGCCTCTGCTTGTTGTATGCATTAAGGTATAAAAAGCGAATAATAATCACTGTCTTGTCTGTTCTTTAGCTGATCCTCGGGTTATGGTGACGGAATACAATTAAGGCACCGTTCTTCTTTTTTCACTGTTCCTCATTGTATCGCTTCTGAAATAAGTAAGATATAAGCTCCTTTGTTGTTTTACTTGCAACAATAAACTATCAATCAATCAATCAAGTTATGGGTATAAACGTTTATTTTTTCTTGCTCTGCCTTATACATATATATTGCTTTTCTCTTGGACTTGTGTAAAAAAAAGGTCTGAAAGGCAATAAATAAGCTTTCTTCTTCATTATTTATGCTTGGTACAAAATAAGAATATATATATATATATATATATATATATATATATATATATATATATATATATATATATATATATATATATATATATATATATATATCCTTCTTGGTACTTCTTTACACTTCTCTACTTCACTGCGCACTCTTCACTTATTTAACAGCGCACACTTATAAATACTCCACCTTGCACTGAGCTCTGCTTGTCTGTACACTTTGATCACACTGACTTTGCTTTTCTTTTGCTATTTGCTTTTCCTGCGGCCGGTCAGGCAGTTTGTCTTGGGTCTGCGTCTGTCTGTTCCACGTGGCCGCCTCCTGCCGGCGTAGGAACTCGTGAAAATGTGCATCCTGAAGCATATGAGAAATTTATCCATTCGGGATGCACAGTTTATATATATATATATATATATATATATATATATATATATATATATATATATATATATATATATATATATATATATATATATATATATATATATATATATATATATATATATATATATATATATATATATATATATATATATATATATATATATATATATATATATATATATATATATATATATATATATATATATATATATATATATATATATATATAAAAGTCGAGGCAAAGAAAAAGACCCGTTTCTTGACTTGGAATTTCTATCCGCACTGGCCAACACACACTCTCTCTCTCTCTCTCTCTCTCTCTCTCTCTCTCTCTCTCTCATCTCTAGATATATATATATATATATATATATATATATATATATATATATATATATATATATATATATATATATACACACACACACACAACGTACGCCTCTGTGGAGTAATGGATAGCGTGCCTAGCTAGGAATCCTCGGGCTCGAGTTCGAATCCCGGCTCGGGCAGTCGGCGACTCAGTGTACAGTTCACCCAGCTGTTCATCCTCCCTTTCGATTTGTCGACAAATGGGCTCCTGGGGAAACCTTGTTTAGGTAAGCCGTGGTCAGATGTCACACTTTTTTGTCCTGTACCCCGGCCCGGTGCCCTCTTACCAGTTAAGGATTCTAGAGTATGTATTAATCTTCTCTAGACTCATTGGTTCTTTTCAACCACAGGCATTATTAGGGTCAATGCAACGGAGAGGGGCACCGGAGCCACACGCTGCTAAAGCATTATGCCCCTAACTTTATATACATACAATGCCATACATAATTATATCCCAAGGACTAAGGATATATATATATATATATATATATATATATATATATATATATATATATATATATATATATATATATATATATATATATATATATTTATTAAAATCAACAGCAGATTTTGCATTATCTCCATTACCTTCAACCAGAAGACTGCGCCACGGTGTGAAATAGAAAAACAACTTATAAAGAGAATAATGCAAAATCTGCTGTTGATTTTAATATATATATATATATATATATATATATATATATATATATATATATATATATATATATATATATATATATATATATATATATATATATATATATATATATATATATTGATTCAAAAAGGTATGAACCATTTGACAAAGGTAAAATATTGTAAATATTTTTTTTTATTTACTTCATAAAACTAAAACTCCCTGACATTTGTTAGGTTACAAATTGTGTTTTAAGCAGCACTCACATTACAGTGCACATGTATATCTATTTTTCCTCCACACATTTTGCATAAGATCACACTGTTTCAAACAATTCCAAAGTCACTTACTAACATCATGTGTATCTCAAAACAAACAATAGGTGCAGAGGGTAAACGTTAGGAATTAGGGCCTATGCAATTTCCTAACTTAATTGTTTTATTTATCCATTTCTTCGTATATATGTGCGTGTGTGTGTGTGTGTGTGTGTGTGTGTGTGTGTGTGTGTATATATATATATATATATATATATATATATATATATATATATATATATATATATATATATATATATATATATATATATATATATATATATATATATATATATATATATATATATATATATATATATATATATATATATATATATATATATATATATATATATATATATATATATATATATATATATATATATATATATATATATATATTTGTGTGTGTGTGTGTGTGTGTGTGTGTATTCAACTGTGGAAGCTCAGCATGGTGTCCCAAACTACAGGCTGTTGTAAGGTCAAATAGTAAATTTGAGCCTTAGCTACATCTATAGTGTATTCACGGTCATCATTACGGTCATCTTAAATTGCACATAAGCATTGTGGAATATCAATGTAACATCTACCATGTACATTTCCTACTGAGACTTAGACTTGGCAGATATCAAGAAGTGTCATGAATTTCTTGCACCATTCCATTTATAACTGTATTCTAAAACATAAGATTCACAAAATTAACTGGCAGAACCTTATGTTATTAAAAATATTGAATAACATATTCACTGAAGGTATATAAATGGTAACTGAGCATCATAACCTACAATGATTAACTATATTAGGATACCACAACATGTGAACATAACAACTAGTTGAGTACAATGGCAGCTCATCATTAATAAGTCATAAGAAACTAAGAAATATATTTTAGGTTGATGACAAAGCATTTTGTTGGAATTTGCTGATGACTCTTATGGTGAAAGATCAGGATTGACTATATTATTTTATGATTGATGACAAAGTATTTTGTTGGAATTTGCTGATGGATTATAATGGTGAAAATTCAGGACTAACAATGTATATAGTCACTGTATAGTAAGCTGACCCAGAAGCCCACCTCCTCTTCCATAGCTACAGGAACTGATTGGTTGAAGATAAGGAGGTAGAAGTTGGGAGTCAATGTTACCTAGAAGGGAGGCTGAGGGAGGGGGTGGGGCTTTTGGACCAATTTAGTGCATGGTGACTATAATTACTGATTTGGGGCAGCCTTATAAAAAAAAGTATAAGGAAAAGTACATTTACATTATCAGGGATTATCAGTTAACTTGCCAAGTTTCCCTGTATGCCACCATAATTTTGTTGTTGTTTAAATATCAACCAAACAGCTCATCCTCAAAATTGTGTGTTCTTATGGGCAATATTTCTCTCCATGCCCTTCTTGAATTTTTTGACATCATTAAATTTGAGTTGTACAAAAAATAACAGCTGCCAAGCACATTTCCAGTTTTTGAAATTGTAAATTTACTACTGGAAATAGGCATGACATTAATTATCACCAATCCATACAATATCTGATTAGAAGAGAAATGGGTGGTATGTACCAGTATAGAAAAAACTAAATCCTCATAAAGAACAAACTCCTTGATACAACACTTACAGAGTTTTTTTCTCAGTGATCATATAATTTGGGAATTCTCTCTTTCCACACTTAACCTCATGTCCGTATTGATCGCAATACTTAGGTAATATTAGACAAAGTGTGCATAAAGAGGCCCATTCACATCAAAATTACTTATAATACTTGAATTTACATTGTAATTTTAACACTTACTAAAACGAAGTACACTTTATGACACAAATTTTTCAACATGCTTATGAATCACAAATGTGCTATATAAGAGGAAGCTGAAACACTTGCTTCATGAAAATTAAGCCCATAGTGGAGTGGAATACCAGATTCCATCTTTGTATTAAAACACTTTGCAAGTAACTTGTCTCTAGAAAATGTTTCCCCTCATAAACCAAGAGAAAACTAAGTATAGGGAACATGAAACACACAATGCTAGATAACTAACACATCCTTGCAGTCTCCACAACCACCAACACATAAGCTGTAGATGTTAACAATGATTGCCACTGATATGCTTTTTTTTTTTTTTTTTTTTTCCTTTGGGGGGTGGGTGGCATGGTGAGGGGGGGTCTTTTAAACAGATCACTTAACAACACCCATGAGCACTGAAGAACCGTTTCCTGTGTACAGTCCCATTATTATATTGCTACATATTAATTCTGTATCATCATCACTGACAAGAGCGTGCATTCAAACTGTGTAAAAATCAGTAAAATGTAAAATAATGTTACAGATATTCAACATAATAAAAGTAAAGACATGGCAAAATATAACATCCACAAAAAGTATTCACAGTTGATGATTGGTGGGTTTTGGGAACCGTCCACTACTGATTGGGTCTAAAATAGTGTAATAAAGAATACAGTAAATGTCCATCCTTCCAGATTTCACTAGTTAAAAATATAAAAACAAAACTGTCTGAATTTTGAATGCAGGATATTAAAGTTAAAAACTGCCATTGTCCAAGTCTGGGAAACTAATAAGACACAAAAATAACTGATAATCAAAATAATGAATAGGTGGGTTACAGCGAAAGAAAAATTTAAGAAAATTATTATTGGGAATATGGAAGCAGATCATTTGTAACCACTGTGACATACAATATTCCACAGCATGTTCAGGGACATTTTCCACATTCTTCATTGTATAAGTAGCTAGTTACAATGTGGACGGTGGAAGGAGGATCAGTTTCCAGCATTAACACAACCCACTCATGTACATATAGCACAGATTAGAGGTGGCCTGTAACAGTGGATTTCCTCTAATATCACACTATTGTCTCTTCAGGAACTTTACCAAGGGAGGTTTTACTCCTTGAAATGTATATTTCAACAATATTAGCAGCTTAAATAATAATGATAATAATAATAATAATAATAATAATAATAATAATAATAATAATAATAATAATAATAATAATGTTAATAATAATAACAATAACAATAATAATAATAAATTCATATCAAGAGAAATGATCACCATATGTTTATCACAATAACATTAATTAATAACCTAAATGCTTTCATTCAATTTGAGCAAACATCAAGCAACACATTATGCTTGTCAGATTTCTCAGTTGAACAACTGAGGGATTAAGAGGTTAGAGCAGCAGTAAAACAAATAGAAGCATAAGTATGATCAATGCAGGGAAATGTAAATGAGTGAATAAAAAAAGATCAAAATACATAATGTAAAAGAAAAACATGCAGTGAAATGAGATAAATAAATACAAATTTTGGTAAGTTTCAATGAAATATACATGGATAAGGGATGCAGCTTGGGAAAGTGTATACAGGGAAAGAATAATAGTGCAAAGGATGAGGTACGACATGAAAATGGGAGAATATTAAGGAAAAATAAATTAGTAAGAAAAAAAGTTTTGGAAAAATCAGTGAAGAAAATAGAATGGAAAAAGATTTAAAAAGTTGAAAAAAACAGATGAAGTGGAGATGAGATAAAAAAAAGAGAATATGTTGCAATGTAGAAGAGAAGCTGTAATTGACTGGATGCATTTGGTGTGCAAGTTAACTTGGAAGGAAAGTCAGGAGCCAGACAACAGAAAGAGCAACTAACATTCTTACTGCAGCATAAAATATGAGAATGAGTGGAAATTACACAAGGATCAGTTTTCTCTGTCAACCAGGAAAGATGTACAAATTGAGATGACGATGATGATATGAGAGAGAGAGAGAGAGAGAGAGAGAGAGAGAGAGAGAGAGAGAGAGAGAGAGAGAGAGAGAGAGAGAGAGAGAGAGAGAGAGAGAGAGAGAGAGAGAGAGAGAGAGAGAGAGAGAGAGAGAGAGAGAGAGAGAGAGAGAGAGAGAGAGAGAGAGAGAGAGAGAGAGAGAGAGAGAGAGAGAGAGAGAGAGAGAGAGAGAGAGAGAGAGAGAGAGAGAGAGAGAGAGAGAGAGAGAGAGAGAGAGAGAGAGAGAGAGAGAGAGAGAGAGAGAGAGAGAGAGAGAGAGAGAGAGAGAGAGAGAGAGAGAGAGAGAGAGAGAGAGAGAGAGAGAGAGAGAGAGAGAGAGAGAGAGAGAGAGAGAGAGAGAGAGAGAGAGAGAGAGAGAGAGAGAGAGAGAGAGAGAGAGAGAGAGAGAGAGAGAGAGAGAGAGAGAGAGAGAGAGAGAGAGAGAGAGAGAATGGGAAATACGGGAAGAGCGATAGATATTTTCAGGGCTGTATGGTCAGGGAAAAAAAATGCTGTCATTTTTCTTTTTAAGGAGCTCTGAAGACAAGGGATCAGAGAATAGGTAGATAGATAGATAGAGACAGATAGATAAAAGGAAGTGTTTATATTTTTTAATTCCAGTTTTCTAATACATTCATACTAAGTATTCTAACAATGTGACTTCCATATGCACATGCATTTCTGAATCAAGCATACTGAAGGCATTACCATAGCAATATATTATCATAATTTTCCTTGACAATGCAACAAAGCACAAAAGATAAATTAACGACTGTATAATCATACTGGCGTGACAATAACTTTGGAGGAAACACACACTGGTCGACAAAGATATATTCCAGAGAAATATCATTGATCATTGTCACCCTTTTCATTGTCATTTCCTGTCAACTGGTTACCAACACTAATCTGGAATATATCTCCAACAACCAGTGTGGGTTTTCTTCCAAAAATTGATATCACATATCTAACAATAACAACAAAAAATGAACATAATACTGTATTTAATATTTCAGTGTTGACTTTTTTTTACATGAGTGTCAGAGATCTGTGCATGGACAATGTAGTTGTGTAAGTAATGCTATCCCTTTTCATAGCATAATTACCAGTCATTCATGACCAGAATGTTAAATGGGACAATTGTGATTGCTCTGGCTTTGGCAAAGATCAATCTGTGAAGTCCTCAAAGCATGTCTTTGGTAACGTGTTGTTAGTAGATCAGGTAAATAAAATCTATGAAAAATATATGGCATCTACATCACTGCATTCCAAATAATGTAAACTACCTGTACTGGAACACTTTTGCATCAGTCAGATATTCTTTATTCTTACGAATAATTTGCAAATAATACAAAGAAGGCTGAAGCCATTGAATTTCACAAAATAAACATAGCCAGATCTATGAAATACATAAAAGAAAAAAAGAAACTACTTCATTGCAAGATTATGTAATGCCATAAAAATACACAAGCAACCATTCAGAAGTCACAATTGATTTATCGATAATTTTCTATATATGTGACTTGTACAAAGCATTACCTAGCAAATTATTCACATTTGTAAAATTACAAAAATTTCGACAAAACGCAGTTAGAAACTGTAGCGTTATGCATGAAGCAAACATAAAACATTCATACCATGAGCATGATTATAAAATTATTGCTGATGTGCACTATAACAACAAGGAGGATGCTTTAAAGTACAGGTATACCACCAATGTACCGGCAATTGATGGTCCAGTACCTCCTTTAGTCCAGGCAAAATTAGAAGAAGGAGCTTGATATTCCTGAGGCCACCCATATAGTTTACTGGGTGGTCATAGATAGTAATGTGTGAAGTGTGGCTTCACCTATATGTTTACCCAGCAAGACTTGGTGGTGGTCCACAATTTTAAAATATTCTGTTTTTCAAATTAAAATCTAGCTTTAGCTTCTAAGAGGTGAAAATGTCAGTGGTGATGTTGAATGCAAAAAAGTCTATACCGATCAGTACATATGTTGTTAGATGGTATGAGTGATCAAAATGACAAAATTTTGAAATTCTAAGCAGACAGTGATTCTAAAAAGAAAATGAGCATTAGAAAACTTTGAAATATATTAAGAGCATGATTGAGTGATAGTGGTGACCTCAGCTGGTTCACTAACGAGGTTAATCTGGCAAGGCTTTGGAACCGAGGGAGTCAGTAAGCTGGTGGTATGCTTGTATTATAGCAAGTATTTCCACCCTCTTACATGGCACAGATGACATTCAGATATTGATGATGTAAAATTCGGGATACTGAAAATCTGGGAGACCATTATCTTCTGATGTCCTTTAATCATTTTTTAAAAAATTATGGGAAAAATGTATGATGGTTATCTTGAAGGCTCTTCAAGTTTGTATTAGTTACATTTTGTAGCACAAAAGCCTTGGATACCATACAAAGTGTCTGTGTCTGTCTTTTCATTTTTCTCTCCGTTCCTCCTAAATTTTGGTACTTGTAAGATGGTAGTATCAAATAAAGGTACTACTACTGTTGCATTTTTTACTTGAGCTATTTTCTAAAATAGGGCATCACAATGTCACACGTCAAAATTATCAATTATCCACACTGATTTTTAGGCATCTCACCTAAGAAAGAAAGTAGAGAATACAATGTTTAATTGAAATATACTATGTTGATAACAAAAATAGACAAGTTGGAACCAGTTATTTAAGTCTTCCATTATTTTTTTTCTTCTAATACATTTGATAACTTGGCCTAACAAAAACAGGATAAAGAAATAATGAGCTGCTGAATTTTAATTACAAAATTATATCTACAACATAAAATTACTGCATTAATATACAAACCCCAAAAATAGTGATGACTTCAAAGGAATGCTTGATTTCACAAAACATATTAAAGGATTTAGAATATTTGACTGATGGGGAATATTGCATCAAACTAAAACATCCCGGGAGTATTTATGTGCAGGAACAGATTGTTGTGCAAAATTACTTTACCATAAAATATTTGCCATGCAAAATAATGCACTAAACATTAACCATACAGTTTCCTCTCTCAAGGGACACTTTGCCAAGCCAGGATCACACTTCAACACTCAAGACTTTAATCAATAACTGTAGCAGTGTAGTACAAACCTGAGAACATCATATGTTAATACAAGATACTATGTGTGTGTGTGTGTGTGTTAATCTAGTTAATTTATCTTCATATGGCATATAAAAATTGTATAAATACTCTTATACCTTCTATTATATTACTTATACTATTTACACTAAACCAGACACAGACCTCTTTGGTGGCTGGGAGCTCAGAGGTTCTCCTACCAAGTACATTCTTTCATGATCCTTTCATTCCACACTTCATTGCCATATGAAGCAACACTAGACAATAATATGCTGTTTCCTGTTATATTCTCTCTGTTGTAAATTACTATTCTACAATGCAGAGGAATGGTAATCTTTTTGCACCAATATGTCCTATCATACTTTATTTCATATATCACACAAGAAAACACTGGAAACATGTGGTTTATGCTCCCAGAACAACCCAATGTGCATATGGGTCACCACTTTCAACTCCTTTCTAGGTGCTTGCAGCAGGGTCATTTTCTTTACTCCTTGCTAGGTGCTTGCAGCAGTCAGTTTGGAAAAAGGATATCTTCTGCCTTTATGAGTTAAATTAGAAAGAAAAAAAACTGGTGAAAAATATGTACCAAATTTTTTACTAAGATAAAAAATAATATTTATTATAATACAACAAACTTCAGAAGGCTACATATGTAATACTATTTGAAAATGTTCTTCCAGCAAAACTAATCAGTAAGGATGGAAACCTACTTGATAATATTACATACATTTTAAGAGAAACTTTGAATATGTTTGGGGTTATTTGGGAAGTGATATGATTTGGATCAACTTGATTACCACAAGTTCTGTTTGTTTAAAAGAAAACACCTTTTTTTGTGTTATTTAAGAGTGTGCATTAAGAAAGCCCACAAATATTAAAATATTATTTTTATCAGGACAGGGAATCCTTGTTATATGAGCGTTAGTCTTTTAAAATCATTATAATGGGTGATAAAGATACCAAATAGCTCATGCTGTAACAGGCATATATTATTTTGCTGTGATTAGTAAAAAGTTATATGGTTGGAAGAAATTGCAGACCCAAGTCCCACCACTCATTGTTGCAGTTCAAAAAAATCTTGAACTTTAATTAACATCTAGGAGCTTTACAAGGTAAGGGAGATAGATGTTTTGGTAACACAAGGACAAATAACAACAACTACTGGATAAATAAACAATGGGATAATCCAAGAAATCTTGGTATCAAACCTGCTTTATGAAAATATAATTCTTGAATGGTATGTGCAGGAAGGCTCTTGGGGAGGGAGCAGTAGGAATAAGCATACTATGAATCATCTGCAAGGCACGCATGAATGACAGTGATACAGTCGGGTATGCTACAACGAATGAATGTTGCTGATTCATGCTGTTGTGAATGCTTTGTATCGATAAAACATCAGTTGCAGGACGGCTTGTACCCTTGAAGCGTCAGCATCATGTTTTCAAATGTTTGAGATTCAGCAGTACACGTATGTATCTATATTTTCACCTTCAGCAGTGGATTTTTTTTTTTTTTTTTTTTTTACACTTATTGTGCAATATAATTATTGTCATGAACTGGCAAAATAAAGTGGGAATGTTAATTAACATAGAAATTAAGAAAAATAATTTCCAAGTGAGAAAGAAAATATGTAGCAATTTCAAGTACTGAGTATGGTATGGCTAAATCAACAATTTGTAATACTCTTCTGTCGTTATATATGTCATTTATCAATACCCAAAGCTCTTGAGTAACTGTAAGAGGCAACGTAGGAATCAAAACAAATGTGAAAATAATGATACAATTAGTGTGAAAACCCATGTGGCCACAGGCAGTGGAATGCAAATACAAGGTGGTTGAGGGGGGCAATTCCCCTACTGAAGGTTTTATATATATATATATATATATATATATATATATATATATATATATATATATATATATATATATATATATATATATATATATATATATATATATATATATATATATATATTCATCTCTTTAAGTGACCCTAAAGGGGGTTGATGAGGGACTAAGCTTTCCTGTAGGATGATGAGCCACGGGACGGTTTGGGTCATTTTCACACTTGCCTTGAACACTACACTGTTTCCTGTAGTTTTCAAAGAGGTTTTAGGGTTAGTAAAAGATATAACAGAATAGTAGTTTGTAAGCTATGAAATGAGATATGGGCACATTGATAAAAAAACAATCTTTGCCATGTTAGGTGGTAACTTTGATCTAGGCTGTGGGCCTGGAAGAGATTACCTATAAATACATAATTTCAATATTTGCAAAAATGAACAAATGTTATTACGAATGATATTCTAGAACCAATTATTACGTTCGTTCTAATATACCCCACTGTATAAGAAGCTGGAGAGGTGTGGAATGCAGGTCATAGTATCATAATAAAAAAGTATTGTGAAGTGGTTTCACTATATTAAAATGGTACAAAGAATAGTAATTACAAAAAAAAGTCTAAGGCAGTTATGACAACAATCAGAAAAAACTTGAATGATAGCTAGAGGTGATGACTTGCAATTATGGAATAAAAATCAATGAAACAAGCAAAAAGATAAGACTCAAAATCTTGCCTTAACACCATATGAAAAATACAACAACCATTCCCTCCTCCATATCCATGAACAACCCAAGTCTTCCTTACATTAACTTTCTTAAAATGTTGTTCAATCACAAAACCCTAATCTAGATGATCTCTTGCTTCCAATAAAACACCCTTGTTCAAGCCATGTCATTTTAATATGTTGTACTCTGTCTATAGGTTTGTCATAAGCTTTCTATACCACACTCAGCAAGCCAGTATTTCATTAGTTTTTAAAAGTATTTTTTGTTAAGCAGTGGTGAAAAGAATCAATGCCAGTGAAGTTAAAAAAGAAACCAGGCAGAGACATTCAGGATCATGCCTGAACAAAGTGTGCATGTGCAAAAGGGAAATTAAGCAACCAATACAGCTGATGACAGAAAGGCGGGAATGGAGGCAGTTCATAAGATAATTTTATTCTGAGAATTGCATGTGTGAAGTGTGGGTCATTTTACTTGGACTTTTCATTCTTTGTTATAAATACTTTTCTTCTTTTTCCTTATGTAGCTGAGCTCTTTTTGACTTCCCGCCTTACATTTTGGGAATTGTGTCACTAATAATGTAATCAATGTGTGCAAAAATTTGGAAAGAATTATGGGAGACATGCTATAAAATTACTGCAACCTCAAGAAACTAAATTATAGAAAGTGGAATAAAACAGCAAAATGAAGTAAAGATTCCCTGTACAATTATTTGAGCATCCATAAAATTTGTCCTTAACTGCTTCAGGGTGGACCTAATTAAATAGAAGACAACCTAGCAAGATGTGAAATATTGTAGTCCATCCTACATAGTCACTTTTGCTATAATACAGTTTAATGACTAATGTCTTTGTCAGGGTATCTCAACACCTATTTATCATTGTTTGAGAAATGAACAAAATGTAAAGACCAAATTTTAATAATGTTATGTCAATCACTTTCCTATCCTGACTGAATTTTTTTTTATCTTCCAATGCTACCTCCACTTCCAGGACATTTCAATCAAATACAAACAACAGAAGCTGAACAAAAGAAAGGTGAATGTGATGGAGCAATTTCATTTCTCTGATATTCATATTTACTTTAGTCACAGTAACATTAACTTCTTTTTTCCTGAATTCCTTATTTGTGTGTGTGTGTGTGTGTGTGTGTGTGTGTGTGTGTGTGTGTGTGTGTGTGTGTGTGTGTGTGTGTGTGTGTGTGTGATAAAGGTAGACTCTAAGGGTAGGGAATGCTTCAAGAAAGGACTGGGTTGGTTAATCAACATAACAATAATTACCATTCACATCACAAAATATCTAGTAACACTTAAAAATAGATCTTCTGAATTAAACAATAACAGTAAAAATAATAAAGATGGTAATAATAATAATAATAATAAATAAAATAACAATAATGGTAATTCATATGAACTGCTGCAATTCACACTCAAATAGTTATGCAGTACCAAATATTCATTTACTCCCTAGCACTGTGTTCCTCAAAACAATACAACTCACAAGAAATAGTCTCCAATCTCTGGTACATCAATCCTGAGCTGCCTTTCGCTCACGATTCTGCTTGTGTATCCTTTTGTGGTAGCTCTGAGCAAAGGAGTTCACTATGCTCAACACAAAGTAGATGATCATCAGCAGAATCAACTTCTCAAAGATCCATGCTAAGATGTTCGCTCGATCCTTTAGAGGTAAAAAGTGGAAGTACTTAGAGCCATGTATGCCAGACAAGACTGTGATACAATACTTGCCACACCATAACTATTACAAGCAACAGAGGTAAAGCAGTAGTATCAGGAAAACATAAAGTAGCTAACAACAAATTACTGAAAAATATATACAAAAAGACATTGCTGGAATAATATAAAATAATACGAACACCTCAAGGAATTACTCAAAACAAACATTTTTCAGTTGGCAACTGCAGACTAACTATTTATGCCATCAAAGTCAATTTCAGCAGAAGATAAATTCTCCTCCGTCAAAGATTAAAATGTAATGCTGAGGCTGATAAAGCTTCTCCACTGTAACTCACCTGTCCTGAGGGTTCAGAGCCTGGCTTGCGATGAAACTTTTTCTTCTGCTTCGCTAAGAAGGTCTTAAAAGGCTGCTCCAGTTTAGGCCCTACCATCGGGAGAAGTGCTAGCACTCCCACAGCCCGAGCCAGCAAGGCCTCATTGAAGGCAATGATGACAAACATCTTCTGGATGTGCATCTTGATGATGGCCTTACCAATAAGTGTAGCTCCAAAGAAGGTCCAGAATGGAACCAGGAAGTGACCACAGGTAATGCCAGCCAGATCAAACAGTGGATTGGGGATCTGAAAATGTTGGGTGCATCCTTAATAGATAGATGTACACAAACGCCAGAAAATGGGACATAATCATTACTCACATATAAAGGAATACGTATATATAGAACAGGTGGCCGTCAGTCCGTGTTGTTTACATCACAGCGTCGCAAGCACCCCGTGGTTGCTGTTGTTATTTCTACTATTTTCAAGCCAGATTGTGATTGACACGTGTGACTTTTTGTGCCAACATGTCCTCAAGAGCTTCAAGACCAAGCGGGGTGAAGAGGAAGGTCATTAACTTGAGTATAAAACAAGTGTCATTGCATGCAATATATTTCTCTGTGTCCTGTAACATAAGTTTAATATAATTAAATATATTTTAGGTTTGCTTTTGAGGTTCTTTGTTTTTTTGGGGGTAAATCCGTCTATGTCGGACATTCGCGTTTGTCGGACCAACTTTTCCCCCTATTAGTCCGAGTTAGCGAGACTCAACAGTATAAAAAATTTACTGGTATCTCCACTCCAGGATTTTTTACATTTGAAGCCCTCCTATTACTATCCTTTAAGCTGAAATAATAGTTATCAAATTAACAGGAGCAATATAAAACTCACATTAAAGGAATGTGCTACCATCTAATTCATATACGTAGAATGTTGCGGAAATTGCAGTGATAGAAAGGTATCCAAGTAGCGGAAGCTTTTATGATGTTGCCATGACATCTCAAGATTTCCCAGTGAATCACTATCACTGTCTGACAACTACTTTATTAGAAAAGTGGCAAGCAAATGTTATCCAATATCAATCCAGCCTCCTTCTTTTAGCAAAATATTTGTTAATTGAAACCATCTGAAAGTCATTATAGAAACTTGGTATCTATTTTAACTCGTCATTATTGTTGATAATGTTATTCTGGAAAACGTTATTGTAGAGATCCAACTTAGCACATATAGACACTTGCATAAAGATATACACATATGCATGCATAATTACAGGTATGCACATGTGTATGCACACAAAATATACACACACACACAAAACATAAAATTTATCATAAATAGCAGTTTCATAAATTAAGTAACACAAATTTCATAAGTAAACACTACTTTCAACTTTAAATGTATATAAATCATCTTGAATAATAATTTTCACAATACAAACAAAACAGGAAACAATCTGTCTTCTCCTTCCATTCACTCACCGAAGCACAGGCCAGGATACCGAAGAAGCCAACTCGTTCCACTAGTTTTTCTACAGACAGCTTGGCACGGTCGATGAAGGACATGTCTTCAGGCCGCTCTTTCAACCGCTGTAGCTCCTCAAACTCAGCCATCTCCTCATCGTCTGGGTCGTACCCAGACAACCGTGCTCCTCGTGCCATGAAGTAAGGTGGCAGCTCACCTGGTGTGTGCAGAACAGCACCTTCATAAGCTTAGATTATGGTTTAATTACTAAATAAGCTGGGAGGCATGTTCCTTGTGAGGAGCAGTTCACCTAACTAATGCACAATGAGTGACTCTTATACAAAAATAAGGCAAGTTCTGAAATTGTGAAAGACAAGAGGAATGGAAGTGAAATTCATGGTCTAAAATTACTCTTTCTGTTAGTTAGAATACAAGTCAAATTCATAAAGAATACCTCTAAAATCACTCTTTCTTGTTATTTAGAACACGTCAAATTCATTAAGAGTGTATCTAAAATCACTTTTCTATTAAGCCATTTTTTTCCTCTCTCTATTTCTTACTTGAATACTATCTTGGATATATGGGAGCCATCAAGTCATATATAAATAAATTAAAATATCAGTCTTGCTAGCTCTAATTCTTCCAGAGTCTTGTAGCATCTAGCCAAAAATATCTTAAACAATTTTACTTCTTCATCTTTCCCACCTCTCCTATGGCACTACCACTGTCACATCTATCACGACATAAAAGTGGATAAAGAAGATAGCATGAAATGGCAAGAACAGATAAAGAAACTATAAACATTAAACTGAGACTTGGCTTACCCAGTGCTGTGCCAGCACCCCACATGAAGGCCTCAAGGCGAACTTTTGACATTATAGTCAAGATGGACATCTCCCCCAACACCTCCTCCTCAGGACACATGATACTGTAACGAAACATCATCCCTCTCAATAGTTATGTGAGTGGTCCACTACATGTCGTATATACTGTAATAATAAGGATGTATCTCCTACAAGAGTCTGAGATTAGGGATTGGGTCTCACTTTAAATATGCTTCACATGTCAGAAGGTAAACATCAGATCTGTTCATCCTCTTCCCACTCTGAAACCCCCTTGTTCATCACTAACCATGCCATGTTACCTTCTGAATCGTGCCCAAGATGACTTTCCTATATACTTCCTCTGCCACACTCAACACATTAATAATAATAATAGTAATAATAATGGAATATAACAGAAATATAAGTGTAACCTTATTGTAAAATAAAAAAAGCAATTGTAGGAGACAGCTTAACAGAAAAGGTCCAAGTAAAAAGAGTGACTGGTGAAGACATCAACACCATCGAAACACATGGCAAACATACTCATCAGGGTAAGGAGGAGAAGGAAATTCCACAGAGTTACAGGAGTAGGCTGCGAGGGTGACGGAGGCTATGTGGGGCCCCAGATAAAGCAGGAATGTGTGCAGCCCCGTGCCCAGACCCACTGACGAGAGGATGCCAAGCCACACCCACCACCAGCACCACCAGAACTCTTTGGCTATACTTTGTAGTAACTAGAAGAAAGGGTAAAAAAACTTGAGTAATTCCTCTTATGAAGAATGAAGAACATCAGTGGGGAGTTCCATTATGTTTTAAGTCATAGCACACACAAGAATAGCAAAATTTACTGATCACAAATGGTACCATGTTCTATAGTTTTACCGGTGACAGTAACATACTTACAGGTTGGTGGGGGCCTGGTGTCCTGTAGGCAGCATAGTAGCTGCCTACAGCCATGGCTACTAACAACACGATCTTCTTATACTGCCATAGCCTGGAAAAAAATATATACATATAACATATAATCATATCACAGATCAGCACTATAATATTTTGCATACAGTGAACACTCACTTTATAGAACTACAGTAATAAAGAAATGGGTTGTCCTTACAAAACAAGAGTATGAATTTTCTGAATGAAATTAGAAAATAATTAATATATTGAACCCAGAATTTAACATTATTCTATTAAAAAAAAACACTTGTATAGCACGATACCTAAAACCATGCATTAGGTAAAATTAATTTCTACTTGGCAAGAATCAGAGTAGTGATGGAATAAAGAAATATCCCATGCATCAGTCAGGAAAGTCAGTCAAACAAAAAAACTGAGGAACAAACACTGAAAATGTAAAATAATCAAAACATGTGGAACGACACCAATAACTTCTCTCCATAACTCCACATTCTTTAATAAAGGAGTAGTGGGTACTTACTTGACCATGTATTCCCCTCCCAGAACGACACACTCCCGAACAAAGTAATGCAAGGTGGTCACTGGCCGTCTCCACACCACCAGCCTCTCTCGTTCACTTTTCTCTATCAGCCTCTCCTCCAATGTGGGGGTGGTTCCAATCATGCTGGAGCCGTTTGCTGTCCCTTGTCTCGCACCACCTCCCTTCCTCTGGTACCTCTGCTGAGCCGAAGTTTCTCCCATAGCGATGATATGGTTTTGTTCAGGTGCTGTTTGTGTCTGTTGAAACCAATAAAATATAAATGTAGCTTCAACAGAGGAAAAAATTTGTGATAATACAAATTCAAAAATAATTCTGCTTCTAGAAAACTTTCAAGTATAATGTTTTGTATGCCATTATGTGTAACTAAAACTTAATTTATTTTCCATGTAATTATAGCAAAAGAGAAAATGCAATATATAAGAGCAATAACTACATGCATAATTAGAACAAATCCATGCACTCTACACAAACAAACAGAACACATTCTACAACTAGAGTGCTTTGAACCTTTCTATTATGTATCATTAAAATAACTTTTATTTGAAAATGACCCTCATTTATAGGCACACCTTGAAAATAATTGAAATAAAACTTTGATGCCTAAAAGCATTCAACTGGAGGTAGTATAGTATGTGAAAATATAACTTAACTGCAAAAAATTAAGATGATGTACCCCCAACCTATTGATTTATCAAAGAACTTCTACTCATAAAGCATACACACAAACACACACACACACATATATATATATATATATATATATATATATATATATATATATATATATATATATATATATATATATATATATATATATATATATATATATATATATATATAGGCTACACACACACAAAAAAAAAGTGATAAAAATGGCAGCCAAAGCTGGTTATATAAAACAGCTCATTAGTTACATAAGGTAAAAATATATTAATTAACTTTAAAGCAAACCAATTTTATAGCCTTTTGTAATATCACTCTTCAAACAAAACTTACTGTAAATAACCCATTGAGCTTTGGGGTAAGCATGCGCTCAACACGCTCCAGATCTATTGTCACCGCCATCCCTACACGCCACTTGAAACTCAAACTAATGACCAGTAACACAACCTGACACCATTTCAAAATATAAGGCTTGTTTAAGAAGAAATTGGCAATTCACTGCTGAATTGAAATTATTAGTATTTAAATATCTATGTGATAATTGGCTGAGGCAGAAGTGTTGGTACTTTACAGCCTTGGCCATCACTGATTCACCTGAAACACCTCAAGGAGTCCAGGCTAGAGATAAGCTGCTTGACCACTGACCCAGCCACTATCTGCCTTCACCTGTGTCTCAGATAAGGTGAAGTACAATGATAATAAAATTATAGTCTATCATAAACATACCAGCTTAGGTTTAGTATTTTAGATAATTTTGCCTTTAAAACATGTCAGTACTACCTTAAAAATATCAGCCCCTACATATCATAACACAATAGGGAGAGCTTTGAGGCTAGCTGACAAATCAACCATCTATCAGATTTTTTTTCCAGAGGTAAAAAAAAAAAAAAAAAAAAAAAAAAAAAAATTATAATAATAATAATAATAATAATAATAAATATAAATAAATAGATTGGACCAGTCTTTCTTTTGTAACTCATTTTATATCTTTGAATATGTAGGGAACTATGCAGATATGCCACAAGTGCATCACACCACTATACTTTCCTCCTATCTTTTGAGGTTATTTGTTCACTTTTCTCCACTGAATAACTGCTAGAATATATAGATGTAAGATTATAGCAATCACTAGATATTAGGACTATTGTCAAGGTAGTATCTACAAATACATGGTAGAAACTTAGCAGATCACACACAAACAATAGCTATCTACTGTGGAAAAACAATACAACAGATATATACTTGTGTAAGAGGTGGAACAAAAACCTATGTCCAAAATACAATGCTTACTCATATTTTGCACCCCAAAAGATGTATACATGAAATGGAAACTAAATTTAACTAAAGTAGAGGTGAAGTTTGGGGCATACGCTATAGCTTTGCGTGGTCTTAGTGTGTTTCCATCGCATTGGCCTTGGAGCCTGTGGTGGGTAAGAACCCACTACACAGGGCAAGTGCTACCACAGTTTACCTTCCCCTGGTTTTCCCAGTACCCCTTTATTGACCATCCTGAAAGGAGTAATAAACAACTGGGTGGGATCTTTGTCAGCTGCCTAGAACGGAGTTCTAACTCAGACACTGTAGCTAGACGTGCTAACCACTACACTATGGCTTGTCCAATAATAAAGCTGTTTATTTATTGGGTCTGGCTAGCCATGGCTAGTTGCCAAGCCTGTGAGGCAGTGGTTGTTCACTATTCACTCCCACCTAATGAGTAGACCAGCTCGTTCTCCCATTCACCTTGTAAAGCACTAGGCAAACTGGATTTGCTGAATAGACAAACTCTTCTTAATGACTGAGCTGGGTTTGTTCAATAACGTGGACATTTCATTGTGTGATCATGCAACTATAAAAATGTGCTGGATATTCAGCTATAAAATAGAATCACACACAAAGAGTCATCTTGATATAGTAACAAGTTAAATGCCAATTGTATACCATAAATTGCAAAGCCAGAGCCAATATGTGGCGTGGCATAAAGAGTAACCTGACTGGTCACTACTATTGTAAATAATGTTAACTCAGGGCCATAATTTCTGGGGAGGTTACAGGGGCTATAGCCCCCCCCCAAAAAAATGGTTTCTGTATCGACTTAAAAATGCCCCTAATAATAACTCTTTGTTGAAGAATGTTTCTAGTTGTAAAAATAAATATAAATAATACATTACTGATTTGATTAATGAAAGTGATTTGTTTTATATGAGGCTTAGGTACAAAATAAGCCACAAGAAGGAAAGGTTGGGAACCAGTGCCCAGGACTGGGTTAAGATTCGTTTTAGGTCCGTGCCAGTATCTCATTACCTACCTTATGAAACATCAATATCTCTTCATATATCTTTTCTACAAACCTTCAAGTCATGGAAACGCTTCGAAAATCAAATTCAAGGACTTTTTTTTTACTCTTGAAAATAGGGGATAATGTTTACGAAAGAGCGTCGCCTCCTCTGGTGACGGCCGCGGCGACGCTGCAGCCGGTGTTGCGAGAAATACCTCCTCGCTGAAATAAGTCACACATACATGTGGGGGGGCGCAGCCCCCCGTTAGTAGGTCGTAAAGTTCGGTTGGAGTAGTTTAAATATGCTCCCCGACCCTAAACCCTCTGTGAGCTATTTTACGGCTGTGGTGGCTGCAGCGTCGCTGCGGCCGCCACCAGAGGAGGCGACGTGCTTTCGTAAACATTATCCCCTATTTACAAGAGTAAAAAAAAAGTCCTTGAATTGGATTTTCAAAGCGTTTCCATGACTGTTTAAGGTTTGTAGAAAAGATATATGAAGAGATACTGATGTTTCATAAAGTAGATTATGAGATACTGGCACGGACCTAAAACGAATCTTTACCCAGGACTGTTTATCAGGCAGCACTTCCTGTTAAGACAACACAAAGAAACCTAAAACAGGTCATGGAAAACCTTCACAGCTCCCTCCCTTGGGATAACCACAAATAATACCTTAAACGGCCTGCAGCACACGTCTTCCCCACAGATACAACGTTACACACAGCCACAGGGGTCACATAGGATGTGCTGGGCGCGACTCAAGGGCATGCTGCTGCCATTCTCGTGCCCAGGCGTCCACCACCACACAAAGGAAAGTTAAGCAACGCAAGTCTGAACGGCACATCGCCACACACAGCATGCAGGAGGCGCGTACTGCGTTACCCACTACAATAGAGGGGTGTAAAACAATGCCTACCCCTACCACCACCGCAGAGGAAGACTTGCTCGGGCCGGCCTTAACACTCCTCCTACGGTTCTTGCCTTTCCCCATGTCTCATCGGTCACACCTTCCGCCTCTCACCTTCTCCACGACTTAGCTTCCCGCGCACCGGTCTTACGTACTCTAGGGCAGGTCTGCGGGGTCCATTGGCGGGTATAACGTGCGGGTATTTCCAAATCAGCTGTGTCGAGGTGTAAACTGTGACGTCACCAGTGGCGTGAGGGAGAGGGAAAGTGCGAGGCTGTTATTGTCGTACTAAACCTAATTTATAGTTAATTTCACTCTCGTATTTGTTTTTCGCGATAAATGAAGCCGCTTTAAGGCACTGGTGAAGCTATGTAAAAAAAGCCCAAGACTCATTATTCTTAAATCAACATATCGGCGCCCAGAATCACCAGGTAGCCTATATTTGACAAGATTTTCCTATAGGGGTTTGGGGCATTTCCAGGGTAGTGTGATAATTTTTCTGTGCCATAAACCTAACATACCACTCATTATAGTACCCAGCTGACCTCCTTTCTTGCCTTTGATTGATGTGATCGAGGGGTGGAAGCGTCTTTTTTGTCGCGAACAAGAAATACGAGAGTAAAACTTAAAAATATATCGCATTCTCATACATCAGTGGTAATCAGTCACGTCAAATAGAATGCTTTTTAGTATATTTATACGTTAGAGAAGAAAAATCAGCATTTATGAGGTAGTTTTATGAGATGATTTTTTTTTTTTTCAAAGAGATTATTTAGGATAGGTATAGCTACCGCGGTAGCTACGTACATTGTTTGTTGTATATAGTGACAAATAACGTTGCTATATTATATTTGCAGCAGTAAGCATTTTTGTTGGTCATACACACATGAAAATGACATGTTCAATCACTCATTGTATAATGAAATGATTTATCGAATTGCAAGATAATTATCGTAAATGAGTCATTGCTAGAAGTAAAAGTGAGTTACTAGCGTAAGTGATTCATATAGGCTATACGGATGTTGGATATCGCAACTATTGATAGATTTTTATTTGAATATAAGTTTGCGAGTCTACTTTCTATAGCATCGTAGTCATCGACTTGTTTGCTTTGGCATAAAGAAAAAGAGCAACGCATCACAACTCAGCATATTATGCGAAACACGTACTTCCCTGAAAATTAACTATTATAGACTGAAATTAAGTAGATACAGTAGCAAATTGTATGAATGTCCCACTTTTCTGTTAAAAAAGGTTGCTGATCAATATAACCATATATTCACCCGACCATTTTTGGCCATATATCACTCGAACTGCACACACACACACACACACACAAAAAAAAAAAAAAAAAAATACAAGGCTCAATTTTAAGCATACATATATTGTATCAATTGACAGTCATTGATGCAAAGGACACCTATAATCCTTGGTCATATCAACACAAGCTCATTTACTGGCTTATTGTAAAATGTATGGGACAGAGTGCCGCGAGATTATGAGTGAATGCGCAAAACTTTGTTGCCTTGGCCCACACGGGACAACCACGCCCTCAGAGCTGTTCTTTTCGATACAAGTCCGATTTTATGTGTTGATAGTCCTTCTATAGTTCTCGTTTTGATTTATTTTTTCCTATATATATTGAAAGGATACTTTTGTGCTTATACAAATGTCTTTTAATCGATATATTCTTGTTTATTACCCAATCAAACTTAAGTTATATTAATTAATATTATGCCAAGTAATACGCAGGAGTGTGGAGTCGGAGTTAAAATTTTCCGACTCTGACCCCCATGCCCCTCTATTGCATTTTTTTTTCTTTTTTAAGATGCTGCCTGTAGCGTTGGTAGACTCTCTTGAGGTTCTTTTTCTTACTTGTGTTTACATCCAAATTATGTGTACTCTATATAGACAACATCTAGATAATGTAAAAGAAAAAAATTAACAACAACATTACACGATAAATGATTACGTTAAGGAGTCGGAGTCGGGGGTATTTTTACCGACTCCGACTCCAGCCAAAAGTAGCCAACTCCACCGACTTCGACTCCACACCCCTGGTAATACGAGTGTCCGTACCATCCCACCTCCCTGGCCAAACCATCACCATGGGTGGGGATGGTTCGAGCAATTTAGAAACTTGGGTTTCATCACCTACATCTGAAAAATGGAAATAGCTACGGGTATCATATTAACAAACTATAGAGCCAGATGATGAAGGAACATATTGAGATCAACAAAATTACACTACTTCAAACATTTTTTTCTAATAAAATTTTTTTTTTTAAAAGTGGCCGAATCATCACCGCTCTCCCCTACATAGTGACATGTGTGATCTTTAATGATATTGCCGGTGTCACGCCACAACCCCTCACACTTTCCTTGCGGACCAGTAAGCAGCTGATAATGAGTGCGTATATATATGAGCCACAGGAGGAGGTTAATGTTCCCCAAGGTCCACAATTCCATTCAGTGTCATGTATGACAAATTTGGATATAATTATAATATTGGGATATTCAAACATTTATTCATCAATGTTCTGTTATAATATTAAAAATAGGTTCCTGCATTCTAGCACTTGTTCTTCATACTAAAGGGTTGTGACCCAGGTTTTTTTTTTTTCCTTACATGAACAGCTTCATAACATTGGAGGCAATATGTAATAATTGCACAAAACAAAGGGCACAATTTAGATTAAGAACGAATATGCATTAAGTGATTTGTAGTTGGAAATGTAGCAGTAGAAAAATGCCCAGCTATTGAAAGAAGCATCAACATTACAACGAACCTTGATGACAGAGAAGTAAAAATTTTGATGCTCATCCATTCCAAGAATCATCGTTAATGTTAAGATTTTCTTCTGCTTTGCTGTCCCAGGGTAAATGTTTACATATGTTGCAAATTTTTGCTGTGTTTATGGTCACCTTTGTGAAAACTCATTAGCATAGTCTCAGTGTTGCAGAAATGGTGTGCCATTTCTGTGTGGATGCTCAGAGGGATGCTGATAACAAATGAGCTTTTCCTCTAGACTTTGCCTGTTGTAGGTAAACACAATTTTGTTATAAACACATTTGACAATCATCTTGGATTCAGCAAGAAGTGAGAGGTGGGAATGCATCTTTCTTGCTCACTACAAGCTTACGGTGAGCGTGGGAGATGTAGCCTTTCATGCGTCCATCATTAATCATGTTGGAGAGGATACACTCCGTCTCATCCAAGTCCACATCCTCCACACACATCCACTGCAGGGCACGCAGAAACAGTGTGATGTCAATCTGGTGGGTGCCACTCATCAGGAATCTGCAGAGGTGAGAAGGGAGAGTTTGCTTATCAATATCAATTTTTTAATTTCATATCTTTCTTGGAGAAGGAAAAGGTCCTTACCATTTCCTCGCTCATTCAAACCACCTTTGATGTCATAACTTCCCCATTTATCTTCTTGACAAATTCAGTTTGATTTTACCATTCCCATACATGCAATTCAAAATGTACTAAGTTTACTTCCTGTCATTCTAATAACAAAAGAATAAACAATCACACTTACACTTTTTTAAAGAGGTTCCTGAATGCTAATATTTTGAGCTTCTCCAAGATGAGGTATATACCAGCTCCAATGAAAAAGCTCTCATGCCTGGACAGGGTCTCGGAGAGTAACTTCACGTTGCCCTGCCGCACTGAGGTGACCACATCTTTGAACTCCGGCAGGTTATACCTCTCCAACAAGGACGGCTTAGGCAGGTAGCCCTTTGTGAAAATATCGACAGTATAAGAACAAACACTAAATACAAAGGTGGAAACACAAACAGGGACAAAGTTAACATTAAAAGAAAAAAAACTCCACTGTGATTACAATTGGTCTGTACTACAGTAAGTCTTCATTTAGCGTCAACATGTAAACAAAGAATACTGTGCACAGTAGGAAGAAGGGCAATAAAGCATCCGCCCTTTTTTTTTATAACTCTTAAGAGCACCCAATTGTATCAAACTACTTTGAATTATGTTCAAATACATGTTTCTTTCTATAAGTCAAATAATGAAAATATCAAACAGACAAGGAGAACTGGAACATAACAACAAGCTGATGGTCACCTAGTCTTGTAAGATGTATACTTTTGTAAGATTGTCATACACTTATGAATTCATATACTACAACAATTTGCATTTTTTTCTCATCAACTTTTATGACAAAACAATGATGAATGAAGCAACATGATTCAAGGACTTACTGTGCATAATTGACACATACAAGGCAATACAATATACAGTATGATACACATCACAAAATTTCACCTTGACTCTAGTGTGAGTACATAGTTAGAATATATAAGAGAAAGGATAGGCACTGAATTTCAAGTTACAACAACATACCCGCAGCATTTTGACAGGAATCAGGTAAATGAGGATGCGTCTTTTGTTCTTGCGACTTCCGACGTGGCCTCTTTGGAATGCAAATGACAAAGTTGCATCAGCTAAAAAGAACAAGGGTTAAAAAATTTGGACTAATGGGATTTTTGGATTATCTATGTTCAGATTATTGGACTTTTACCAAATATCTTTATGACATACTACACCTATCAATGATCCTATCCTAAACTTAATTGATTTTTCTTTTTCATAAGTCATGAAAAATTAAAAAAAACAATTCTCATCAGTACAAGGAAGAGCATAATACCTGATTGGAAGTCTGAGTCAAACATGTACTTCCTGCCGGTGTAATACTTGTAGGTGATGAGCTGGGAGAGTGAGAAGCGATCCTTGAAGTTAAGAGCCTCTATTGCACGTACCATTGGTTTGCAAAGGTTTAGTTTGTTGATCTTAAAATAAATCTTAAAAAATTGGTTCACAAGGTACAGCAGCCCCCAGCGCTTAGTGCAATCCTCTGTTGTGCGCCTGTGAAGCAAAAAAGCATGTAGTCAGTGGAGAGTAGATTGTCCTTTGAAATGGGAATCACTGGTGTCCAGATCCTTACAATGACTGTGACTTCAAAAATCTCACTTACACTAGGTGGCCTCAGTCTCCTACTCCTTCAGGGTCTGAGACCAATACTGGTTTTCAGGCTAAAAAGGGTGTGCTTTCACAAATCATTCAGCTTTATGAATGTCTTCCACTCCCGCCTATTAGTTGTCAGCTCTCTTGCTTCCTTAATCTGAAATAATACACTATACTCACAGTCTTTCACTATGTTTAGCCACCTTTTCTTTGGCTTGTTCCTTCCTGCCTGCACCACCGGGTTTGCTGCCAAAGATTCATTTCACCTCTCCTTTACAAAATCCTATGCATCTTTTTATGCCTCAAAATTACTACTGTGGGAATTTGGAATAGTCAGTAAATTAAAAATGCTGGTGAAAATAAGTGATTGCAAATAAAGATGACATAGTATGTAATTTTATGACGTCTATTCTCAGATATACTCACGTGTCTGCAGCACACACACGGAAGCAGCTCATTAGAGCTTCAGCAGCTTTCTCCAGGGTTTCTCCAGCCTTGCTTGCTCCTGTGCGAGTCAGTTCTTGGTCTGCAGCTAAAGCAAACAACCTGTTAAAAAAATAATACTTTTCATTCATAATTCCTACTATGGAAGTACAGTAATGACATATGAGTAATAAAAACACTGCAGCACAACTGTTGTGCTGCAATATTATAGAAAGTAAAGTTATGCATTACTGATGGTTTTGGCAAACTAAAAAGATTTGTAACTTTTATCAAAACAAGTACTATAATGAATACTTGCTGGGTAAGTTAGAATAAGCTACATCAGCCAGCAAAGATATTCATCATGTCAAAGCATTAAAAAATTCTTCTAGGAATATATTTGATACTCCAGATTAAATTACTAAATATATAGAATATTTTCACCATAGTGAAAAATCTCTATCAGCACATATATACCATACCTTACATCCAGGCATGCAGTGTACATGACAGGCAGCATCCAGTTCTCCTCCTTACATTCCTGCATGAAGCGCGCCACAGCTTGCACCACCACCATCTGTGTCCTCCATGCCTCCACTGTGTCTCCAGACCCTGCTGACGACACAGCCCTGGAAGTATGCCTTTGTACAGCCTGCGCCTAAGAAGGGTGACCGTTCCAATTCCTCAAACTACTGCCCTATAGCTTTACTTTCCTGTCTATCTAAAGCTTTTGAATCAATCCTTAACCGGAAGATTCAAAAGCACCTTTCCACTTCTAACCTTCTATCTGATCGCCAGTATGGATTCTGCAAGGGGCGTTCTACTGGCGATCTTCTTGCTCTCTTAACTGACTCTTGGTCATCCTCTCAGCCATTTCGGTGAAACTTTCTCTGTTGCGCTAGACATATCGAAAGCCTTCGATAGAGTCTGTCACCAGTCTTTGCTTTCTAAACTGCCCTCTTTCAGATTCTATCCCTCTCTCTGTTCCTTTATCTCCAGTTTCCTTTCCGGGTGTTCTATCTCTGTGGTGGTAGACGGTCACTGCTCTTCCCCTAAACCTATCAACAGTGGCGTTCCACAGGGCTCTGTTCTATCACCCACTCTCTTCCTGTTATTCATCAATGATCTTCTTTCCATAACAAACTGTCCTGTCCACTCATACGCCGACGACTCCACTCTGCATTATTCAACTTCTTTCAATAAAAGACCCTCTCAACAGGAAGTACACGACTTCAGACTGGAGGCTGCAGAACGCTTAACCTCAGACCTTGTTATCATTTCCGATTGGGGCAGAAGGAACCTTGTGTTCTTCAATGCCTCTAAAACTCAATTTCTCCACCTATCAACTCGACACAATCTTCCAAACACCTATCCCCTATTCTTCGACAACACTCAGCTGTCACCGTCTTCAACACTAAACATCCTCGGTCTATCCTTAACTCAAAATCTCAACTGGAAACTTCATATCTACTCTCTCGCTGAATCAGCTTCCTCGAGGTTGGGCGTTCTGTATCGTCTCCACCAGTTCTTCTCCCCCGCGCAGTTGCTATCCATTTACAGGGGCCTTGTCTGCCCTTGTATGGAGTATGTATCTCACGTGTGGGGAGGCTCCACTCACACAGCTCTTCTGGACAGAGTGGAGTCTAAGGCTCTTCGTCTCATCAGCTCTCCTCCTCCTCCTACTGATAGTCTTCTACCTCTTAAATTCCACCGCGATGTTACCTCTCTTTCTATCTTCTATCGATATTTCCACGCTGACTGCTCTTCTGAACTTGCTAACTGTTAACCCCCACAGCACGCTCATTCCTGTACTGTTGGTGTGTTATGGAACCAGTCTTGGAACTTTTTTATACCACCTTGTAGCTTTTTAAAATTTTATGTTGTCTGAAATCCTCACTCTTCAAAGTTAAATATTCTTCTTAGGCTCAGTAATGATCACACAATAATACCATGGGAAAGGCTCTTTTTATTGTTACCTTTTCTTATCTTCCCTAATATAAAGGGAGGTGACCAATGTATAAAGTGATTAATTACTTTATTCTAGACCTAAATTATGCTTCCAGCTTGTCAGATTTATTGTTAAATATTTTTTACCTAAGGTGTCCTGCAATGACTTCAGCTAAGGAGACATCGATTACTCGCTCCACGTCTCTCTCAGGCTTCTCCAGCATCAAGCGTGAACTCATGACGTGTGGGTCTCGAAAGGATATAAGCTCCTGCAAGGAAAAAGATTATATTGATTAAGCTTCAGGATGGAAAGGACAGGAAAGAGTGATCTCCTCTCCCAATGCTTGCTTGTAACAAGTAACCCTTGGTGTCTTTTGATACCAGGAAGTGGTTGAGAGCAATAATATAATCTTCTTTCAAAAAGGGTCATGGTAAATTTAATATCCTATTTCCTTAAAACTATGCAGCCAGTAACATGGTAAACCAACTAAGCTAGAGCTATACTGACTATTTTCATGTGTGTATGTACACACACAAACACACACACACACACACAAAAAAAAAATATAGAACATAATATATTTACAGAAAAACAGTATGGCTTTAGACAAGGGCGTTCATGTGCAACAAACTTATTGAGCTTTTACTCGAGAGTGACGGACATAACACAGGAGAGGGATGGATGGGTAGACTGCGTGTATTTGGACTTGAAAAAGGCTTTTGACAAAGTTCCACATACAAGACTATTATGGAAGCTGGAAAATAGTGGACATGAGGACACAGTAAAAAATTGAGAAAAGGAAGATGTTTGAGACATAAAAAAATATAGCTTCCCGCAAAGAAGCATAAAGGTTTGGAACAGACTAAATGAGGATATTTTGGCAAAGAGTGTGCATAACTTTAAGGAAAAACTGGACAAGTACAGATATGGAGACAGGACCACACGAGCGTAAGCCCAGGCCCTGTTAAATTACAACTAGGTAAACTAGGTAAATACACACACACACAGTTGCTATTTCAGTTGGGTTATGTTACTTGGTAAGGTTTTGCTATTTTACTGCCAAAAAATAATGATAACTTTCCATAAAAAATTGCATGGTTATACTTGTGACTGCGGTGAGGCATGGGAGGTATGGAAATAACAAGAGTAGTTTCCATAAGATATGCAAATTAACTAAAACAGACTTCCCATTAGTTTCTCAAGTTTGTAGGATGGAAGGGTGCATTGTCATGGGTGATATAAACTGAAATAATACTGAAAGCAGGGAAGCCTATCAGGAGATAACAAAATTAAACCTTTTCAAATATTTTTGGGGCATGATAATTTCATGAATTAATTAATGAGGGAGTCAATAATGAAGAATAAACATTATACTTACAGCAAGTGCTTCTCCATTTTGTTGGTACAGTGTTGCCTGGACCTGCAGAGTGAGGAAATAGATAATGCATTCAGAAATATTTCTTCTAGGCCAAAATTCATAGGCAGCAGAAGTTCTAACCATGGACTATTAAATGTCTTGGAAGAGATCCACAGATGACAAAGTCTTCCTTTCTGAGTGAGTCTGGGTAAAACTTACAAACAATGATCATAGAATCAGAGAGACTCTGAAAATAGCTCTGAAGATGAATATGAGGAAAACAAAGGTATTGTTTGATAATCAGGCAGGAAAACAAAATATAAACACATTGTTTTCAACTAGATTCTGTGACATTTAATGTAGTCTGTTTGCAGTTTTTGTTGTAAACTCCTGGTTCTCCTATGGTGATAGGGAGAGAGTGTAATGAGTGTGATGGAAAGCCCAGGCTTCAGAAAGGCTAGCCAAATCAAAATATTATAATAAATGTAACATACTGTTAAATGGCTATGAATAAATGTTCAAATGGTTATCAGACTTAAATGATTTGTGATGGAAATGGTTATCAGAGAGAACATAAACAGTTTCATTCATGAAACAAAAAACTATAAAATGAAACTTTACGGAAAACAAGTGTCTTATTAAACACCCAATATTATTAGTATGGATGCTTCCAAACTATACATATTAACAAATGAAGCCTCCATTCAACTAGGTCCTGAGAATACTTTTGTGAGTCCTTATCATTATACTCACTCTTTGCAGGTAATCATTTAATGACATAAAAGCCATATTGTCAGTGTGGCACACTTGGTCACGGTGTATGTTCAAGAGGTAATAATTATGTTTGGAAGTGACTACTGCCCTTAAAACAACTCGCTTCCTCAGGTCAGACCTGAAATAAAAAAAGAAAAGACTGAAAATGCTGGCAGTGGCATGAAGGAGAACATATGCAGGCATCCACCCTAATCAGTATGCACCATCCAGGCTTGCTAAAAAAAACTCCTTTACATTCTCTACCCTCCTTTTGGTCACTTCTTGGAAAATGCTCAGCCCTAGCAGGAAAGATAAATATCTATAACCTCACCCATCTCACAAATTGTGCATGAAACTGGTTATTTCTGTTAAGTTAGGATGGTTTTACTGATTTGCTAGCTGTTCTCTGCAGATCTCACTGGCTTCCTCAATTTCCCCATCCCTCCCAAAATACAATGATTTAAAAAAAAATGTTTGTCAATAGTGAAGACATTACAACTTATTGGAAATAAAACAGTTTCATTCTCACAATCTGCAGATACAATGAAAAAATTGCACTTGAGCCCTCACAAGACTATTAGGAATCCAGATCAAAACACCTTTGTGAGTCCTTATCATTATACTCACTCTTTTTAGGTATTTACTTAATGCTATAAAAGCCATATGACCTGTGTGAAACACTTGGCATTTGTTTAACCTGGTAGCAGCGAGGATCATGTTTCTTAATGGTCCCTCAAAGCGATAAAAATGAGAAAAAATCATCCCTCACACAAACCATTTCATAATATATATCAACGCATTTGTGATCAGATTATGTATCATCTATTTTGGGAGGTTTATATCATGGCACAAGTTTGGCCCGTTGCTGCTACACGGTAAAGCCACAGATTTGGCCCGTCGCTGCTACCGGGTTAAGAGGTACGTACTAATGCCTCTCTCCCTCAGAGACACACAGCACCATGGGTGGTCGCGTAATGAAACATAAAACAGAAGGATCAATGAAATTCATGCCATTTGTCACATGATTTGTTTTGGCCAATCAGACTTGCCATAAACCCCCCAGTCAGCCCGGGCTGAAAGTTAACATGGAAATGAATAGTCAGTGTTTCGGGATTAGACAACACCCATAAAGTAAATATGTACCCTATACTCCTCTCCCTTTCAGCCCTGGGACTTGGGCAGCATGGACTACCACCTTATCCACACCTACGGCACACCTTGCTCCCCCCCCTGGCCCGCCTAAATGTCCTGCTGTTCACCTCCAGCATTCCAGTAATTTGATACTCGTCTCGAACAACAAAACATTGCCATACTACCATCGTAAAGGGGAATTTGGCCTTTTAGGAGCGTTCTCTCGCGTCCGCCGCGCCGCGCCTCGCTCAGGTAAACAAACTTCTTCTTCTTCTTCTTTTTCCTCTTTTCCTTTTGCACTGTCCCGCTTTTCTTCTTTTGCACTGTTCCGCTTTCCTTCTTTTGGACTGTCCCGCTTTTCTTCTTTTGCACTGTCCCGCTTTTCTTCTTTTGCACTGTCCCGCTTTCCTTTTTTTGCACTGTCCCGCTTTTCTTCTTTTGCATTGTCCCGCTTTTCTTCTCTTGCACTGTCCCGTTTTCTTCTTTTGCACTGTCTCGTTTTCTTCTTTTGCACTGTCCCGATTTCTTCTTTTGCACTGTCCCGATTTCTTCTTTTGCACTGTCCCGATTTCTTTTTTTGCACTGTCCCGTTTTCTTCTTTTGCACTGTCCCGCTTTTCTTCTTTTGCACTGTCCCGTTTTCTTCTTTTGCACTGTCCCGCTTTTCTTCTTTTGCACTGTCCCGCTTTTCTTCTTTTGCACTGTCCCGTTTTCTTCTTTTGCACCGTCCCGCTTTTCTTTTGCACTGTTCCGCTTTTCTTCTTTTGCACTGTTCCGTTTTCTTCTTTTGCACTGTCCCGCTTTTCTTCTTTTGCACTGTTCCGCTTTTCTTCTTTTGCACTGTTCCGTGTTTTCTTCTTTTGCACTGTCCCGCTTTTCTTCTTTTGCACTGTCCCACTTTTCTTCTTTTGCACTGTTCCGCTTTTCTTCTTTTGCACTGTTCCGTGTTTTCTTCTTTTGCACTGTCCCGCTTTTCTTCTTTAGCACTGTCCCGCTTTTCTTCCTTTGCACTGTCCCGATTTCTTCTTTTGCACTGTCCCGATTTCTTTTTTTGCACTGTCCCGTTTTCTTCTTTTGCACTGTCCCGCTTTTCTTCTTTTGCACTGTCCCGCTTTTCTTCTTTTGCACTGTCCCGCTTTTCTTCTTTTGCACTGTCCCGCTTTTCTTCTTTTGCACTGTCCCGCTTTTCTTCTTTTGCACTGTCCCGCTTTTCTTCTTTTGCACTGTCCCGCTTTTCTTCTTTTGCACTGTCCCGTTTCTTCTTGTGCACTGTCCCGCTTTTCTTCTTTTGCACTGTCCCGCTTTTCTTCTTTTGCACTGTCCCGCTTTTCTTCTTTTGCACTGTCCCGCTTTTCTTCTTTTGCACTGTCCCGCTTTTCTTCTTTTGCACTGTCCCGCTTTTCTTCTTTTGCACTGTCCCGCTTTTCTTCTTTTGCACTGTCCCGCTTTTCTTCTTTTGCACTGTCCCGCTTTTCTTCTTTTGCACTGCTCCGCTTTTCTTCTTTTGCAGTACTGTTCCGCTTTTCTTTCTTTTTTTTCACTGTTCCGCTTTTCTTCTTTTTCACTGTGTGAATAAGTGGAGGAACGAGAGGAGGAGGACCTAAGAAGCGATACAAGAGCGTTTTTGTTACAGGTCAAAAGAAGAAGAAAGAGCTGAAGACCACAAGACAAGCTTCCTTATTCTCAACGGTGCATTAAAAGTGTGCGTGTTGCAACGCCTCGTGAACACCACTTCCCAGCCTGAACAAAGACTGCTGGAAGGACAACACCTCGCAGACACATGCATATTAATAGCTCCATGGTGAGGCGTTTATGCCCGAGCTAAAGTCCTACGTCACGGTGCTTGAATGGGGGGCAGCAGAGGCCACTGGATGAGGAGGCGACTTGGTTTGTAGCTCTGTAATGTTACCCTGTTCTTAGGGAAGGTAGAACTTTAGAATTATAACCAGGATAGGTTTTAATGTGGCAAGCATCACATGTAACTGATTGTCACAAATTCCTCTTTTTGAGATAGTAACAAATGAAGCAGCAACAGCCCACTTTCTTATGGCAATGGGTTACTGTTTTAGGCTTTAGGCAACAGGTTACTCAAATGAGAGGCACTTTCCATCATTAAACAGGACATCACGGGGTAAATATAGAGAATCACTTCGCGTCTCCAATATTCCTCCCACGGCAATAATAACCTTTCCAAGGTATCACTTTGAATTCATAAAATTCACTGAGGACATATTCCTTGCTATACCTTATTAACACTATCGTGCACGTGGCCGCGACATACGCGTCACTATAATTGTCTGGTCAAAAAGCACGGTTTCTGATTGACGCGACCATCGCGTCACTGGGACAAAAAAATTCACCAAAAATTCTGTAATTCTCATTGATGCGTGATACTTGGTCTGTAGACAGGCTAGCGCGTGTCGGCTCGAGGTAAGCTGATAGACCCTTCTTGCTGGGAAATTTTCCTGGGAGACTGGTGACACGAGCAGAAAATCTCTTTAGTTAACTCTCTCTAGCGGTCGCGGACAGGTTAGTGTGTGGCAGGGGGCAGGGTTACCAAAGATTTTTTTTCTTTCAAGCCTAACTCATCAACTATACCTATAGGTACATCATATAAAAAATCTGAAACTACCATTGTATAGGTAATGATCTGTTCTTTAAGATGAAACCATAAAAAAATATTAAAAACTATAACAGTTATGGAGATAAGTGGAAAAAAGTAAACATTTAAGAAAAATGTAGTTTCTTTGTTTGTTTTTTCAAATTTATGACTGTTTTATTTGGTGTATCAAAATTCCATTTGTTGTGCTAATTAGCTCATAAATGTCTGCTTCTTTTGTTATAGAACACAATTTGTTATATTTTTACTCCTTTTATGTGAAAATGTAAGTTTTTTTTATTTCAGAAATCGGTTCGCGTCACTTCAACTCATGATATTTCGGTAAAATGTAAAACAAACTATTTTTTTCTCTTTCCATATGAAAGAGCTTACAATTTACAGTGAAATGTATGTAGTTTCATAAAAGTGAACTGAGCAAAAGATTCGATAAGTGAGTTTTGAAAAAATTTATACCGCGCGCTCAAGGGACCAAAAGCAGGCCTCCCAATAGCCAGTAAGGTGTGTGTTTTGGACGAGAAAATCAGATGGGAGGGTGTGTGCAAAAGTGTTAACCCGTGCGTTTTGGTACGGCCATTTCTGTCCTAACGTGTTAAGTGTCACTGGGTCAGCACAGCCGGTATTTACCAATACGCATGACCCAAAATTGGAGTAAATTGGAGGCCATGGTGACATGAAAATCTGTAGGTTACTCTCAGGTCAATTGACAGCAGGAGCATTAAAGCTGGATGGTAGTCTTTACTGATGGGTTTATTATGTAACCAAAAAATACCCAGTAACAATGATTTTTGAGTGAAAAAATAAAATACTAGCGGCTACATGGGTAAGAGAGGAGCACACTATTGCACAGCTAATGCTGTTTAACTGCATTCATATTCATTTCACATTTAGCCATTTCTCAGCCACTCATAACTTCATGTCAGCCAAAGTGGACATGTTAAACCATATTATACTTTTTATTTTTTTTATTTTTGTCTTTGGAAAGTTACATTGAACTTTTTCATAATCATTCAATGAGCGTAAGAAATGGGAATGGGGAGATGCAGCTTGACCACAAATCTCATAAGAAATATTTAGGTTTCTGTTGGGGAAGCAGTTACGATAAGTTATAAGTGAATTGGATTCCTAATTACATTTTTGTTCATATAATAGAAATCATTGTGGTAATTAGCTTTCATTCTTTTGTTCAACTTTAATATGAGTTTGTACTAGAATTAATACATCTTCATAATTTTAATGATTGCAGCTTGAAAACAAGTTTTTCATCATATAAGAAAATGAGGTACTGCCAATTGGTGCTTGGGCCTGCTGGCTCAGGCAAGTCTACTTACTGTGCAGCCATTCAGAAACATGCTGAGACTATGAACAGAGTCATCAGGTCAGTGGAAACATTTTAGTGAATAAGCAGTTTTCACTCCACCAACCCTAACTCTCCACCACTCCCTCCATCATCTTCATATCCTCAAGTCCTATCAAGAATATTCCTCCTATGCAAGGGCTCCACTGCCACATGTCCTTATAGCCATGAGTCCACTGTTCATCCATTAATTGTTTTCTACTATTTTCAATGGCTAAAGAAAGATTTTGCTACATTTTAGCATTAATTAATTATCCTTTTGCCCATCCAGTTATTCCCTCAGTGCCACACACCCCACTCACTATTCCTGTACTCAGCCCACACCATATCCATTAGTCCCCTCCTTACCTCACATCCCACTCACTATTCTTTCACTTAAGAGCTGCTGTAATTACATTTAATTAACCTTTTTATTAATTTTCAGTGTAGTCAACTTGGACCCTGCAGCTGAGGCATTTTCTTATGAAACTTTGTTGGATGTGCGAGATTTGATTCAGCTAGATGATGTCCTGCAAGCTGAAGACATGGATTTTGGTCCCAATGGAGGGCTTGTGTTTTGTATGGAGTACCTGCTGGAGCCAGATGGGCTTGATTGGCTCAAGGTGATATGAATGTGTAGCATTTTTATATAGTGTTTCAGAAGATAAGGACCAGCTAACTACTTCAGCACATTTATTTGAGGATATGTTTCCCATGTTCTTAAAAAAGTTAGTGGTTCATTAGACAAAGCCTGCCAATGGAAAATTGATTTTACAAACTTTGCAATAACAATAAAATTATGTTACATTCTACTACTATTACATGTTTGATATTTTTGGTACTCACAGTTCTTCTCATAATACTTGCATGGGTGTTTGTCAATAAGGAACCATCCATTGATGTGGAGATGAATGAGAGTGGCATTCCAGGAGAGGGGATATTCAATTTTTTGATTACTGGTAATTGAATACTTTGGTTTGAAAAATCAAATTCAGTGGAAGCTTTATGATACCAATTAGGTACAAAACTGAAGGGTTTATTGTAGATTGTCATGTAATCTAAAAGACATTTATGTTTGTTTTATATATGGTTGTATGGAATATTCTTACAGGAGATAATTAATTATTATTTTTGTTGTCAGGAACAACTTGGTGACTATGAAGATGACTGCCTCTTGTTTGACTGTCCAGGTCAGATAGAACTCTACACACACATGGATGTCATGAAGAGGTATGTATTTATATTTCAGCATTTGTCTCGCATTTGCTCTCCCACCACCTTTTGTGAGGATTTCAATGTATGTTTGTTATTTACTTCATATCATATTAGACTACAGTAATTTAGTTTACTGGTCATTTTCATGTGTCAGCTCCAATGTTAGGCATCTAGGTTGTATCATCATTTACAATTGCTAATTTCCAATTTTCTTTTCCCATTAAATTCAGTGTTTCAGTCCTGGACTTGTATGTGTTCCTTTACCAAGTCATTCTGAAGGCTTTCATTTTCTCACATAATGAGGAAATAAGGAATCTGCAAGAGACCAATTGATATTTCCAAGGCAGCTTCTGAAGGTCCACAAACCCATGAATGTAGTTTACCTTCCTTTGGATCTTTCAATAATATGTAAACTGAATACATGGTGGCTAAATATATTTCATTTGTCTGTTTTTTTTTTTAACCTTTACTAATCTAAATTGTATCCATTGCTGCATATCTTTCTTTTCTCTCTCTCTCTCTTTTTTTTTTTTTTCTTTTTTAATTCAAGCTTGCTCCAAGCAAGCATACTCTAAAGGCGGCTTTACACCTGGCAATTCCTGGTTGGCAATACAGCCGCAACGTGCTGCCGGCAGCATTTTTGGTCTGGGTCTGGGTCTGGGAGCCCTTCTCGCAGCAAGTTCTCTGCAGCTGAGAGTGTCCGTCTTGTATTGCCGACTGGCAGCTGGGTAAACAACATGTCAGCGCCAATAAAACAAGAAATGACCGATGCAGATAACAAGATTTGGAGCCGGGAGGCCGAGGTGGCATTGCTAGAGGAAGTGAGGCAGCATCGACACTTGTGGGACCCACAAGATAAGCTCTACAAGAGGCAGAGTCTGCGCAAAACAACTTTTGAGAGAGTGGCAGCAACATTGTGGGAAATCTTTATCTCTTTGCGAGATATCGAAGGAGGGAAGGAATGATTATGTTCGTGTATTATATAATCACACCTAATGCCTGGGGGCTGGAATAGCATGTTGCTCCCTTCTCCTTTGTTGTTAAATGCAACAATAAACAATCAATCAATACTACTTATGATAAAACTCGTTTATTTAAAATATTTCTACAATATTAGGCAAATGGACCAAACTCATTGTGGTTTTAAGATATGGTAGTAGCCTTTTGGGGTGTCTGGGATGAATTCATGCCCTTGCATTTACTAGCAGTTTACGTCTTGATGCTCCCGTTGGCTCCTCCCACGTGTGAAGGTACTTGCTTCCGAGAGCACCCGGCCGGTCTAGCCGCTAGATCGCCGCGGCTGTATTGCCAGCCAGGAATTGCAAGGTGTAAAGCCGTCTTAAGTCACACTCACATACCATCTCTGTGTGACTCTTTTCTTGTGTTGTACTGTTGTGACAAGAGACTTCCTGTGTAGATGATTATTGAAAAGTTTTAGGTCTTTGTTCAGCTAGCAACGTACTATGGAAAATATATTGCAGCTGCGTAGTCATTTAATATGAACATGATGAAAAGAGTTATTGAAAGGCACTGGATATGAACATATGTATTTAAAAGATACTTTTTTATTACAGATTAGTCCAGCAGCTTCAGGCCTGGGACTTCAGAGTATGTGCAGTGTTTGTATTGGATGCTGGATATATGGTTGATGCTGCCAGGTTCCTCTCAGGGTCCCTCACTGCACTGGCCACTATGGTGCAGTTGGAGGTAAGCAATAAGCATCTGTTTACTTGGGCCACACAGCCTTCTCAAGGCTAGTAATCTAGTGCATGTTTATGAAGGTGGAGACATTTTGAACAAATCTAAAATATATATAGGAACAGTAAAGGGTGAAATTGGCTCACTAATAGTTGCACCAGCAGTACTGGTAATGTTTCCAAATGAGAGTGTGACTAATTTGTGAAAAAAGCATATCCAGCATAATTTCATCTCTTGAGCATGAAGAATTAAGTAGTTTTGAAAGAAATATTTGCCCATCTGGATCTGTCTGTTCATAGCAAATCCAGCAGAACTTTCCCCTAAGACTTCACTCTTACCTATAGGTTCCTTACTCTCATGTCACCAATGTCCCACAATGCAAGAGCTGGATTTTGTTTACTTTGCTCTAAGGGACATTGGCTAGATAATGAGGGTTGAGTATTGCAACCTTTAGAGGTTTTCAGACTTTTATCATAAGCTAACAAAAGATCCAGCAAACAGATATAAGGTTTCTGTTTTAGAAATATGGACCGTTATACTTTAGATAAGGTTAGTAATTTTAGCAATGATGTTGACAAGTGGTCTCATGTGTGCTGGATGGATATTGTGGATTATCTAGTATATACCACTAGTTTTATGCGTACCACACAAAAGGAAATGAGGGCAAAGAAAAGCCTACTATCTATTTAATAGAAAGAAAGGACTTGGTTACTGAATTTGTCACTTCTCAAGCATTGGTATTAATGACAATATTATTTTTCAGGTTCCTCACATTAACATTCTAACCAAAATGGATCTGCTGAATAAAGCAGCCCGAGAGCAGTTGGAACTATTTCTGGAGCCAGAGATCCATGAACTGCTTGCCTCAGAACACAGCATCTCCAGGTTTAACAAAAAGTAGGTGTTGAAATTAACAAAATTTGTAGTCAAAAGATTTTGATTATTTTCAAGGAAATTGTATTTTATACTCTAGTTGTGAATAATTTTAATGTTTAGGGGCAGTTTTTGTGTATAAGCTTGCCAATTTGGTTGTTGTCAGATGGATGGGAAAATGTGCAATTGTTGAGGAAATAGTTACTTCACCCGACCCACACACACACACACACGTACATACACCTTCAACAAGTACTTTCCCAAAGGTTTTGCAGACTCTATTCCTGTACACAAGTTATTGGAAAGTATTTCCCTTATATTCAGATGTCATACACTAGTGAAGAGTAATTAATACTGTTACGTTGTTTCTGTTTCAGGTATCAGAAGCTAACTAATGCTTTAGGAAAAGTTCTAGATGACTTCTCCCTAGTTCGGTATGTACCTTTGAACATAAACAATGAAGAGTCTCTAACAGACGTGTTGATTCAAACTGACTTCGCTCTTCAGTATGGGGAAGACCTTGATGTCAGAAGCAAAGACTTTGAATATCCAGATCCCGAAGACAGGGAGTGAAATGTTTATCTTGGGAAGTTTTTGTCCACCAATACCACTGGTGTAACTAATTGTTTTATTCATTTGTATCATAAATAGGATTCATTAAATATTTTTCCACCTCTTTTTGTATGTTATTTCCATAGAGTCAAGGAGTGCACTTTTGGAAGTTGTGGCTAGCTTGCGATTTAAGACCACTTTCTCTTCCTGACACCGTGCAGCGACACTAGAATTCAAACCACCTCAACCTAACTTGTCACTTCCAAGTGTTGATCTTAAGATCCCATTCAGGCACCACACACTGCATTTACTTAATATTTTTGATGGCCATTATTAATAACATTTTGTAAAAGTCATTTCACTGAATCTACCAACTCATCGTCAGCCTGATTCATTTGACTGCAGGACACAAGCCTCTACCATACTCTTTCATTCATTGAATTCTTGTTTCTCTAGTTGTCAGTTTTGATGTAAATGTTCCATTTGCTATTTCATCACAATTTTAAATGAACCGTCTTCCTGAGTTATTTCATATCAGATCTTTTCCAGCCTGTCACTTTTCATCCATCTTTTATCCACTCTCTGTTCTACATGTAACGCCTGATACTTTTCTGTGTGGTGCTTAGGTTACATGCACTACCACCCTCACCTGGCTCACCGGTTCACCATGGCCCCATTGCACAAGAATTTACTCCAGAGCTGTACAAATTCATATTTATAGCCTCTGGTCTACTCCAGCTCCCCTAAGGTGTATTAATCTTTTATCCAAGAATTAATCAGAATCACTGGTAAACTCTGGAACAGCCTTGCTTGGGTACATGTGTGTTTTTAAACTTCAGAGATTTCACTTGGTTATTCTGGATAAGGTTTCCCCTCAATTAGTCTGATTTTTAGAGGGTTTACTGTAAACCTTTTCTTATAATTTACCATTTACTTTGAGGGTTCATTTCATTCCAGCACAGGGCAGTAGTAGACATCCATCAAGTAACAAACATTCAGTGCTCAAAGTTAAGAGTCCTAGTAGCTGGTCTTTGATATTGTCTTGTGACATCACAACTGCTCTTCCACAAGCGAGTGAGCATGTTTGGTGTCAATAAAATAAAATTACGCCATTCAAGCAGGCAATCAGGCCAAAGCAGCACCAGCCATCACTACCAGGAAGCCAACAAGTAAGCAGAATTCCTGTAATATAACAGAATAATCATGTCTGAGTATCATGACAATAGTTGTGAGATGTGTGGGAAAACTTATTCAAGATTGCAGTTATAAGGCATCTAAAAATTTTGGGCATTTTTTTTTTTTTTTAGTAAGTTTAAACACAAGTTGGCACTGAATTCCAAATAAAATATTTTTCATAAAATATATGATTAGTTTCAGTACCACTTAAATCTAATTTCCCATAAATGACTAGTTAAAAAAATATCAGCATAAATGTCACTGCTGTCTTAAAGGGAAGGATCTGCCTCTTTTTGTAAATAACCTGAGGGTCTTCATTTCAATATATGTTTTGAAGAATAATACCGAATATAGAATGAATTGTAAGATTTTCTTCTTTTTTATGATTTTTGTTTTTTCAAAAAATTGAATATCTACTCCAATTTCTTTGTCCTTTGCTCACAAAATACTTTTTAACCTTCCTAACAAATTTAGTAAATTTGATTGTTAAAACCTTTTCATTTAGTCCCCCCCAAAATATCATGAGAAAATTTGCAGTCCGGACTTATTTGCACTTCTGAAAAAAAAAAAAAAAAAAAAAAAAAAAAAAATTTTTTACTAACTGTTCTGTAACATGTTTAGTTTTTAACCCTAAATTTATATGCCAATTGCACAAAAACTAAAGAAGGAAATGCATTTTATGTATTATTACACGCAATCAAAAAGTCATAATGTCCCAGACCTGTTATTGTATGATTCCTTAGGGTTCATTGATCACATATCTATGCATTTATCTAATGATGTGACACCTGGTTCTCCCTTTCAAAGGTATTAATCACTCTAGGCCTTGGGCAAGGGTATCGTGATGTGCCAAGTCCTTCATTGTTGCCAGGTTTGATATTTCAAACTCGCCTGGTTTATACTCATTGCTTACAATGTCATTTACTTTTCTTCTCTTTTTGCCTTTGGTTGAAGTGGTAGTTCTTCGATTTCTATGTTTCAACCCTTTTCTATATTGATGTTTGTTCTGAACATGCTTGTAAGTGGATGACAGTCATAGCCAAAATTGTGTTCTATCACTGTCACTTGGGTGGCAAATTTCACTTTAAAGTATCCTGCATACTTGACTCATGCATTTCAACCATACTTTTGAATGCAACGATTGGTTTGGTGGATGTGGTGGTGGTGAGGGATCTTGTATTGGCGAGGCGCTTGAACTTGAAGGTGTTGGCACATAGCTATTGTTTGCGTTTACCCTTGCATAAGCTGCATTCGGCTGTTTTTCTCTACATGCCGTTTTCTCTTCAACATGAGGTCAGTGAAAGGCTTCAGGGCAATTGTAAATACTCTAATGCCTTACCAAGAGCTCACGAAGGAAGATCATGATGTAAACAAAGCAGTCTTCCCTCAGACACTACTTTATCTGAGTGGGTGTCAGGAAAGCTGCAGTGGGTCAGGGAGAGGTTGCCAGATGCACAAGAATACATTGGTATTTGATGATTTTATCATATTCATCAAAAATAACATAAAACAATTCCTGCCACCCGCACTAGGACTGGCTTGCCACGCCCACTTATTAGGTATTTTTAAACTCAGGCATGGTGGGACATTTAACGTTGCAGAAAAAAATATAAAGCTGATACAGTACCCCCTCCATCGCGGGGGTTACGTTCCAGACCCACCTGCAATAAGTGAAAATCCGTGAAATATAAATAGTCTATTTAAATACACCCTAGGCATGTTTATATGAGTTTTATGGTACTTTTAAAAGCATTTTAAGGTCCTTAAACACTTTTAAAACAATAGAAACATACCGTACACTGTAGGGAGACACACGGAACTGAGACAGAACAAGGCAAACAGCTTCTCTCCCTGTGAGATGCGAAGCAGCGAGATGCTGCTAGAACACAACAGCCGATTGGCGGCCGAGAAAACAATACCGACGCTCTGATTGGCTGAATCGGTATGTACGGCCATTCTATTGTGACATGCGAGATTTAAGCTCATAAACAATGCTGCGGAATGCAGCGAAATGGCAAAAATATATGCGATATCAAAATTAATAGGTCTTACAGAAAAAAACGCGAAATACCGGGACCGCGAAAACTGAACCGCGATATTATGGGGGTTTACTGTATTTGATAGCTTATGCATAGACGTTCATGCCAGTGTATCTTATTTTCGATATTTTTCAACTAATTTTTTAAAATATGGTGTCAGATCCTCCCCTTAAGTTAGTATTCTACAGAGAGAAAATATTAATGGCCTGCAAAGTTAGTATTCTACAGGGAAAAAAATATTCATGGTATCAATTTAAAATGCCAGATATCATCACATATACAAATTTATTTTATTATGACAAAGATGGGCCATGACCATGTTGAGTGCTGTCACGGCAATATTCAGGTGTTCTTATGTTGAATCATGAACAGTGGATAGGGAGGGGATGGAAAGAAAAGCCTTTAATTAAAGTTTTTGTACAATTGTTAGTTTTACAAGAAACAAATGCAGTGAACAGGGAAGGGAAATGCTCCAATATTTCCAAGCCAATGATTAATTAATGTTTTTTTTATATATATTCTTGTCCTACAAGTAGCTATAACCTTTAAGAATCATACACTTTGCTTCAGTTAGTGAATGCATATGCATACTGAATACTTTGCAAGGCAACCTTTCCATCCCCTCCTGCTTCATAATATATTTGAGCTGATGTGTTTGGTGACTGGCCCTAACAAGCAGGTACAAGTACTCACTTTTTTTATTCTCATTCTTATGAAAAATGGAGTAAAGTAAAATTTGATTGACTATAATCAAATCAGTTTCAATTGTTTAACACACACACATGAAAAAACGGTAAATTTAGTGGCAAATGTTGACTGCAAGAATAGTACAAACTCAAGTTTGAAAACATTGTGTCCACACAAGGAAAATCTCAAAATATTAATTAGCCTTGAGAGGGTGAACTCTTTGTGATGGAAGAGTAATAAATGAGGTTAAACTTGTCAACTTGAGTGTGTTTATAATAATAATGCAACCTGGCCCTTGGTGTGTGTGTGTGTGTGTGTGTGTGAAATGAATCAATAGCATATATCATCAGACAACAGAGCTAAAACACAATCAAAAGTAAGGTAAAGTTGGGAGCATACGTTATAGCTGCACGTAGCAGTGGTGCTCATCTCCATTTTGTTAGCTCTTTGAGCCTGTGGTTGGAGAAAACTATTAACTTGACACAAGGCCAGTGTGACATCCGGTTTATCTGAGTTTACCTTCCCCAAGTTTTCCAGGTACCCATTTATCGACCATCCTGGAAAGAAGGATGAACAGTTGGGTGGGCTGCATGCTGGTTGCCTAGGCCAGGATTCAAACCCAGGCCTGCAAATTCATAGTCAGGGACACTAACCACTGCACTGCAGAGATATATAGAAGTAAAGTAAATGGCAAAAGGAAACTAGAATAGTAATGTTTTTGTCGCGAGTGATGGGTAATGGTTGCCATTATGGTTCAAAGAGTAGAGCCAAATGCATTTAAAATTAGAAGACAATACTGAAAATCATATATTTTGCTGATAAAAAAAAATCCATTGCATAACTGCAATCTATGGGTAAATGCAGATTTTATAGCATGTTCTTTATTATCAAATTCTGTTGGCCAGTAAAATGGCCACTTTGTGCACAAAAATAGCATTTGGATGTCTAAAACTTAATAAGTGGAAGCTTGATTTGTCAGACAAAATGGTAATTTTGTTGTGGGCCAATCTGATCTTGTCTGGTGAAACCAAAATTGAATTAAGGAAATACATGGAAAGTAATCTCTTACATGGTTGGGGAACAAATTACGGTGTGTAAATGCTATTAGTATATGTTATGCACCTCTGTAGTTTGAAACTTTCATTCTAGATATTAATTTTGGTTATTAATTGTACTTAATTTGATTAGTCACTCATGTAAGTCTTTTAAGTCGATAGAAGTGACTTAAAATGATACATTTATCTTGCACATTGTAATGGGTCTTGATAATCTTGGTAAGTTTTGTTTTCACAAGTCAGATATCCTCAATAGTTATTGGTTATTACTACATGGCACATCAAAACATCTGATGGTAGCAATGGTTGCCTCTTGCTTCAGTCACCTTCAGGCTGCCTGAGAATGAAAATCTGAGTAACAGCCAATTTGACACAAAATCATTCCAACAATATCCCATGATTCAGAGTAGACATTATTACCAAAGGCATCAATTTGCCTTGCCAAATTACTTTTTAATGGCCACACACAACAGGAAGCAGGAATCACCAACTTGAAAATCTGAATCTTAGTCCTTTTGCACAAGCATTAACAATGCCATATGCTCATTCTGAACAAGTCCTTAACACCTTGGGCCAAGCCAATTCACTGCAAGCCTTCTTAGTGGGACCGACCATTGTTCTGGACTACACTACTGAGGTACGTGAAGTTTTCCAAGATGTCCTCGCATGCATTAGAAGACTACTGTTTCAACCAGTAAGTTTTTAACACCTATACCTTGGCCCAGGATACTGAAGCCCCAAAGGCTTCTCCTCCTCATGCAGTGCCTTGAGAGCCATCACTAGAACCTCCAGCAACTCAAAAAGATTGGTATTGTATTGTCAACAAATGTTCCAAAATATTATTTATTTAAATTTCCGTCAATGCCTAGTCTCCAGAAGTGTTAAAAAGTTATGGGGCAAATATGCAGCCCTGCCTCACTCTTGTGTTCACTGGGAAGAAGCTGGATATTTGTCTCCCCACGCTTCACTGCACTGTCCCAGGATACATGCCAATCAATAGGCCAACAATCCCTCCAGGAATCCTACTGAGTTGCAAAGTCCAGAATGCCTCATGATGCACTGAATCAAATGCCTTCATGAGCTTGAGATCAACATAGGCTGAAAGAATCACCTGTCAAAACTCTTACCAGTGATCCACCAATATGCAAATTCTTAGGATAGTCAGTCAGTTATTTACCAAGCATGAACCCTTACTGCTCAGGTCTGTAAAGTCAGCAGGTTTGTGTGAATCAATTTGAGCAATGAGTAAACACCTAGCCTGAAACACTGAGCTGTGTACTACTAACCCTGTAGTTATTACAGTCCTCATGGTCACCTTCCCCTTTCCAAATAGAAGGTATTTATGTACATTAAAAACCTCCACATGAGTCTCACATTAGAGTACTCAACTTGTCTCCAGGTCTTTAGTTATTGAATCCAGCCCAAGAAAAAGAAATAATAAAAGAGAATAGGAATGGGGTGGTGTTCTTTTGATAAACAGAGTAATGTCATGAATCCTAAACTGCTGTTTTCCATGGAGAAAGGTGTACATTCAATGTATCCTGTCAGTCTTAACATGCAGTTCAGAAACTCTGCACCTTACTTAGAAATACATAAAAGAGGATGGAGAGAAAAATGTTAGATGTAACTTGGAGAGGCAAGAAATGAATATTATGGATCAGAGAACAGACAAAGGTTGAAGATATTTTAATGACTATTAAGAAGAAATTGACTTAGGCAGGTCATATCTGTAGAACTAACAGAAGGGCAATGAATGGAGCAGTGGCAACCCAGAATTTGTAGAGGTCAGGGTAGACAGAATACTAGGTGGAAAAATTAAATCAGAGCACTTGGCAGATCAGTGTACACTAACATCAGACAAAGGTAGATGTTGGGAAATGCCTTCGTCTGGCATTAGACTAGTAATGGCTGAAGATGATGTAAATAATGGTCTCCAATGTGGTTTTAATAGCCTAGTTTAAAGTTATTAGTTTCTTTTCAATCATGATTGGCCTTTGATAAATTACTGCCCTCCAGTGTTTAGTGATTCCCAGTACTACACACTAGCTATCATTCTGGCAAGATATAACTACTCCAGAGAGTGGCCAGGGCATCCTTTGTATCTGTTGAATGTACACCAGATAACTTCACCTGAATAAATTTTCTTTTATGCTGACAGTTGTGTTGTGATGATCTGCAAAATATAATCTATTGTTGCAAAGTTAAAATTTCAATGACCTAGTAGGTGTGATATTTTCAAGACTTTTGTGTATCTAAAAATATCAGTGAAAACATCCCATGGGGAGAACTTGCACAAGACATGACATGAAGTAACTAAGATGTTCAGCTAGACTTTAAGTGAAGCAGAGCCACCATTTAACCTTGGTGTCAAAACCATTGCTAGAAAAGTACTTGGTGTACTTCATAAGTTGGCTTATGAAGCCTCACAATCCTAAGTATCCAACTTCCCAGAGCAGCTGACATGTTTGGAACTTCACCATACTTTGCAGATATTGTTTCTAGTCCTCCAATTTAGTAACTTAATATCAATCAGTCAATGGGGGCACACACCAGGGAGCATATCCCTTTGCCCACCCTATGCCGCCAAGCCTGGGGGTTCCTTCGGGCAAGGCTCCATGCAGGCCCCCTTCCCATTCCAAGTACCTAACGGCAGGAACTATCGACTTGCTCAAGCCATGAACTCTGTGGGCATCCCCTTGGCTTCCTCCACTCAGGGTTGTCTTTTACAAAAACAACCCAGTGAGCAGGGTTGACTTCTAGGTAGCATGCCACATGCCTGTATAGCCAGAGTTGACGTTGACAGACTATGGAATGAATGTCAAATCAATCTCAATGTAATCGCCGGTTTGACACGGTCATTTCAGCAATATCCCATGATTTTGCGTAGGCACTTATTACCAAAGACATCAGTCCACCTCTCCAAGTCACTATTCAGTGTCCATATCTCACAGCCATAAAGTAAGACAGGGACAATAAACGACTTGAAGATCCAGATCTTTGTCCTTCTGCACAGATATTGATGCTATACATCATGCTGCATTGCAGGCCAAGCCAATCTGCCATAAGACTTCCTGATGAGCTGCTGTTGTTTTGAACTATGCTACCTCTTCTTAGTCTCTCCTCAGGAGGTCTAGCCCTTTATTGGTCCTGATTCCCAACAAGCCTGGCAGCGTGACTCCCCTGGATAATCTCCAGCACCACTATTAGATCTCAGGTGCTCTCCAATACACTCCTCTGCAGCTTGAAGAATTTCACATTTGAAGGTATCCCAGTTCTACAGGGTCTAAAAGGGTGCTGAGCACATTCAGTTGATTGGAGACTGCATACTCATGAGCACATCCCTGGTCTTTCAGCCTCTTGATGTGGAACATCTCGAGGCTCTTCTTGACCTGACATGAAGTGTGAGTGTTGCAACAAGCCTATGATCAGTTGCAAAGAACTCAGCACTCCAGAAAACCCTGTAGTTCTGAAGGATCCTCCAATGAGTACTTTGGAGGATGTTGTCAACCTCCTTAGATACCCCATCAGCATTGCTATACCAAGTCCAGCAGTGCAGCTCTGGTCTCTGATACCAAGAACCTGCAATTCTCAGCCTCCTGGATCTTGCAAAATTCAGGAGAAGAGAGCTGTTGATGTACCAGAATCATGGGGACCAACACAGCTCATAGCCAACCCTGTCAGTGCTAGTAGATAGACTGGATCCTGAAGGGGGCTGTGGTCTAATATGGAGTCAAGTTTGGCATAGAACACCTCTTTAGTCTCACATGTCTCAGCAGAATACATTGCAACAAGAGACATGTAGACCAGTGTGTGCTTCAGCCTCACTCACAAAATACATTCATCAACCTCATCAACCTGAGTAACCTCAGCCACAAATGACAGCTGGCTGGAGATGCCTATAGCTACCTCCTGATGACTGGCACTATTGCTCATGCCTTGTGTACCCCCAATCATTGATCATATCACTGCCAGGCTTCATCTCAGAGTCCCACTATATTCACCCTCAGCCTTCCGAGCTCATTTGATAGGTAGGGTAGTCAGTGATCCTGCAAGTTGCAAGAAAAGGCTTCACAATGAAGCTTACACTTAATGAATGCCAAGGTTTACATTGTATATTGGGCTGGGCTTCAAAGTTACAGACTACAAATTTGATTTTTTTTTTCCTGGTGATCAACTAAATCATTATGAAAATAATACCAAATTGTTTCCTATTAACCCGGTAGCAGCGGGGATCATGTTTCTTAATGGTCCCTCCAAGCGAGAAAAATGAGAAAAAATTACCCCTCACACAAACTATTTCATAATATATATCAAAGCATTTCTGATCAGATTATGTATCATCTATTTTGGGGGGTAAATTTCATGACACAAATTTGGCCCGTCGCTGCTACCGGGTTAATGAGTGTCCATTGAAACCCCTTTCCACAAAGCTTCTCAGATATATGACTACCATTGATGGAAAAAAAAAAAAAAAAAAAAAAAAAAAAAAAAAAAAAAAAAAATCTTGCCCTTGAGTAGGCAGTTATTCATTAGGACCAGCATTTTGTACCCCCAGACAACATATATTGGGTAAAATAAAGTCATGGAAAAAAGAAGTACATGGCCCAATACAGTAAAAATCCTCTACATAGAGATATGTGCTTCAGGATTAGCTATATCTTGGAATTCAGAGGTCCCAAACTATCTATGCTTATAGAAGCAATGGTTGCTTGCAGATTTCATTTAAGAAGCAAATGTTTTGTGGAAGTTCATAAATTTGATGTACAATTTTACTTGATTTCCATTATTTTTTTTTTTACTTTGAATAAAGCTGCATAATTTTGTCATTAATTGCTACCAGAACAATGGGTGGACAAAGTTCACAGCAAAAGGTGCTACACAGTCTCTCCAGTATTCGTTTTCACTTTTCATTGTTATATATAAACTTTTTTTTGTTCTTCCACTTTCTCACTTATCTTAACCCTTATCATTCTAGAGCAAATTTCACTTTGTTCCAATTGGAAGGCATTTTAGAATCTATCTAGTGTGCTTTGGAGATACTAAAACATCCTCTGAGTTCTTGTCATGTGCACCTCTGGCTCATAACTATCTGACACTTCCCAGTGCCAAGTGTGATTAGTGACTGGTTCCAGCATTCATATCAGTGGTATGTGTTGACCATGCTAAGAACAAACAAATGTCAGGTTATGATATTGGTAAGGCAAACTTTTGAGCCTTAAGTGAATATTAAATCAGCTTGCACAAACTTTATATTTGGCAATTGAGGTTATTATAAAGGTAAGGCAAACTTATGTGGGCCTTAGGTGAATACTGAATCAGCTTGCACAAACTTCATATTTGGCAACTGAAAACTTCACATCAGGCAGTGTTAGTGAATTCTAGCCCAACTTTCTAGGGAGGCAAACATTTACAGAAACAATTATACCTGAATAACTATAGTCCACAAGCAATGGTCACTATAATCCCACCTGTTGACCGTTAAGCACACAAGTGTTAGTATAGCATTACAGGTTTAAATTTTTTCACAATGACTCTTAAGGAGGCACTCCATGCTATACAATTGGGTAAGGTTCCTAAAAAAAATCATCGTATACTGATAGCATCATAACATGGGTTTCATGGAAATACATTCCTAGCCAACTGAAAATAATGAAAAATGAATTCATAAAAGAGCCCCTAAACAAACTCGAGTGTTTATTTGCAGTGATTATTTAAAAAAAAATGTAGTGTGCCATGTTTTTCACTCCTTGTCCTTATCCATGAAGCTTAAGATTGTCCAGCTTCACATTTTAATGTAAGGCTTTTCCTTTTGCCCTGGGCACTGTTACTCACATCCACTATGCTTAGATGCCATTATAACTGTAACAGAATAATGTCTAAGATGAAACAAACACTTTACAGCTGGTGAAACACAGAGAAAGCATATGGACACACTCAACTGCTGGAAAACTAAACATAACATGGGTAAGAAACATCTCCCCTTGTTTGCCATTGTGATCACATGATCACATAACCACTGCGCAGCAGTTATCACATAATTCCACCACCAATCACACAGATTGTATAGTCAATCATAGGTATTATACATACTTTGGTAGAGAAAATTCAAGATCTTATAGCGATGGATGCCAGTAATCTTATAAGTTGAAAACAGATTTTTAAAGCTGTCAATTAAATTTACAAGGTGACAAATACTTTAATTTCCCTTTGGCTCTATTATCTGTATTAGTTAATCTGACTGCAACGACATAACTTTCTAAACTTGGGGGCTCTTAAAAATTGATATGTACTACCATCTTGTGTAAAATTCTTTGTACCCCAGGAATTTAAAATAAGGGCAGAATCTGAAAGATTTATGAAAAAACAAATGGAAAGTTAATCTTTGGTTTTTTATTCCTCAACAGTTTGTGAGGGAACATGTACCTCTTGAATAATAAAAGCTATTTTCTTCCTTTATAAACAGATGGCAATCTCTATGGTTTCCCACAGCAGACATCTTCTACCCCTTACTGTGTCCATCCAAATGAATGGGAGAGTAAGGGGAAGTTGCAACAACCACTACAGGACTCCAACATACATAAAATTATAATCTGTAGCCACATAACACCTACAGAACTGCTGTTGCATTTTATGTTGTGAGTGATGTGATCAAGAGCAGGGCCTGTTTTCGAGTCTTGCTTGTACAAGGCTTTGAGATAGAAATTCATACTGATACAAAGTCTTTACACTTTAGAGATCAACCAACAAAAAGATAGATGCTCATATTGTTTGCACCTAAGTACGTAAGGGTTCTAAGAATACTACCACAGTTTTCCATAATGTCATCACAGTCTGTACTTAAAATCAACTTTATAAACTGTGGTTAACTGGCGAGCTTGAAAGAAAACAGGCCCCTTCCCTATGGATTATGTATGAATGGGAGGTGAAAAAATGAAGGGTACACTCCATTCCTTCAAGATGAAAAATCTGACCCTTACACTGCAATATTATATCACATTACAGATAATAAGGGGTAGACACATACCTAGCTACCCTAAAATCAATAGAATATTTTATGCAACCTAAAGCAAACATATTAATTGAGCTACGAAGTGCAATGAATTTGTGGTAGAATAATGCTAAACCAACACACCCAAAAACTCAAAGACAGAATTCATGGACACATGCCATGTCAACAAGCACAGCTACCTTGCTATTGTGTTATATATGGCTGTGGTTATGAATCTAGTACCCAAACAAAATTTACTTACTATAAACTTTAAAAAGTGTATATGCTTCTAACCATAAACTTCATACCTTGTGAAATACCATAATTCTACCAGGAAAAGAAAACCTAATGATCAACATTTTAACTTAAATATGAAGTATGCACTCAATAACCAGCAGAGCAAAGTCTTCATCAAGTAAAACAGGGTTAAAATTAACGTCAATCAAAGAATCCTTCAAAAACTATTCCATTATACTGTAAACGTTTTGACACCCTAGCAAACTAAGGAACTAATACCTGCATTCAGTGAGCAACAGAGTATGTCCTAGGAACAAGCTGTCCCTTTATATTTTAAATCTATCTAGCTCACTGAAATTTTGAATACCCTTATATGTGTAAATACAAAAGATAAGCTGAGGTACACCACTGGATAACTTGAGTAAAGGGACAGCATACTATGACTCCTCCTAAGGTGCCCACTGAAAAGTAATGTAACCACTCTATGGTCATAGACCTTAACTATACCAAAAATAAAACACAAACCAGTGTTTCACTTGAACTACAGTTGCATGATGGACAATAGGCATTTAAATCACATAGCGGAGAGCACGTGGAAAAATTTAATCTGGCTGCTATCGGTGCTGGCAGCAAGAGTGGTTGTCCAGTTCTTGGCCACCACAAACGTGCTGGAAAATACAACTTTGATTTTTCATTAGCACTACCTCCAAGTTTACCTCAGACTTATAGTAGTAGTAGTGAGACTTATAGAATCAGTAGAAGAAAGTTAAATGTGTTGTAGTTGCCAAGCACAAAGGTAGCCAAAAGACAGCCTTAACGCCTTAAAACATTTAGCAAAGTCATTGAAAAAGAGAAATTCTTAAGTTGTAAAAAGTTAATGGCCTCTAACTACCACAATCCAGGAATTCTAATATGAAGACTGGGAAGAAATTTAAGTGTTCTTTTAAGCATGACAATGAAACATGATTCTTTTCTACCAAATACTAACAAAGAATGTTCAGAAACATTTAGCGTATAGGATACTTGTGTCCCCTATAATCATGAAACACACATGACAATTATCTTACAAAGTCTTTACATACCCTAACTGACCCAAAATATTACATTCATAATTATATTTACAGTCTCAAGAAAAATATAGATACGTACACTTACAATCTTTGTGTACTACATCCTGGTACTACATCCGTGTACTAGTACGTCTGTGTACCACAATGAACTCTTTTATAAGTGTTTTGTGAGGGTAAAACTAACATTGGGCAACAATGTCACATTACTTCATATATCGTGACCAACAGACACCCTCAGTCAGTGGGAATAACAGCAGCAGTTACTCAAGTTCACCAGCTGCATGACCTGTTGACTAATTTGGCAGTTCTTCCTGAAACCATACAGTAATATGCTATACTGTACACAAAACTTGTTAATTTCTCTTTTCTATGATATATCAACATGAAACTGCCTTATGAAGTATTCAAACTAGAAGAGGAGGATGCCCAAAGACCAAGGTTGTCTGTTTGTCACAAATACTAAAATACTAGAGCTTAGGCACTCTAAATACAAACATCACATGTTTAGGGCTGTTATGGAGGTGCCATTAAGGAGCACCAGAACTACTAATAACCTCTACTGGACCAAATTGACGAGATGTGTACAATTTCCCAATGATCAGCCAGTCAGTTTTCTAACAAGCGACAGTTATGATAGTTGTGGTGAGAGGGACTGGCATCATTTTCAGTAAGACAAAACCCACGTAATCTTAAATAAAGGCATTAATCCCATTTAAATTACCTACACAAAATTCATTTCAAATGAATCCAAGATAACGTACGTATCTTTCTGTACAACAGGTTCCCCAGTCTTAACCTATTATATCAAATACACTGGACAAGGCAATGAGCATTTTGACAAAATGTAAATCCACCCCCCGGAATCTAAGAAGGCTGTAATGTCATCAAATGCTTTAAAGGTTACATATTTATATATATAAATCTATATGTGTTATGGATGTCATTCAAGAAAAGAATAAGTTTTTAACCCATAATATAAAATAAGGTATCAATACTTTTCTCTAATCTACAATTGTTCCTTGCAAAACACTCTGAAACAACTAACAAACTGGTGATAAAACTGCAGATACTTAGGACCTACAAAGTAAATTATGAGAGTTCTGGACAACTTACTTCACATTCTATTATCTGGATGAAGTGTTCATATACTAGAAAATGTGAGGCACTGGAAGTGTGTGCCAGACCCTCAGAGCCACACTGACTAAACTTTGGCCTGTGAAAACCTTAAGTTGACCATGGGAACTGTCACCCTTAACGTAGGGTGTTGCCCTGTCTCTCCTGCTGCAGAGTCCCCTGGGGGCATGGTCACCCCGAGCAGAAGATAGGATTGCTATTGTGAGTGCTGAAGGCCTGGGGCTTATCAGGAACAGCCATCCCCCCACATGCTGGTAAACTACCACCATCTACTCCAGTGCACTTAATGCACATAAAAATATGAAGTTTCCTAAAAATGAATACTACAAGAAGCAAAAAATTAGCCTTCTAAATTAAAGTTTCTTATAATAGATGTTAACCTTAAAAATAAAAAATAAAATATGTATACATATATATACCCTACATACCTAAAAACCAATACAAATAATAGTAAGTAATATTTAAGCCCTTATTGGTATGAACATTAATACCCCAAGATTTTAAGCAATGGAGTGATCTTGACAAAGAGGTGGGTTGTGGTGGGGTTGGCAGTCAGCCCATGAGTGCTATTTGCTCTTCATGGTCACTAAAGACCTTGGTCAAGAAACCAGCACAAAAACCATGCAGAGGATTCTTCATCAAGTATAAAGAGAAGGTATATCACACTCCAGACATAAATAACACCTTTACACGTAGGGAAGAAGTTCAAGAAAGCGTATATGTTAAGAGATCAAACAAACCTGTGGACAAACACCAAACGTGGTGCAGCCGGTGAGCATCGCACCGTGGTGGGCGCTCTCCTCTTGCTCACACCTTCCCCAGGGTGCTTACAGGAAGATGAGCTGAGCCAGGAAGAAGCCCATGGTGCAAAGTCCCTCGGCCTCGTTGGCTATAAACACAATACTACTCGTGCTACACATTAAGTCTACTACAGACCGTTGTCAAGCCCTTTTCCCTTAAAAATAATTTAAACTTTAGTTAAGAATGGTAAAACATAAAATAAATATACATCTGTAAAAATTCACAATTGACAAGCCTGCCTGATTGAAGAGTTTCCTGGTCTCGTTAGCCTACTAGATAGAGGCTGAATTTCAACTTGTACTCATTCCATCACTTTTTTTCAACAAAAAAAAACTCACCCTTGATAAAGCTTATCAAGTCCAACACAAAACAAACAATAACTTCTTTGGCTAATGTAAAAGTTTAAAACTGTATGTGTTAAACAAACTCTTCCAAGGCAAAAGAAGTAATCCAAAGAAGCCAGTGCTCACTCATTATCCATCCTTCATCACTGATGCTGCAGTCACCTCATGAATCAGGCTCACATAAAAATAATAATTACATTTAGGAATCATAATTAAAAAAATAATAACTAACTATAGTCTTCACTCGTCAACAATATGCTGACGGTTCTCCCGCCCTCGGGACGGCTGACGCACGGTTATAATGCTCTCTGAGGGTGTCATCACCAGGAAACAAGCGCACACTTGTACATGCACTAGTTCTACACACAAATCTGGGGCCTATACTGATGCTGTGATTGTGTCAAGTTAACACTCAACCCAAAACTGTGGGCCCCCCAATCAATAATCACAGGGGACTAATTATATCATGGAGTGCCACACCTATATGATATATTTGACACTTCATATTCTTACTTGAACTTTGTAAACACTAATCTGTTGCCGAGAACCCCAAACACTTGGCACCAAAATAATCAGTCCTGTTTCTTGTACATCATTATCAGTTATCCCGCTGCTTTTCTAGATTCAAGTCTTAGTAGCCCAGCAGAGCCTTGTTCCAGGTGCTGGTGCTGCTGATCCACACAGTAAAGTACTACTGTAGAAGGGCAGATGGGGGAAGATGCAAAAGCCACATCCATACACCAGCCCCTCCATCATGACAACCCTGCCTTTCTCAGTCTTGAAACTATAAAGGCCTAAAAAAAAGGTGTGGGGGGTGGGTAGGGGGTAAAGTACAGTATTCTTTTAAATTCATAATTTCTCTTTTTCTGGATATTTAAAGGCCTAATATAATCTTGCAGAACTGTCCCATTAAACTGGGCAACTATTCTGAGAACCAAATGCTTTGGTATTGGCTCTTGGCAGGAGAAAGTGCAGTGTAAGCATTATATGGAGGGGCTACTTGAGGGTGTGTAGGAAACACAGCAGTGGGCTGCATGTGGGCTGGGAGAGGATGGGCCGGTGGGGCGGCCAGTACTGCACGACCACTGCTATGGTGAGCTGGTGGTGGCAGTGCCCCTCTGAAACAAGAGAAGACATATGAAGCAACTGATTAGAAAGAAATCCACCATAGTGGTGTAATCTTGGGAAATGCTTAATTCAAAACAACTTGCTTTCAGTGAGGGGAGGCACTGTGTAACAATATAATAAAATGTTATAAAAATGTAGTAGTGTTGTTGATGGCAGCATGAATAAACAGAGAGAGAAAGAGAGAGAGAGAGAGAGAGAGAGAGAGAGAGGAGAGAGAGAAACACTAAAGATAAATTATTAACTTACCCTGGTGTGAAAGGATTAACTGTGTGTGTGGCTGGCAAAGAGGAGGGCAGGTAAGTGGGCTGGGTGGTGGCCACATACACCTGTGTAGCAGCTGCTGCTGCAGCGGCTGCCTGGGGAGGAGCAGCACGTCGATATTCCCTGTACACATCAGCCTGGGCAGGTACAATCCCTGCTAAGGAGCCACTGACAGCCAGGTGTGAAACTGGTGAAAGTCCATGGGCCTGTGATGATGGCGAGTGGTGGCTGCCTGGGACATGTGTCCGTCCAAGGGTGTGAGCATAGCTAAGGCTGCTGCTGCTGCTACTTCCACTGCTCCCCTGGCCAGCCACCACTACGCTGCTGCCCCGACCACTGCTACTGCCCCATCCCTTGACGCTCCCCACCACCACGCGCTGGTCACGGTTACTGTGGGCTACTGGCGGTTGGGAGTAGTCCTTGTGTCCTGAAGACATTAATCAACATTGTATGTAAAAGGATATACTAATGCTTTAATATATGACATGCACCAACATGAAAAACATGAGTTTGATTACCAAAAGGTTGACAATGCAGTTCAAGAAAAAGCTGTCTCATATTGACATATTGCGGGGAAAAAAAAAAAAAAAAAAAAAAAAAAACTCTAAGGCCCCTTTAACACTTAGCAGCGGTGTTGCTGGTAAATAACGGAGATGAAAGGAGGCTTTCACATGCAGCCACTACCACAAAAAGTAGTTCTGCAGACAGAATTGAGTGGTTACCTTTGCCGTCGGTGGTGACCACAAAAAGTAGCACTGACCATCACGATACATGTCATTCAATGGGAGCTTTCACACATAGCTGCAGCAGCACCACTTTTTAGCAGCGCGTGCATTGTGTGACTGTAGCGCTGCTAATGCCCTACTCAATTTTAGCATTACTACTGAGAAGCGCTGCTAAGTGGCCCCATTTGAAAGGGGCATTTCTAGAAAGATAAGCAGCACTGCTATAAATTGATTCAAGTGTGAGTAGTGCTGCTGAGAAGTACTGCTAAGTGGCTCCATGGGAAAGGGGCCTAATTTTTGCAGCGCTGTTGAGAAGCACTGCTTAGTTGCCCCTTATGAGATGGGCCTTAGTCAATCTCTTGATGACATACAGTGATACATGAGAGACATGAATTCTCAACCCTTGACATCAATAAAATTAACTGAGTTTTGTAAATATTGCAATGGCAAAGTTTAGTTATAATCAGTCAATCAATAGATGTGTTGAGGACGGTGCACCTAGAGTCCCTTGATAAGAGAGAGTCCTGACAACCTAAGATTTGGACAACATTATTGGCCCTGTTTTCGTCGCGCCTTTCAAACGTTCGCACACGCTCTCTTTTGTATTTCTGTTTTACAGCCATACGAGTCATCCAATGAAACTGAGCACACTTGTGTCAGACCTGCACACCTTCCTCTAACAGCCAGCAGGAAGCCAGCAGCCAACGAGCTCTGGGAAAGTAAATAAGAGATATTTTGTGTCTACACCAACAGGCATCGCCAACCCACCATTACGCCCTTATACTTTACCATAATTTGGCCACCAGCCGTTGTAATGTGCCGTAAGAAGGTGACAGGAGATTATTATTAGTCTTACGATCAGTCACTGTCTCAGTATAGGCACTCAGTAACCCACGTAGCCTGTGATATATGTGTGTCACGGCGAGCTGCTGACCTTCAGAGGCGGCAGTGCTCAGAGGGTACTGAGAGACTTCACACAAGTCTGGGTGCTTCTTTTTGAGTGTTGCTGCTGTGATGGATGGATTTAACAATACTTATCACTGTAAAACATTATCGGCAGCAGTTGGGGAAGTCTTTCTATTATTTACATACTCCTTCATCGCCTGACCCTTGCCTGCAGGGAGGGACGCTGCCTCCTGAACGTCATGAGCCTTGATTATTGATATACTTGTCATGGGCCATAAGCTCCATCAATGCAAAGGCACTTTGCTTCCTTTCCATTACCTGCTTGCAGTAAACTTTAGCACATGGAGAGAAAATTAGTGTAAACTAATTATCTGGGGGTGGAGGGGGCCCTGATTCCATTACTCGCCGTGCTGCTCTCTTTATTGTGTTAATAACTTAACACACACACACACACACACACACACACACACACACACACACACACACACACACACTATTGCTGCAATAAATGTTCTGTGTGATTCCAATTAAGGTATTGTGAAGATAGCCTAAGTCATCAATGATTATAATTCAATAACATTTAATTTGATTTAAATACTTATTGTTGATTAAAAATAATAATACAGTAAAATACTAAGGCCATGTAAACGTGTTTCATTTTGCTTGAGGGTCAAAATACTGTAGGAAAATGCACATGTCTTCAACATATTATAATGACATTGGTACCCATGAAAATGAAGACTGTGCAACCTTATATATTAGGCTATTACATAAAGATGCACTCATAACCACACCTAGAGGAGTGTCTAGCTGAAGAGCTGGCCTTCACATGAGCAAATAGTAACCTAACTAACCTATCACCGCTGAAATAGTAATATTTTCCCGCATTTTTAAATCTCATAAACGAGTAATTATAATGGAAACGGTTACCAGAGTGATGATTAGCAAATACAACCTAAACAAATAATGTGTTATCTTTTAGAGTGAGTTGGGTGTGATTCTAGAGTTTTACCAAAACAGGTATGGCTCACCAAAAGCTAGCGTCTGTTCATTAAACTCTTGAAACACGTCCAGTCTATTAGACTTTGGCCTTGATGAGACTGTGAAATATCCATTGTGAGTCTGTAATAACAGCTAGAGCCCTGTGGGAGAGATCACATCCAATAATTTTGGCCATAAGGGCCACAGCTTCCCTCATCAGCTTCGATGGCTGGACCTGTGGTGAACGATTGTTTCAGTCCTTGTAGCTGTGCCTCTCTCACAATGATTTCCATACACAGTACAAAGGGAGGGTGGTTATGACAGCAAGACACACACAATGGCAGTGTGTGTGTTTTGCTGTCATAACCGATGGTTTCCTCCCAAGACGACTGACTGTTAGCACACCTCTGTCTGTCTTCTCAGCGGCCTTGCAGTTAAATTATACACTTTGTATCCCCTCTGTGGCATGTTGCTACAGCTGAAGGCTAGGCAGCAAGGCATTGTTATATTAAAAAGCAGCCAAATCCGCTTCCAAAATAGGTAAGATTATGTTTTTAATACCTCGGTTCAAAGTCGGCGCGGTGCTTGAAGGGCCAAAAATGGCGCCCAGCAGCCTTATACACAGGGCCGCCTATGTCGGGACTCTCTCTATCAAGGGACTCTAGGTGCACCCCTTCACCACCTCAAGATGCCAACCCTGGGGGTCCCACGAGCAAGGCTCCATGCAAACCCCCTTCCCATCCCAAGTACCTTATGACAGGATCCATCAACTTGCTTGATCCACAAGCATTGTGGGTATCCCATGGCCTCCCCCACTCAGGATTATCTCTTACAGAAGCATCCCGGTGAGCAGGATCAACTATAATGATCTACCTAAAACACTTACCCAGAATGTTGTTAGCTATCGTAATCCTAAACCATTAACTTCAAACCTCAGTTTGAGTAACTTCATCCAGCAGCAGGTATTGTGATGGTACACGAGAAGAATAAAAAAAGAGACAAACCCTAAAATACACCTGCTACATCTCATTCACATGGATTGCCAAGTTCACCTATCATCTCAGCACTGAAACAGTATTGACACTTCTAGGTTGAAAAGGAGGAAGATGGATTTCAACAAATAATCTCACTCATTAGCTATTTGCAGATTGAACATAAATAAGGGTTGCTCATCATTTGCTCATCATCAACACTCAAAAGTAGTGCAGTTCTGAATGTGGAGATACAACTCACAGAACACCGTCAGATGTAAGAGGTATAACTATAGCTGGTTTGCCTAACTCTGCTGTGCATTATTTTGCCCCGGCAACTTGCTGTCCCATGGCGTGTCTGATTTCATGGATAATATATGATAGCCTATGCACGGGAAAGTCACCGGAATCAATAATATGCAGGCAACAATAACAAATATTGTCAATTATAGTTGATTTTGAGTTAAAAATTATTAGTACTATCACAAACAGCAGTTTTGTTAATTTACAAGACTGCTGATTATAATAGGCATACCTAACATCACCAAATGTGGGATACAAACTTGGCAGAGGGAGTTTTTTGGGGGCCATTGAAGGTAATGGACTAAAGAGTAGCCTATCCGGATATTTTGTTTTTATTTTTTAATGATCCACGAGACATCCTAGAGTTAAATCAGAGTATGTGCATATCTTTGTATTCATTCATACACACACTGGTAATATTTCTGTGGGGTTTGATTCACTTATTAAGAGTGAAATTCTATTTGATAAGCAGTCACAAATTTGTGTCACTAGTAAAAATGAGAGATGTAATTTAAGTTTTGCCTGGTGCCACCATGAAATATACACAAATAGATAAATATGAAAGCTCATTAAGTCACAATACGTGACATCACCTGCTTTGCGCAGTAAAAATATGCTATTTCAGGCATCTGATACCCTCAAAATGGCGGGCCTGCTGCCTGGGGCCTGCGGGCTACAGCCTAAACGTTGCCAGATTGTCGTACTCAGCCGATTATGTTTCCCGACTTCCTACGCCAAACTGTCTTCTGGGCTCCAATAACAAAACTAATTTATTGAACTGACTCCTTTGCTGGGGAAAAAAAAAAAAAAAACAAAAAAACCACTCATTGTTGCCGGCATATTATCGAGACTCATGACTATTTCCCATGCTTAGGTTGGTCATATGTTATCCACACAATCAGACACATCATGGGACAGCAGGTTGCCAGAGCATGATAATGCACACCTCAGAATGGGCAAACCGACTACAGATAACTACAACTACAGCCACTCCACTACTGTGTCATAGCTCAAAATGCTGTGTCCAACATTAATCTCAACAAGGGGAAGAGTGGGGGCAAATCCTTTGATAATGCCATTCCCCTTAACAGATGGAGAAGGAATGTAGGGGAAATCCTTCTCCTCCTTTTCAACCATTACTAGTCCACTACAAGACAAAGGTCTTTCCCGACACTCTCCACCCCTCTGTTTGATGCTAGTGTGTTAGAGAGAGGCCTTTGATATTTGATAAAGCCCCTCCCTTGTATAATGGTTAGCACACCCCGCTATGAATCTATGGGCCTGGGTTTTATCCTAGCTCACGTCACTCAGTGCTCAGCTCTCCAAGCTGTTCGTCCCCCCTTCCAGGCTGGTCAATAAATAGGTAGCTGGGGAAGGTAAACATAGTAACCCATTTATAGACAGGGTTAGAGAAAGGCTTGTTTGTTCCTGACTTGAACCTTCATAGGTATGGAAGAGCCTCTGTTAAGATTTTTCTGATGAATAAGCTGTATATGCTTACCAGGCGGGTGGACTCCTGATGGCACAGTATAGTCTTTGTGGGCCTGAGGTGGCTGGGTGTAGGAGTGGGAGTGAGAGTGAGAGTGGGTGCGAGCAGGGTCACGGGTGTGGGCTGCAGGTGGTGGGAGGTTGTCATGGTGGGCAGGAGGCGGCTGCAGTAGGGACTCTCGAACATGGGCAGCTGGGGGTGCCAGGTGCTCTCTGTGGAGGTGGGGGTGGTGGCAAAGTATTAGTGCATCACAAGCTTGGTAAATATATACTACATATATATTCAGAAGATGTACAATTATGATTTTCTATAAAACAATTACTGCTTCTAAGTTAGAAACCCCTGTGTGTGCCTAACACTTTAACCCGTAAACTGCGCCAGACATCTCAAGATGCTATGAGTTAGACTGCGCCAGACATCTGAAGATGACTCATGTTCCAAGGTGAATATTTATATTTCCCGCAATGCCAAAGTATATTCCAATGAACCTCTTGTGGCAACATCATCCCTCTTTCACACCATGTAGTCACCATCATCATATTAGTTGCTCTTTAGCTGCCATGGAGAGTAGAATTATGTCATCTACTGATGCCAACCAGTCTCATATAGCTCCTGCGGTCGTGACCGAGGGGGAGGCATGGGAGGGGGTAAAAAGAAAGTATTGGTAAAGAGAAAGATTGTAGTAGACAAATTTGAAAGAGACAGTGATTCAGATTGCATTCAACCATCAGATTCAGCTGGTCTGAGGAAGCATGGCAAGCGTGAGCATGCTTCTGGCGCTCAAGGTCATAGACACGCTGCCTCTCCAACAGTGCGGGAAGTTACTAGCTAGCCTAGTCACTCACTGACACCATCATCACTGTCCAATGATTCAGAGTGGCAGAAAGATGAGGAAAACGACAGTGGGGGTATAAGAGCAGACTCAGCTAATGAAATGAGTGAGGGAGGGGTGTCAGCTGGGATGGGAGAGGAGGGGGAGGCAGAGGGAGAACAGTAGCCTCAGAGACGCGAGACAACGCATACTCCGTTCGTCTGGTCTGATGGATCAGATTTTGTGCCAGACATTCATAACTTTGACAAGAATATTGCTGGTGTAACTAATGACTGGCCTCTTGATAATGATGCGCAAGAGGTTGATTATTGAAATTGACAAAGTGATGCTTCCTGTGATATATTTTGTTTGTTGTAACTGAAATGAATAATTAATGGCAAGAGAATGTTCAGACGTGACTGTGCTATGTGTCATCTTCCCTCTGCCACCGTCCTATCTACCCCGTCACTACCAGTGCTCCCAAGGTCGCCTCATATCTGCAACCTTTATCCAGCCATCATTGCCACATTAAGTGAATTATTATTATTGTTTTTGCACTATTTGGTGCTCGACATGTCTCTCTTGGGTGTTGTAATACTAAAAATTGTTTTCCACTAGGTTAGTGTTTTGCCATTTATTGCGCACCCAGGAGCTATTCCCAAATCTTAATTGCGCAGTTTATGGGTTAAGGTGATTGTCTCTAGGATGAAGGCAAATATTCCTCATACTTTCTCTACCCATGCTAACCAGGCCTGGTTAAATCTTGTTTATTCTTGTGCTGTCACAGATAAGATGCAACTTGCAAAAGATACATGAGCCTTCAAACTCTTGACAATCATACCCATTATATTTCAGCCCGAATCAAGCCAAATCCATTAATCAACTAACTAAAAACTAACTAACTGGCATCCAGCAAAAAACTATCTCAAACAATTTTACTTCATCTTTCCCATTTCTCCTTAATCCCCATGGCACTACACCTACCACATCTCAAAAGCTGATCTCTTTCCTCAAAGTTTCTTAAGATTACTACACTCTGGACAATACAGGGCATATTCTTCCCACTCATCCCTTTCTGATTTTATTTCTGATCTTCAGTATGGGTTTTGAAATTGGGGGTGGTTTGGTAACATTCTATCTATCTATATCTCCAACGCCCTGCTCCCTCGCGGCAACTTCCCTTCAGAGGGTGGCCGTGGCAGAAGTGTCTCGTTCTCTCTCTGTTCTGGCACTCCCTCTCAGCACACTCAATCCTGCTACTTCCAACTCTCTTGCTCTAATACGTACTCAATCACCCTATTGATCCACTTAACAGGTGGTCTTCCCATGACAACCTCTCCCTCAATCCTTCCCTCATACACTCTCTTCACGAATTCATTCTACACTCTTTTCAAGAATTCATTCTCATCATGTCTCCAAACCATCTCAACGCACCACACTTCACCCACTCCCCTCCTTTCGCTGTCACATCCATACCAAACTGCTCACACATTCTTTCATTGCTTTCTCCATCCCAACCTAAAACACCACATGCATCTCTTATATAACTCATATAACTGCCTGTACAAACCTAGTGGAGTAACTGGTGTCTCTGGTCTGCTGAGTTGAGTAGTCACGGGCCTCAGGCTTGGCCACATGCAGCACACACTCACTCTGAGCCTTGGCCAGGAGCCGCTTCTTCTGACTCTGAGACGCACCAACGGAGGAATAGTTGTGGGACAAACTGTGAGGAAGAAAATTAAATGTAATTCAAATTTGATGCAGCAGTGTAGGTATAGGTATACTGATACAAAAGAGGCTCCTTTGGAAACTGAAAACATATATGGGAGATGAGAAGTTGCTTAGCTACTTGACAGAAATGTGAGATGAGGGTAGTCATGAGACAAAGCATCATCATGGAAGACTGTAACAAGTGAGTGCTGCAAAGTTTGGTATTAGACCCAATTATGTTTCAGGTGTACTTCATTAAAATGACAGGCCGGTTAGTTGTGACTAGCCAATACAGTCACTGAGTGTTGTAAAATGTGTAAAATATGATGTAAATATCTGGGGAAATTGCATAAATGGAGTAAAGAATGAACTTGAATGCTAAAAAAATTCATGTTGTAGAAATGGGAATGTGAGGAAGATAACAGATGGGATGTGATATTGGATGGGAGGCCCTTGGTAAAGAATAACATAGAAAGACCGAGAAATGTCAGTACAAAAATTAACATTTCCCAAGAATAGGATTCAAGATAACTGGGAAATGATTTAGGTTGCTGACAAAGTAGCCTTCAATTAAGCTGAAGAGGTGCAAAGAATTACTATAAGAGATATAAGATTAAGATAACAATATGCTGTCATGGTGTGGTAACTTCACCTGCAGAAAAAAAAAAAAAAAAAAAAAAAAAAGTTGAAAAGGACATTAAGTGGTATTAAAAATTATACCAAAATTTTAAAAAAACCCAGTGAGACTGCAAAATGGAGTTGCCTATATTGCAAGATAAAGTGAATTAATCATGGCAATTAAACTCACAAAGGGCCTGGAGAATGCAGACAGGGAATGTTTGGTGGTAAGGGAAAATGAAAGCAAAAAGAAACATGAACATAAAATGAGAACAAGATGCAGAAAGGATGTAAAGGAGTTTGACTTCAATGATCATTGATACATGGAATTATCCAGATGTAAAGATTATTAGCAGCAGAACAAGCAAAGTTGGACCAAAATAGATGTAGTGAAAGGACTGAATGAGCCCAGTTTAAATCATGTAACTGTCATATATATATATATATATATATATATATATATATATATATATATATATATATATATATATATATATATATATATATAGAGAGAGAGAGAGAGAGAGAGAGAGAGAGAGAGAGAGAGAGAGAGAGAGAGAGATAATGTTAAGAAAAGTATATTTACACTGTATACTGACACAAATAACTTATACTACCTAGAGTATTTGTCATCATGCGATGCTTGAGACTGCTGGTGTGAACTACTCGTGGAGATCTTGTTATGATTGTTGTTGACACACGTGGAACAGTGACGATCCTTGCAACATTTACCTGAAAAAATTTCAAAACACTGAATGCAATGATTAACATATTATTGTGTTCACTTATGATCAGTCTACTTGCTACAAAAGGCTACATTTCCTGATTCACCACAAGTTAATCCCTAAAGAACAAGAAAATACCCCTATCAGAAAAGGGAGGATTGCTTAACCCTTAGAATACGGGTGGCGATATATTTCTCTGGATGCTGTGCACAGGGAAAATTTAGACATTTAAAAGAGGTGGAAATGGTGCCTTTCTTCTGTGCAATAGTTGTATATTCATCTAGTATATATGGTGGAGTAATAAAACTTCTCTCCTAATAATAATAAAGTTATGACAGCCGAAAATATTGCGCATTTTCTCGTGGCCGTGACATGTCGCCTGGAAGCACCCCACTCTCTCTCTCTCTCTCTCTCTCTCTCTCTCTCTCGCTCTCTCTCTCTCTCTCTCTCTCTCTCCGCCTCCCTCCTCCCTCCCTCCTCCTCTCTCTCTCTCTCTCTCTCTCTCTCTCTCTCTCTCTCTCTCTCTCTCTCTCTCTCTCTCTCTCTCTCTCTCTCCTTCGCTCTCTCCGTCCCTCTCGCCTTCCCTCTCTCTCTCTCTCTCTCTCTCTCTCTCTCTCTCTCTCTCTACCTACATGCCCTTCCCTCCTCTGTCAATGTCACTACCATAGCAGTCATCAGAGTCACTGTCACTTTGATTCGCTCGTGGTCTACTTCCGCCCGGAGCAGAGGAACTGCCTGACATGCCACGAGACATGCCAGATGTATTCCGAACAAAAATGGAAAATGATCTGTGGCCTTCGGTAGGCTGCGCATTGAGACGAATGAGTGTGTGTATGGATGCCAGATGCCTCCACCATTCTTCTGAGTCAAGAACTGGCGGTATATTTGAAACGTAGGGAGTGTAGAGTGTGATGATTATATATATGATCCCCGTACGGGTGGGGCATGTGGCAGCGCACTTATATAAACGATCGCCGTAATGTAAGGGTTAATAATAGGAAACCCACCACACACACACACAAAGATTTGTTGCTACTGCCCCAATCACTGGCATTGGCTAGTTATATATCTGCAACATCTTTCATGGTCATAATGCAAAGTTCGATAATGCATAAGTGCAAAGTCTTCATGCCACTAACACTCTAACATTAATGCTTGAGATGAAGAAAACCCTTACCTCCAGCTTCATCATCACTATCACTGATAGTTATGACTGACACGGCAGGTGATGGAGTGTCACGGATAGTTATAGTCTGCTGACGACTGCTGCCAGTCACGCTGCTGCTGTAACTGCTGCTTGAGTGCTGCTGACTACTATGGGTTTGCTGACTGGGCTGAGTAGAATGTCCAACTACAAGAAAAGGAAAATCATTGAATATATAAATAAAAAAAGATGCAAATTATTATGTTTTGGTGGTTGCAAAGCATTAAAATTTTTGAATGACAAACCCATAAATAAACTCTGAGTCAGAGTCCAATGCCAATGCAATATCTGCTAGAGTTACATTTCAACATCCTTATTTGACATTGATCATATATTGCCATCTTCATTAAAATGTGTGAAACCTAAAACATTGTCAACTTACCTATAATTGGATAAATAATAATATTGTACATCAGTACAGAGCAGTTGTTTATGTTAGTCACTATTCACACTTGCAAAAAGGCGTATAAATCTAATGTGGTTTGTGCACAGAATATAAAGACCTACCTGCATGAGAGCTATGGCTACCACTGTTACTGCTGCTGCTGCTGTGACCTTGGTGATTGCTGTGGGACAGAGGGTGATGGCTGGAGGAGTGAGGTGCATGGTGACTCGAGTGGTGACTCTGGTGGTGGATATGACTCTGATGGTGCCCGTTGTGATGTGCTGAATGATGACTGCTGGAGGAAAATATCGTCGTGTTTGTCAAAAATTCTCAACCTCCTCATTGCCACAAACATCACTTACTCTGAACCAAACATAGATGACAGAAAAACACTATCCATACATCTGAAATCATCTTTCTTCAAGAAACTTGCAAGGTACTGATCCTAATAAATTTATATATTGCAATATTTTCAATTTGTTTTCCATCATTTTATACCTCTTTTACACACATTACATATTCAATAAAATATCACAATAAAATGGCTGCTCTAAGCATAAAAAAAAAACTAATTTATACAAAAGAATCCCTCAGAGCCACAAATAAGAAATTATCACATATCATTAACTAATCTTGTCACTAATGAAAATGGCTTATTATACTCTGCATCAGCACAGCGAGGAGGACAATAATATTTTTGTCGTTGACTGTCTGTTTGTCTATTCTTTACTAAAGTATCTCTAAAATGGAGTGGTATATAGTTATAAAAATTACCTAACTACATATGAGAACATTCTTAGCTGAATATCTCTGATTAACCTTCAGGAGAACTCTGATATCTCGACTCGACTCAAAATGGTTCAGAGGTCTAATTTGGGACCATAAATGATTTATTGTACAATCTAATTGATCTTATCTGTTCCAAAACGAGTTCTCATCTTAGAATGCACAAAGTTTGTAGGAAAATTTTGGATTTCACTTCTACAAAGCTACTTTTAATGGAGAAATCACTGATAAGAATGAATACAATCTAACTTTGAGGAAATGTCTCTTCATATAAATTGTGCTTCATATTTTACATCAAAATATAGCAGTGTCCTTTAATGGTGCAGTAAAATAATTGAATGTATGACAGATGAAGAAAGTTGGTAACACTTGCTTTACTGTGTACTTACTTGTGACTGGTGTGGTAGTTGCTGTGGCTTATTTGAGGTGCAGTGCCACTGTTAGCCCAGTGTGAGGGCGCCCCAGGTGGTGTGCCCTCCTTCACCCGCTTCTTGACTGGTGACAACTGTTGACTTAGATCCTTTTTGTCATGGGCTGGCGGCTGGGCTGGTCGGCCGCTGACATGGAGGGTGTGGGCAGCATGTGCGGTCGAGTGGCCCATCAGGGAGGCCTTGCTAGGGCGCTTACTTCCAGTCCACGTTCCTGAAGGGTACTCATACAGTTCTGGATGGAGATCGACTGGAAACATGGTAGGTGGGGCATCGCCCTGTACCACTGAGGAGTCCACCAGAAAGGTGCGCCGCCAAGCGTCTGTGGCATCAGGAAGCAAACTAGCTGGCTGCTGCAAGGATGTTGGTGGTTGAGGAAGTTGCTGCCAACCTCCTGGCACCAAGGCCATTTGCCCTCCCCGACCCCATCCACCACCCACTGCTGCCCCTGTAGTAAGCAGCATCCCACGCGCTGGCTGCTCCACCATCGACACAGGCACATATTGGCTTCCACCACCAACCTGCATAGAGTGAACCCTACATCAGAATCCAATAAAAAAAAACATATGATCACTGGAAATGGGAGCATCATCAAATATTCAACTATATCATTAGAACTTGATACCAGCCTTTTACATCTCCTTTTAGATCAATTTTAATATTATAGTACTTAAATGAGTAAGAGGAAAAATCCTACCTGCTGGGGAAGCAGTGATGGCTGCAGCTGTAACTGAGGTTGCTGAGTAACAACCGTCACGTGTTTTCCGGGGGAGGCTAGGCCTTGATAAGGAGGAGGACATAAAATAGAGGACACCAACTGTGGTTGAAAACTTGCTGCTGCTGCTGCTGCTGCTGCAGCTTCTCCTCGACTGCTTCCACTGTATCCACGGCCACTGCGACTGCTTTGATATAGCCCGTACTGCAAAGACAATATGAAGGAATATAAATGTTAACATGCACACAATTACACAACAGTATTTATTTTTTACTCGAAAAAAATTCCATCTGAAAATGTATGATAAACAGGCAGTTAAATCTATACAGATTTCCAGTCTTAAAACTGCATATGAATTATATTTTTTATCCATAATTAAGCTATATAGATGAACAAAAGTATCCTTACTTGGTTAGTGATCTGATTGTTGAAAGTAAGGGTGACAGAACCATTGGTGGTGTGAACATAGTTGGGCATAAGTGAGGGAGGGAGAGCCTGGGCCTGAGATACTGCAGCAGCAGTTGGATAAGGCGGAGCAGGCCTTCGACATACCTCCATCATCTGCTGAGTAAGTTGTGAATACTTATACTGCCCCACATCCCATCTTTCTAAACTGATTATATAAAAATTACAGCATGATATTGGTCACTGATTCCTTTCATTAGCACCTAAGCACACACACACACAAAAAAAAGCAGCCAGCCCACCTGCATGGAAGCCTTGACATTGGAACAGTGAGGGTAGTCCAGAAGGTGTTGAAGTGTGACAAAGCTGTGTTGTAATGCCTCGCCAGGGCTGATGCGTCTCTCCTGGTCCATGGTCAACATTCGCTTCAAGAGGTCGATGAACTCCCTCCGATCAGCCTTTTCTGCCAGCAGTTCTCCACCTTCAAGTTCTGTGGGCACATTAACTTGGCCCATGTCGTCTAAACAGTTGAATATGTATTTGCGGGCCTCTTTACTCTTGATGCCTGTCTCTCCTTCATGTTCTTCAGGTGTCTGTCAAAATGGAAATAGGACATGTAAAGTGATGTAACATTGAAAAACCTGTTTCTAAAATGATGAAAAAATTGTAATATTCTATGTGCTATGTAAATCAATTGTTCTAAAGAAGTTAAGTTCTTTATATAGTTGGAGCTATTTCTCCCTAAGAGCTTGATTATATACTATGTTGGGGTAGCTGGGGAATCCTATCCTTTCAGAAGTTCTGTTTCCCAGCCCATGGCTAGCAGTGAGTCCAATCTCTGATCTGCTAGGGCCTGCAATCCCTTCCAGTAAAAAGATGATCTATCTCACTAAGATACCTTAAGTCGCCAGAATGGATAGGTGGACTCATTATCCCTGTAGAAAAACTTGGTCGTTTTTGTAGCATTATTCAGCATGTGCTCGGCAGGAATCCCTTGCGTTTGGCTGATGTAACGAATCTGAAAGTGAGAGGACACCATGTCTGTAAATTGTAATGTGCTATCAATGCAATTCACTGAAGAACTATATAACATGTGAAGAACAGATAAAGATGTTCTACAATGCAAGGAGTAGCTCCAGGTCTGAAACATACCTGGTCATATTCAGATGACCCAGGGTAAAGTGGCCATCCCAAGAAGAGTTCAGCAATAACACAGCCAAGTGACCACATGTCAATAGCTTCAGAAAACGGAAGCCCAAGGACGATCTCTGGAGCTCGATAGTAGCGTGACTGTAGGTAGGTGTTGCACACAGCCTTGCTTACATGCGATGCACTGCCAAAGTCTATGACCTTGACACGGTATGGCTGTCTTACAGGATCTACCAGCATGATGTTCTCTGGTTTGAGATCAGCATGAATGAGGCCAAGTTGCTGTTAGGATTAAAACAAATTTCATTAGTGTTTGGTTCTAAGTTAAAAAAAAAAAAGAATAATAGGAAAATATTAACAAACACACAACAATAGTCATACAAAGTCATCAATTTTACCACTACCCCTCCCTACAATGAATAGTCTCCATAAAATCTTCGTTGAAAATCTGAACTGGAAATTTAATATTTCAATTCTTTTTATACTTCTGCCAATAAACTTTTTATTCTGAACAGTTAGGGGAACTAACAGATGGGGCCAGAATTTTAGTCTGTATCCTCATAAAAAAAAGGTGATTAGTTAGTTAATATATATAAATATATATAAATATATATATATATATATATATATAATATATATATATATATATATATATATATATATATATATATATATATATATATATATATATATATATATATATATATATATATATATATATATATATATATATATATATATATATATATATATATATATATATATATATATATATATATATATATATATATATATATATATATATATATATATATATATATATATATATATATATATATATATATATATATATATATATATATATATATATATATATATATTGAAATTCTCTCTCTCTCTCTCTCTAATTCACTGGACACAATATTTTATTGAATTTATCTTAACTCATAATATTCATAATAACTGTAGAGAAAACATGCACTAAATTATAAAACTAGAAATTTCTAAATGTTAACTTTTAATAAATAACATTAGATCTAAGAATATTGGTTTGTGGTTTCACAGCCACCAAAATCATATCACCCATCAATGTAAATTTAATTTAAAGAAAGATAATTTGCATATTGTTTCTCATGTTTTTTTCCCTTGGCCTATATCCTTCACCTTAGAAAAAATGTATATATAATGTTAGTTTTAAAACTGTGGTGAACAGCAGTGAGCTTTGTATCTGCCAGTAATTTTATGACAATGTATAATCTCAAATCAGAAACCACATGGATATTACTTTGGTATAACTGGAAGCAGGACCCACACAGTAGAGCACAAGTCGCTTAGCCAATAATAGCCTCCTGATGAGGAAGTTACCTATCAGCCTTTCAGATTTAATTGTTAAATGATTTTTTGACTATATTTTTTGTTTTGGGAAACACAGCAGAATGTACGTTCATATACTGAACACCCCAATTATAACTACCATTTACATGTCACCAACCTTAAGTTTGAGGAGAGCTGTCAAGACCTGCTGAAGTATGGGTCGTATAAACTTGAGGGGCAATGGGGAAAATTTGTTCTGTTTGAGGAAGTCATAGAGGTTTTGCTCCAGCATCTCAAACACCAGACAGGTGTGGTTCTTGTGTTGGAAACACTCAAAGGCTCGAACGAAGTTGTAATCATCTGCATTCTCCTGGCTAAGTCTTGTAAGGATTCCAACCTGATTGTTAATATCAAGAGAAAAGATTAATATAGCCCTAACAATGTTTTGAGACACACTTTCAGAAAGCAGAAACAGTTTAGTGAATACAATCAAATATAATAAAATTAACCCTCTCGTGCACCGTGACACCAATGGTGTGTAAAAATTTTTAGGGCCAAAGTGCACCGTGACGCCATTGGCGTCAATTTGAACAAAAATATTACTTTTATGGCACAGAGGCCCCTGAAACCTGAGGAATATTACCCACTCTTGTACTCACAGTGAAAGTAGTGGTAAGTGAAACAGAAAGCATTCTCCACTTTGTTAGAGAAAGTGATGAGCGAAAAAGACTTAGATTCAGAAGGTAATGAAGGCACAGAATGGGACAGCGTGGAGGACAGGACAGGAGTCGTACTTCCCTCCCCGCTGGACCCGCTCCCTCCTCCCCTACTCAATATTTTTACTTCTCCGCAAATATTTCATGGTGCTAATTGTCCAATTGGAGATTTGAAGGAACCATAAGAATCCTGATAAAATTCTGCTATTATAAATACATCTACCTGGAAAAGTTGACCCACAAAGTTTTTAGTTATGGAGTTGGGAACATGACCAAAGTTGAAAAATTGTTTATGCGCACTTTGTTCCATGTCCATAAACGGTCCTATGAATTACTATTATTATTTCTTTATTGATTCATGAAAAACTACAACAAATAAGGAAGCCATTGATATATTATGTATAATGACAAATGCAGGATTGGGGTAAGAAAGGAGATGAGAAACGGAATTTTTCGGCGCGCTAAAAAAAAAAAAATACCTTGACTAGCGAGACCCAATATTTGAAATGAACGCGGAAAAGAAAACTAATTGAAACTTATGGTGCGCGAGAGGGTTAATAATATATACAGCAGTGTTTCCATTTTGTAACACTTTGCATACACTCATTATAAGCATTACTATCTATCTATATCTCATGTCTTGTTCCCTCACAGGAACTTCCCAACAGAAGTTCCTGCCGAAGCAGAAGCATCTCTAACTTTCCCTATCAGAGCACTCCTCAGCACACCCTTGCTTGAATTGCATAGGAATATACTCTCTCACCTCAATCTGACCCTGTCTAGCATATGAGGGGTGGTTTTTGAGGATCTTGATGGCCACAATGTCGCTTGTGCCTTTCTTCCAGCACTTGACCACCTGACCGAACGTGCCCCGCCCCAGGAACTCCAGCACTTCATATTGTGCTGTGAGTGAAAACAGTGTCTCATGCTGCACCAGCTGAAAACAAAAATATAGTTTGTATTATGCATTTGAAATTAATAAACAAATATAAACAGTATGTATCATATCCATGTGGCATCTAAAATGGAGTACTATAAAGCTAACAAACCTACTCTTAACATCAGTTATTCTCAAGAGGAAAACAGCACCCGGCCTCACCTGGTAGTCTCCATCTGCAGCTGAGGAGTTTCCGCCCTTGGTGGCATTGTTTTGGCCGCCACCCAGGGCCACCTTACCGTGGGCCACCGTCTTGGTGGTCGTGGCTGGGGCACCACCTGGGGCCCCCACCTTACTGCTCTCTACACCTGAGTTACCGCCACTGTGACCATTGTGGTCGAAACACTTGCGCTACAAGTTGAAAATAAATTTTAATCAATTTAAAGCAATGTAGTACTTGATGAAAATTTAACATAACAAACCAACCACAATTATATTTCTAATATTGAAAAGTAATCTACAATACCATAATTGCAAGTCTTGAAAATTTACTGTATAGTCAGCCCTACTCCAATGCAGTTGCATTGTTACTACAGCAGTAAAAGCCATAGTAGTGGATCCCCATTTTCCTGCGTTAAATGACGAGCTGGCACCAAGATCATTCAAAAAAAAAAATTTCCCTCTTCTTCCTTGAAAAAGCTTTTAAGGTTTTGAATTTTTCTACCTAAAATTTTTTCACTGATGCTTACACAGTTCATTGATCCTTGGTCTTCCTCTTATTTAAGAATCTAAACATTATAAAAAATGGGTACCTAAAACATAGCTTAACTTATTATTCAGTGGAGAGGAAAAGACCCATAGGCACTCAGACCCCACGGAGGTCTGGCATCACATGCAGGTGGGGCATCTGGGCATAGTGTTAAAATGGTATGGCTGCCCACTTAAAATTATCTAGTAGAGCAATTACCTTTGTGGAGCACTTTTGATATGGATCTAAGAGCTTGATGGTTGATGCTCGTTGCTGTTGTACAGGCTGGTGGTGATGTTGCTGGTGTTGGTAACTGACAGTTGAACCTGCCACTGCAAAAAAAGACCCTAGTTATCCACCAACTTTAGATATAAAAAGCTGCAGTCTGTGAAAGCAATAAAAATTATGATGCCCAACATAGTTCTCAACTACAGTAGACTTTCCATTTAACACAAAATAGGTACCAAAGGAACTTGTACTAAATTGATTTTGTGTTGAAGGGAGGGGTACCTGTAGGCTACTTACATTTAGTAAAATTACCTTTGAGGAATTAATGATCCAATATGTTTACCCTTTGAAGTTACTATTACCCAACAGCACAGATAGTACTGTTTTTTGAGTCTGCATGAATGCAACAAAATTATGTTACATACCTCTGGCTGAGTGGTGGTGGTGGTGGTGATGGTGGTGGTGGTGGTGTCCTGATGATGATGAAGAGGAGGAGGATGAAGAGGCAGTGCTGTTACTACTAATCTTGTGAGTCTGCTGATGTTGCCCATGCTGCTGCTGTTGATGATGGTCCTGTGGAGTCTGGTGGGGGGGAGGCGGTTGCTGCTGCGGCTGCTGCTGCTGCTGCGGCGGCTTGCTCTGGCTCAAGGTCACGCCATCACTAAACAAACTACCAGCCTGAAACAGACATAGAAAACAACTGTGCTACATGGATCCCAAAAATACTTCACTTCAATCAAAGCTCACAGTAACCTTTCACCACTACATCGATTCAATCTATTTCAATGAAACGTTGCCTCTCCTAATGTTCTCCACCTAAACACTAGGACTTGAGAACTAATTGCAAACTTACTATCATGCACACCAAACAGCTTATAAGCTACATACCGATGCAAAAGCAAAACCCAATGGCATACAGGAATCATTAGACCCTCCATTTAACACAATATAGGTAATACTAAAGGAACGTGCTAAATGTCTGTCCATGCACATTTTCTTTTGCACCAAAAATCTACATACGAATGCAACATTTGGTTATACGAATGGAAATGCATCTAAAAATTTAAATAATACCTACATGCAATTCTCATACACTCCCACTTTGGCTGCCAAGGCACATGCCTCCATTCTGTAGTGATGAGTGTTTCTCTCTTAATATTAATATACAAAATCTTAAATGAATGGATCAACTCGAATGAATGCTTCAACAAGTGGTACTACCTCAATTTCTAAGCAGTCATATGTGCCTGCGAATCTAAGAGTAAAATGAAAAATTATTGAAAGACCCACTTGTAGCATGGGTCCAACTGAGATGGGAGATGATACAGTATGCCCCAGATACCACATATTGTGAGGATGGGTTATGGGAGATAAGGCAGTATGGCATAAATACCACATACTGCCAAAATTTATCATGATTTTATCTCTTGATTTATCCACTTAACAACATGGTCAGGATTCATAACCATTTGTATTAATGGGAAAACACAATCTCTAAGCCAGTTTTTGATGACAGGCAGATATTACCTATGTGTCAGCTGGGCAAGGGTGTAACATGATTTTAACTCCTTTTCCAGGATATAATTTATTACCCTACTAAATATTAACATGTCTGAAGTGTTTCTTCCTCATACACCTTTCTTACCAGTCACCATATTTATGTTGTGAGTTATATATTGCATGAGTCACTTATGGTTATTGTACTTTAGCCCTGGTCATTCAGCCTTTTAAAATTACACCTATTTATTGCACGAAAAAAAAAAAAAAAAAAGAGAGAGAGAGAGAGAGAGAGAGAGAGAGAGAATGCTGTTAATCTGTGCTTCTTCATCCATTATATCCATCTTTCGACATTTTATTTCACATCATATTCCCACCAATCTACTACAGTCAGTCCTAAATTCAAATAGCAATGCCCCAAGGAAGAAAAGAGAAAAGCAGTGAGTAGCACTATTGTGAAAGGAGACATTCCAGGCACTCAAAGTTCTATATTCATGGGAGGAGGTAGGGAGCTCTGGCAACAGCTCTTATCTCTACCCTTAAGATCATCAAGATATACAGTGACATCCAGTCATTTTACGGAGGGTTTCTTTATTCCCTCCCATCCTACATTTTCTGTGGCAGTTACCATAAAAATGAGTGAATAAATTAATGTGGAATATATTTAAGTTAAAATATCTTGCAGGCCAATTAGCCCTTTACTGGCCTCTTCTTTTTGGATACATATAACTGATGTTCTCATTTCCTTCTTTTTGGATACATAAAACTGATGCTCTCATTTCCTTACACCTTCCCCACCATACTGCTAGATGGTGGAAGCAAATTGTTTCTCCAGTGAATGCTTGCTACTCCAGTGTGTTAGGTGCCCGTATCAGGAAGGGTGAGATAAGATATCCAACGACATAAAAACCCCATATGGTTGAAGTAGACTTTCCATGTTTTATAATTTAAAGTTTATCAAAATGTATTAAATACAAATAATTATCTTCAAACATTTACCCTACCTTCCTTTCCTTCTTGACAAAATGCATTCAAATTGTTTTAATCATATAATCAATGTATACATAAACCTGTCCATGTTTGTATTTCTATAAATGGTTTGGTATGCACATACATTTTAAGTGACTGAACTAAGCCACAAGATCTCAGCTTTCTAGAAATACCTTCACTTGAGGTCTGCATGATGCTAATCCTTGCAATACTGTAAACAAACATGCACATGCAACTCTACTGTATTGAAGTATAAATCTATCTATATGTATGTTTATATTAGTATAATAATATGTACATAAGAGGCAGGTAAAGCCATTACAGCATCCGTATACTGGTTAATGATGTGCACAACAAACATCAGTATATTCAAGATGCATTTGAAGTCAGTATAAATAAATCTAGTGAACATAGCACAACATGAGATCTAATAAGTTGGAAGGTAAGAATGTCACTGGCAGAAATGAGCTAATGAACCCAACCAGTTTAACATCTAGATACTTTGTTTCAGCATCAGTATGTCTCATTCCTGGTTCAAATAGCAAAACCAAAGTAGCCAAAGGATCATCACTTCACAGGTGGACTGTACCACGAACACAACTACAAATACACCACAACCTGTAGACTGCAATTTACACCAAATACCACTACCAGTGGCAAAAAATAGCCCAATACCATGTGTGGCTCCACCCACACAGCTTTCTTGGACAGAGTGGAGTCAAAGACCCTTCATCTCATCCTTTTACTAGCAGTCTTCTACCTCTTAAATTCCACCACATGTTGCATCTCTTTCTATTTCCTACCAATATTTTCATGCTGACTGCCCTTCTGAACTTGCTAATTGCATGCCTTCCCCCCTCCTGCATCCTCACTGCAAACAACTTTCCACTCATTTTCATACCTAGTCTATCCATATCCCTTATGTAAGTCAACCAGAATCTTCCTTCTTTTATCCCTTACACTGGTAAACTCTGGAACAGCCTTTTTTCATCTGTATTTCCCCCTGGCTACAACTTGAGCTCTTTCAAGAAAAGATTATCAAGACACCTCTCAACCCAAAACTGACCTCTCTTTTGACCTCTCCTTCTGTTTTCTTTTATTGGAACAGCATCTAGTGGACCTTTTTGTTCCTCTTTATTTCTTGCCCTTAGGCTGCCTCCCTTGTTGTATAAAAAATTATAGCACCTACAGCAAATGTTTCAATCACACCAGAGTTGTTTTAATACTGTCCAATAAAAGAGGGAATCTCATGGATGCCAGTGTTAACACATTACTATGTGCCAAAGCCACAACAGGTTATCTAACATATATCTTTGTGCATGCTGTTGTCTTAGACTACAAGAATGTTTTGTCATGCAATCATGCAAAAATAATTGGCTCAACAAAAAATATATAAACCAAGATAAACATTCACCTTTACAGTTATAGACGTAGTTTGAAGGCAGTCATCCCAACCTACCACACATTACATTTTTTTTTTTTCCTGTTTAAACTGCAAAATCCTTTGCCCATTCTTAATTTCAACACCATGCAGCAGCTTCACTCATCCTCCTTCACCAGCCTTGCCTTCCACCTTCATCCACTTAATCCCATAACTACTCCGCATACATGGGCATGCTTGCCTCTGCTAGCCACTTACTAATAATGCCTGAGGCATTAAGGTATCAGAGGCTAGCAAGCTCTCTGGCCAAGAGAGCCATGAAAGGGAGCCTCACCTGATGGGAGAGGTGTTTGGCTGCTAGTGTTTGGGCTGGCACTGCTGTGGCAGTCACTGTATAACTGGATGCAGTGCTGCTGTAACCACTGCCAATCTGGTCCAATTTTCGCTTCCTCTGCAGGCACTGTCCAGAAGTGGCAGGGGCATGCAAGACTGCACTGGGCTCACCTCCCGCCGGAGAGATGAACATGTCATGCATTCCCTGTAACACACCAACAAACACACACACATTACTGGTTAGCTCAAACACACACACACACACACACACACACACACACACACACACACACACACACAATCAAGCCAGCAGTGTTAAGGGTCCCCCTGTCTCTTACAAGACCCAAGACCTTGACTAATCAGGTTGTCAACCTGTGTAATGAGGTGGTGGTGATGGTGGTTGTAGGAGACAGCACAGGGCAGTAAGTTGCACAACACTCATATATATGTGGAGTTAGAATAACAAAGAACAGTCATTGGATGTGATAATTTCTAAGCTGAGCAGAACATTACTGGAAACGTGTGACACTTCTCAGAAAGTGAAAGAAAACAAACATATGTATATATATATAAAAAGAAAAATCTGCCTACCTTTTAGTGGATGTTGTCATATAAATCACTGCCTGACTCTCACCTTATGTAGTGGAGAAAATGCCATCCTTCAACTGACCCTTCTATTTACAAGTCCTGCCCCATTCTCATTACATATACAAAGCTGTACTTATACACATATATGCAAAACTATTCACAGAAATCACTTCAGTTTGGTGGCTAATTGGTACCAAAATAGACCCCCTAAACTAAATGCAGATTTGCCAGACCAAATGGCCCAAAATGCCTATTCCAATTAAAAAATCAGTGCTGAAGAATACCAATGTCACTTTTTCCAGCTCTTTCATAAGTAACAAGTTTTACTATAGGGTAAGAATTGATGATCAGTTACTCAATATATATATATATATATATATATATATATATATATATATATATATATATATATATATATATATATATATATATATATATATATATATATATATATATATTTAGTATTGGGGTGCCTGGTGTACATGAAGTTGGTATCCAAGGCTAAGGAGGGGAGGCTTCACAACAAACGGTGCTGCCACTACCTCTGCCTTACATTACTTGATCAAATGCCTGGAAATATTTTGTCCTTGACTGCCAAACTAGGTAAAACTTTAGACTTTCACTTTCTTGTTTTAAATATAAAACTTTTTTTCTACTGAAGTCAACAAGTGATGAGAACTTCCTTGGTGTGGCTACTGTCATCAGGTTCCAGACTGCCACTCAGGAATGTTGATGTACTTTTCCCAAAAGGAATGGATGGTCAGAGCTGCACGAGCTGTGAAATCTGTATTATTAGGCCCATTTTACCTTGCTTCTAATAATAATTCATTTTCATGTAATTAACCCAAACAGTGTTTAGAACATACAAGTATGTACGTATACTTATACAGAATGTCAGCAGTTTTAAACAATTATACTGCAGTCACTTGTTTTTTTTTTTATCTATAATTCATTACTCGAGGAGTTTTAAGGAAGGATTTAGAAGTCATGAAGTCATATATACTAGGATTGCTGTTTCTGGTAAATGGTCACCTCTATGAGCTGCAGAGGTAATATTGCGAGGGAGCTGTCATTGTTACCCATTTTTTTTTGCCCTCAGCTGATCAACTCTCCAGTTTGGATCACCCCACCACCTGCAGGGAGTTGTACACCTAACAAGTGAACCAAACCTGCCTGCTTTTTTGTGTGATAACAATGGCCATTGGCCAAGCAACCTCACAAGAATCTCCCAACCATCACTGAGTGTAATAAAGTAGAAGTGTGAGTGTTAAAATAAGAATATCATGTTGGTACACTATTTGGTAGGAAAATGTGCAGAGGTATAATTGGTACAAAATGTAGATAGATTAGCCACCCAATAACCAAATAATTATTTTCATTGATTCTTTAACTCAACTACCATGCATTTCTGCTACACAGGAAAAACCAGATGTTTGAAGGATGTGAAAATGAAATTTTTCGTACAAAGAAATTATCCAATCCAGAATCGTAATTAAGTTTAGAGCTAAGTTTGATCAATTGAGACATGGACGGGACCCCACGAGCTTAGCTCATTTTCTGTATATAACTAGAAGTAAACAAACACACACACACACATAAATGGAGATACGGAGACGGGACCACACGAGCGTAAAGCCCAGGCCCTGTAAAACTACAACTAGGTAAATACACACACACACACACACCATCATATGTAGCTTGCTTCTTGTAAATCACAACTAGGTAAATGAACACTGAATTCAATGGCATCCATTTTTTTATTTTTTTATTACGTTCTACCTATGGCACCTTTAGGCTTTCATGGTGGGGCCTGATGGTCGGCCCCAGCCTGTTATGGCGCAGGCAAGTGTTTATAGCAGCGCCATCTTGCTTGGCTAATGCTGTTCCTCAAAGCTCATCTTTGACCCTCTTTTTGGAGAGAATTTCGAGCCCAGGTTGATAGGGGGTCTTCAGGACAGCATACGGGTGGGTAGTCTGAAGCCACTCGGCAGTGACTGAAAAATCCCAGTTTGTGGCGTCGGGTGGGACACAAACCTGTGTCCTCCTGAACACCATGCTCGCACAATAACCACTCGGCCATAGCCTCCCCACAAGTCGACAACTCAATAAAAAAGTAATGTTCCCATTGCCACTCGATATAGGAGGGATTTTCATGTGCTTATTTGCATTACCTTAAGCTCAATATGAACATTTCTGTCAAGACAGAACTGTCTTATGCTGTTAGAAAACCAATAAAATCCTTCCATTTAGGTTTCAATTTATATCAGTGATACTGATATAGTCTGTCACAACCAGTCTTTTGGACCATATGTCTGTACTGGCACTGTTTAAAAAAAAAAAAAATAAATAAATAAATAAATAAATAAATAAATAAAAATTGTAAGTCAAGGTGTATTATCTTGGGGGACAGACAGGTGACACTCAAGTGGTGCTATTTCAAAATATGGTGTCTTGAATGAGGAAACTTGCTCACAAGCCATGAAGAATCTATCAGCCAGATGAGAATCTCATATCCTTTTAAACTTCTACTCATGGGACTTTACATGCATTATCTACATCCTGATGTGTTAATCATCACTTGATGTTAACACATTATTATATTATTGCTGCTCCCATCAGAGAATGCTCTATGAAAGCAAATTACAATTACACAGCAATCACCCAACTCCTCTGGAATGCAAGTCATTGTGAATGAATAGCTTGTAAGTGAACAAGACAAATATATCTTAATGACAGATGAGAAAACAATTATAATTTCTTATGATAATTTTGAAAGCATGCTTTACAATATATATGACTGAGTTGGATGAGGAAGATATGTTTTTATCTACTTTCACCAAATAACAAAGTAAACTAAATAGTTTGTGTGGAACTGGGAGGGAAAATTTTTAGTGAATGAGAAGTGACAGCAACAAAGAGAGATGAGGAAACACTTGCCCAAAGTATATCAAGGAATGTATCACTTGAGTCAGCTGCTCCTGTGCTGGCTCAGCAGCACCCCAGGTCAGCAGCCCTGCCAGGGTGAGTATCATGTCTAACACCATGTGTGGAAAAACAAGTCTGGGTTTGATACCAGCTTGCTCAATTATGTGTATTTTGTATGCCTCTAAATGCATGCGTACTCATGCGCGCAAACACACAAACACATTATTATTAACACTAAAATAAAAACAAAGGGCCATATACTGACACCAAAGATGAGAGGAAAGGTAGTCTACAGGGAATTATTAATTTACGTATTTAAATTATATACTACGTGAATTTGGACTAACGCAAGGTCATAAAAGTCAGTTTCTTACTTTAATTGGCTTAGTAATATGATGTATATAGATTCAAACAGACCTTTGACAACCAAAAACTTCTCTGAGTGTCAGGAGCTCATCAGAAATGCACTGACCCTAACAGATGAAAATTACCCAAATGTTGAAAAAAGCTCAATTGTTTCCTACACAGCGATGGGTAGTATGGTCTGCATTTGATAGAAGGTCCCACATGCTCCATCTTTAGTGAACGATTTGTCATTTGTCACATGACTGGGGTCTCCTTGAACTGAGATGACTCGCCAATTGAAAATGGTGGCCCACCTTAACATATCTAGGCAGGACTGCGGCTTATCCTGGCAAACGAGCTTGCAAGGAAAATGCAAGCAACCCTTTACTAGAAGCAACTGCAATCATACCAGAACAAGACACAAGACATTCATAAGACAGTGAAGATGATGCAGAAGAGGGCAAGCGAGGTTCCCACGTCCAATCTGGATCTGGATATATGATGCGCAGGGCACCAGTACAGGTGCATAACACGCATATTTGTTGGCTGTTGGGGGGACGGGGGAGCCGGGTGTGCAGGGGAGGGAAGTGAATCAAGTGTAATTGTTAAGTGTTGGTGTGTTGTGGTGACAAGTGATTGTGTATTTGTTTTCTGAATGAGTCTATTGTATCACAGTCTAAAATCTGATGAGGGAGGTTGTTCCAGTCACGTATGGTGCATGGAAAGTATGAGTGCTTGTATGCGTCAGTGTTAGTGTGATATGTTTGGTATTTATGGATGTGTGTGTTATGAGTACGTTGACTGTTTGCGTTGTGTAGGTATGTTTGTGGGTCAATGTCAATATGAGTGTTTGTGATCTTGTACATAAGTGTAAGTCTGTGTGCTTGTCTGCGTATGTGAAGAGGTTCCATGTTTATCTGTTGTTTGATCCGTGTTGTGATGCCAGGCGTTCGAGTGTAATTGTTTGTAATGAACCTAGCCACCTTGGTGTTGATTTGTTCTAACCTATCAATGTTTCTATGAGTGTAAGGATCCCGTTGTAACAATACCGTTTCTTGTTTACAAACACCCCCTCCCCAGGCAGGTGGCTTTGCACTGCCATTTTTTGTCCCAGACTTTACATATATTCTTATGGGATAATAATGTTTAGTTTATGCAATATTTAAGTTATGCAATTCCTACAGGAATGTATACCTCATGTAAATTGAGAATTACCTGTAGTTATATGAAATGGCAAAGGATATGTGTGAGATAATGAATAATACCTTCCTGTCAGTTTTTACAATAAAAGGAATGTTTGTTTAGCCAATGACTGAAGTAAGAACTCTGAAAATTGAAGACATGTAGATGAATGAAGATTAGGTGGTGAAAATGATGAAGCAGATGTGACAAAAGTAGTGGATATTATTCTTATATAAGCCTATTTACTGAGGAATCTAAATTCATGATATAAGTTGTAATCTTTGACTGCTGTAGAGAACTACAAGAAGACCTGAATAAATGCAGTCAAATCTGGATAATATAACTTAATGCTAAGAAAGGTCATGTTATGGAGATGGGGGAAGTAGGATGAGCCTAGGATGGATGTATACAGACAAGTTTTTTTCACTTGTCAACGTTTGAAAACTGTATATTGCCAAGGTCAGATCCCAAGGACAGCCTAATTATTTGTACCCCAAGATTTTTAGTATCCCCTGCTCTGAAGCAAGTCTAGCCATGCTGTGGCAAGTTGCTCCATCACTGCTGGGGACTGAGGGCTGTGAAGTAGAGGGGTATGTAATGTTAGGAAGGGTTGGCCATAAAACACTAGGATTGTCAAGTCTCATCTGGTAAACTGTTATTGTTTTTACCACCCACTTCACATTACTACTTGGGCGCTGAAGTGTGGTGTAGTGAACAGCACACTCGGTCCTGGGTTTGAATCCCAGCCTGGGCAGTTGGCGTACAGCTCACGCAGCTGGTCATCTTTCTGGCTGGTCAATAAATGGACACCTGGGGAGGCCTGGCAAAGGTAACCCACAGTAACCTGTATGCTGCACTTAGCCTGTGTCCCAGGATAATAAGTTCTCACCCATCAAATGCTTAAGGGCCAATGGGACATAAATGAGCACCTAAACCAGACACAGCTATAGCATATGTATGCCCCAACTTTACCATTTACCTTATTCATTATTTTCAGTAAGGCGGCAGCTAAGGCCTATATAGATATGTATTTGCAGGGGGTTTCATGATCTATCCTAGGATAGAACTTCATGCATTTATCAGGCCTCCCCAGCTCATCATAATCTGGGAATGCATCAGCTAACAGTGGGATTCTGCCACTCATCATTACATTGTCATGCTGCCCTGCAACACATATGACTAACTATGGCATATGCCTTTTCTTAGCCTTTACCCCCACCTCTCTCTTCACCCTATCTTCTTGTACTCTTGTCTACTTTCATCATCTTTTCTTTGCCTAACTTTTCCTTCATATCCTTTCATCTACTTCCTTATTCTACCACCAAGTCATATGTTTTCCTTCCTCTGTCCAAATAACACACCAAGTGCCCTCCTAACTATTTATCCTACCATTTCTGCAGTAGTAGCCCACCCATCCAGCAACTCTTTTCTACTACCCAGTGCTTGTCTTAACTCCTCCCTTCTTTCTTTGCTTTCAACCATTTGATCCATCATCCTTGGCTCTGCCTTCACTCTCTCTCTCTCTGCATGATCTCCAAAGTTATCCTACAGATTACTCTGATGCTGTCTAGCTCCTTCCTCCACTGCAATCACCTTACAGTCTCCAATCTCTTAACAGTTGTGCCTCTCTATAAGACCCAATTCACCTGTGTACATAGTCCCATACACCTCATTGCCATCAAACCGTTCTATGTTTTTATTTCCATTTCACGGTATTATGTCACTGTAGATGACACAATGTCACCCTGTACTCCTAAGAACATAAGAACATAGGGAGACTGCAAGAGGCCTAATGCCCTACACACGGCAGCTCCAGATTACCTCCCATGGCCCCTCTACCACCTGTCATCCTTGTCCATGTAGCTATCCAGTCTACTCTTAAAACAAGCTATCATCCCTGCATTCACTATGTGATTGCTGAGTCTATTCCATTCCCCCACCACCCAAATACTAAACCAATGCCTGCCTATTTCCCTCCTAAATCTATACTTTTCTAATTTAAATCCATTACTGCATGTTCTATCCTGCTGGCTAATTCTCAGTACTTTGCTTATAACGCCTTTGTTGTAACCCTTGACCCATATGAATACTTCTATCAGATCCTCCTCTGATTTGATTCTAGGAAGTTGATGTCCATTCTGTAGTGTGGGCACCAAAACTGGATAGCATAATCTAAGTGTGGCCTAACTAACGCTAAATAGAGTCTGAGGATGACCTCTGCACTTTTGTTGGTTACCGTCCTGTTATTAGAGTCTAATACCCTATTAGCCCTATTCCATGCACTAATACATTGCTTCCTTAATTTTAGGTCAGAGTTCACTAACACTCCCAAACCTCTCCTTGAAATACATATTCACCACAGACATAAGAACATAGGGAGACTGCAAGAGGCCGAATGGCCTACACAGGGCAGCTCCAGATTCCCCCCACTACCACCTGTCATCCTTGTCCATGTAGCTATCAAGTCTACTCTTAAAACAAGCTATCGTCCCTGCACTAACTATGTGACTGCTTAGTCTATTCCATTCCCCCACCACCCTATTACTAAACCAATGCCTGCCTATTTCCCTCCTAAATCTACACTCTTCTAATTTAAATCCATTACTGTGTGTTCTATCATGCTGGCTAATTCTCAGTACCGGTACTTTACTTATATCACCTTTGTTGTAACCCTTGACCCATTTGAATACTTCTATCAGATCTCCCCGCACTCTTCGGCGAAGAGTGCGGGGTATTCGTAAAATCACCACCATCTGTCCTTCATTCCTATCCTATCCTAGACACATATTAGGCTTATTGATTGTAGAAAGTATGAGGACATTCTTTCAATATCACAAGACATTTATATAACCAGATAATATCATCATTATTATAACCAATTAAATAATTAGCTGCCTCAAATAAGAGTTGAGGCTTAACTATAATGTTATACATTCCAAAAAATGTAAATGTCATTGGTAAAGGGAAAATACTATATTACCAATGTCACTTGCTTATCGTGGATAATCATAGAACCTTTGGTGAGTGCTTGTGTGTAGTCTCACACTTCAAATATCAAGCAATATCAATATTAGTGTGAACCCTGCATAAAGATGGTGAAAGTACCATTGCTACCCTACAGCACAGGCATTATATACACAAAACAGCTACATTTAGCAGGCTGCAACAATCATTACTTTGTACAATGATTATTGTTACTTTTTGTGTTATGTACCTGCTGCAAATCTTAGAAACACCATTCTGACAAGACAGTTTTAGCTCCATGCTTTTCATTACAAGCACACCTGTTTTTGTTTTTAATAAGAACATAGAGAAACTGCAAGAGGCCGGTTGGCCTACACAGGGCAGCTCCAGAATCCCCCCCACTACTCACGGTGGATGAGGTGTAGTTACAGGGGTTACAGGTAGAGGCTTGATCCTCGTTATACCGGCGGTACCAGGCACGCATCCAGTACCCCGTCACCTTACTGCACCCACACCTCACTGCCACCTGTCATCCTCGTCCATGTAGATATCCAGTCTACTCTTAAAACAAGCTATCGTCCCTGCACTAACTACGTGATTGCTGAGTCTATTCCATTCCCCCACCACCCTATTACTAAACCAATGCTTGCCTGTATCTCTCCTAAATCTATACTTTTCTAATTTAAATCCATTACTGCGAGTTCTATCCTGTTGGCTAATTCTCAGTACTTTACTTATATCGCCTTTGTTGTAACCCTCGACCCATTTGAATACTTCTATCAGATCTCCCCGCACTCTTCGTCTCTTAGTGAATGTAAGTTTAGATGTTTCAGCCTATTTTGATATGGGAGGTTCCTCAGCCCCTGAATTCATTCTAAATGAAATTACTATAACTAGAAAATTTCCCCTCTTCCCTAACATTGAGGGAGCTTGAGAGGAATTAAGGGCACAGTGAGGTGAGGAAGGGAAAGCATCTCAATACTTCATTTAAATTCATACTAAACTGCACCTTTACTACAAGAAATATTAAACTTATGAGAACCTTTGAGGGTTTCATTCACCCCATCTTCCCTTCACTCCAATCAGGTTTGCTAATGACATTCGATAACTTCTTGGTCAAGGGTTGTGTACATTTGCTGCTGCTGATTTTGAGTCTTACTTCATAAAAATATAAACATCCTAAACAAGTTATGAGGAATTTGCAGGTCAAGTTACTGCTCCAAATAAGGCAGTAAGCAAGTACAGCACCGTATTTGCTGAATATACACCAATATGAAGAACTCTACGATATGACATTGCAAAGGGTTAAAACTCCTTCCCCCACCGTAGTATCATGATATAGAGCTATCCACACTACATTTATTCATCTTAATACATTATCAAAACCATCCTGAAGACTTATAATGTGTAACCATTCACACAGGGACAGGTGCATTTCTGAACTAACAACTTTCTCCCTACCACCACCCCAAATGCCAACCTGAGTCTGAACTACCTACACATTAACCTACCCTCAGAGCACTAGCATAGCCCTCCTGAACACATGGCCAACTCATGCAACGGTAAGCTAACCTCTCAACATATTTCTGAGACAATGCAACTTTCCCCCACCACCCCCTCATGATGGTAACCTGATACCAAACTGCCCACGCTACATTCTCCTCCCCCTGAGGTCTGCTGAACATCTGGGTGACTCAAACACGGCTAGACTTACCTTACACCAGCAGGAGAAGCCCCGTTGCCCCACAATAGGCCTTTCCACGTATGGGATGACACGTAAACCAACTCTCACTTTTACGCCTTTCCTTGCTTAATAGGCCTCCACACACCTTCTCGAACAGGTTAACAGGCGTGCTGGACTTACCTTCAATACGGGAAGTAGCCCCTCACCCCCTACGAGCTACAAGGCCTTCCTGGGTGCGACCGTCTACGTAGAAAGAGACAGTGAGAGGAAGGTCATGCCATTACCAGCTGCTCTCCCTTCCACCTCCTCCCCCCGTTGTCACGCCTCCTCTCTCCCTCCTATGGCCTCGTCAGTGTCCTCCGGGTCCTTCTGGCTTACCTGCTGGTCTCACTCCACCTCCTGGCTGCGTCCTGGAGCATTCCGCAGCACACCGTCGTCTTCAGCACCTGGCAACTCACTCGTCAGCCATTTTCGCTTTTCTCTCCGTCAGTTCATCCCCATCTCCCCTAACTAGTTTTCATGTTGCGGAGGCTACACGCGCACTCACACATCCCTTGCACAACACACGAGGGGGGTTTGGTCCCGTCGCTGTCCCCTGTTCATGGTAAAATCCAGGGAGTGGACAGGAAAAAAGCAATATTTGAGCCCCCCGACGCAGCCCTCTCACCCTCAGTCTTCACTTCTTCACACCTCACTCACACTGTTCCTGCACGCCTCGCCCAGGCTGCCACGTTATCGTACTCACACCAGCGTATTTACCGGTTTCTGACCCATAACTATTGCCGTGAAACGCAGATAATTAGTCGGTTTAATGTTAGCTACACGTGAAGCCAGTTCTTGGGATCGAGGAGACAGTTTTGGGGTCGGAAATGGGTAAATATCAGAGGCTGAGTACGACAACCTGGCAACTACGCGCCTCGCCCTGCCCCCTCACACCCTCCACTCACAACTCTGCTTTAAGCCATTTTCACATAATCTAAGTTAATCTGATCCATTCTAACGTCTTTCTCGTATTTAAAAACGTCCGTTCTCGCTCTTTGAATTAGCATGCGGCCTCCGGTGAAGCGAAATAAGAGGTTTGTTAGTGACTTTAAGCTACACCAAGAGATTCACACCACATGGCGACTAGAAATACTCACTTTTACCTGAAGGTCAATATGACGACACTCTCCGCCACCCACTACCCTGCCGAGAGGCTCAATGCACCATATGTTAATGTTCAACACCATCCAAACACTTGTTGAGGGAGTTAGTGACGATATGAGGTCTGAAAGAGGATATCTGGCCATGCGTTTAATGGCTTAATTCATAAGTTGAAAAGTTTGTCTGGCATATCATATGAATGTATATTGGTAACTATATATGTAATTCGACTCTACACTTGAAGTTTATTCTGGTATGGTCAAACAGGAATAAATAATAAATATATTATTACATATATTGATATATAATAGACTATAATTCAGTCAATACGCATAACAATGTATCGATGAATGAACAATTGGGCTAATGAGTGCCTGAGTAAGTGAAGAAATTAATAATTAAATAAAGTGAGAGCGATGAGCCGCTCTACTTAACTTCCGATCTGGCAACCGAGACACTGCACGTGCAGATCTACGTTGATGACGTCATGATGTCTCGATTCCGTTTAAAACTTTGTTCACTCATTACATTCATCCGGGAAATACCAGAAGGACTTCCGCGAACAATCCTGAATGTTTCCCTGAGTCACACTGAATTAAGAATCAAGGACAACACCAGCAAAGCAGAAATCGTGTTAGTGCGGGGTGCACGGGGGGGGGTCATCCCCATATTCATTATATGGGGCACAACTCACAATTTATAGCATATGCTGATCGAGTGATGTCATTACAACATTACTACCATGAGCCCCGCATTTAGTAGGACCGTCACACTCTCCATCTTCTCTACTGATAACATTAATCTGGGAAATACCAGCCGTGGAAATTCCTCGAACAGACCTTTCACGCCCTGTACGTGTCCCTCGATTACAGTTTTAATGCTTTCCTCATTGATACACAACAAAATAACACTTGGAGTGGGATAATATGCATAGCTCTGCCTATGCTGATCGACTGATCGACATTCATCCGGGGTATTATTTTATCAATTAATTAATTGCGGCTTCCTCATACGATTAATCTCATTATATTCTTCACCACAAGAAGTGTTGGGGAGAAACACAAACATCGATATATATATATATATATATATATATATATATATATATATATATATATATATATATATATATATATATATATATATATATATATTTAAATAATAAAGTACGGTAAGCCGGATCGAGGCTGCGTTATGTATACAATTATGCAACCAGACAAATGGTATATAGGTTAAAATCCAATATCCTATCATGTGTGTGCATGCGTGCTATTGGAAAACCATAATGACTGTAAAAATCATATGAAATGGATGCTGGCCCTGAAACAACCGCTGGAAAAGAAAACTGAAAGGAGTAGGCCAAGGATAACGCCGATTTAAGTAGGCCTATACGCAGCACACAAATGACAAAAGTAAATAGACTATGTGTGTTTACGTGTTATAGGGTAACCATATATATTGAGGAGACATCCCAGGAGACTATAACTGGGCCTAACCGATCCCCTAGAAAGAAATTGCAATGAAAGGAATAGGCCAAAGATATATAACGCCGAGCAGTACCTTAGTTTATACACAGCCCGCAAATTGTAAATGAATAGAAGTTAATATTTCGTGTGTGTTTACGTGTTATACGGTAACCATGTATACAGAGCAGACAATGCGCGTTACTGCGGCCCTGTCTCGTGGCACTGTACATAATTATGTCCGGCGTGGTTACCGTGGCAGCCTACGTATTGGCCTGCGTGACGTCACGGCGAGGGAGGCAGTGACGCACCGCGCGATGACCTGCCCACCTGCTGCTTTTTTTTTTTATTTTTTATGCTGCTGCTGCTCTTACCTCCACGTGCCGTTGCTCTCTTTATTGGTTTTCGCATTGGGACACACACACACACACACACGCTCGAGGAAACGGACACGAAAACACATTATATACAAATTGTATATGACGCACATTATTATGACGAATATACATACTACTTATATTTATACATGCATAGCACATATATATTACACACATACTGAGACAAAAAACGTATTAACAGTATGAGGCACGATATTGTGACGTATACATACTACGTAATACATGCATTCACACATACGTATATAATAATTTTATCACACATACGAGAGAGAGAGAGAGAGAGAGAGAGAGAGAGAGAGAGAGAGAGAGAATTATATAAATGGGGACTAATTAATATCAACACAAAGCAATTAAAATCATTACGTACCATTATATACAGCTGCTCACGGTAATGAAAGTGCGCTTTGGTACTCCCGCTGATAAACTACCCGTGAACGAAGGGAAAAACCACATAACTAATGCCAATGCGTATATACTCATGTGAATACCTAGGTATACTACTCAGCTATAGACACTTCGATGGCCAAAAGGTCGATAAGTTAAAAGTAGACATACTATATGGATCTCCCTTATGTAGCCCCGCCTGACCGGTGATGGGAAACTATTCTGAGAGGATTGTGGCTATGTAGAAACCGAAGCAACAAACTTGACATTCCAGTTTGATTCGACCTGACCGCCTTGCGTGACCTATCTTTCTCTTTCCGTACTTTTTTTTTTTTTTTGTCTTGACATTTATCTCTTTCACTTGCCCCTTCCCTCTTGTTTCTTTAATTCTCTCATATTTTGCTGATTTATATTATTTTTATTTATCTTCGCAGCTTTAACTTTTTTAATGTATCATATGTATATGCCAATACATGTATGAATATAACACTATATAGTTGTTAACGGTAATTAATTGAAAATGGGTCACTCTACATTATAAGTGTAAAGACTGACTGGATACATGGACCCAAATGGCCTCAAACACTAATCAAAATAGTCCCTCTTGATGTCTCATTGATGCTCCACCATGGCTTCATTGGGAAACAGTTGCTGATGGAAATGTGATATACACCTGTCTGTCGGCCCCCTTGATCAGTGACTAGATTAACTTAACAATGACAAGGTCCATCCAGTAGACTAAGTAACTCAAGGGGTTACTGATACACAATTAACCTTTAGCTATATAATTTTAATACACTGTTTACACAGACATGTTGTAAAGCTTTTATAGCAAATGTGTTACACAAGGAACTTTGAATATTCTAGGTAATAACTGCACCCTTGAGTTCTAGCATTAAAGACCTCAATAAATTAAATATTTTTTTAGTACATGGTACAACTGCAACCAGAGGATACTAAACACAAGCAGCTACAGCTGAAGCCTGGTGTGTATGTTCCCACAATGGTGGTATTGACAACCTTGGTAGTTTGAAACTTTGTACATGTATTTACACACAATATATAGTCTAAAATATGAAAAGTATATCAGCCATATATTATGGAGAATCTATTATATATATATATATATATATATATATATATATATATATATATATATATATATATATATATATATATATATATATATATATATATATATATATATATATATATATATATATATATATATATATATATATATATATATATATATATATATATATATATATATATATATATATATATATATATATATATATATATATATATATATATATATATATATATATATATATATATATATATATATATATATATATATATATATATATATATATATATATATATATATATATATATATATATATATATATATATATATATATATATATAATGCCCATTGTTTGCATTCCAAACTTTCATTAGACCAAAATGATGACTGAACCCAAAATATTATCAACAAGACTACATATATTCAAATCAAAAAATAAAATAATGATAATAATAGTAATAATAAAAAAGCTGTATGTACAGAACATACTAACCAAATATTAAAGTATAGTATCTAATGCACTGACAAACTCATGCTAGTCTTGGGTTAGTCCTTCCAATAACACACATAAAAAAAAAGTAAAATGCTGTCGCTTTTCAACCATCCAAGCAGGAAACCCTGTGGAAGTATTTTGAAGGTTTTAATGTCAAAAAGGTTATATGCAAAACAAATTTCCTAGATTCAGTGGCTTGAAGTACGTCATGGGTCTAGGAAATAATGATACATATGTAAGTTGACATATAAGCTGATAGAGTCACTCAAAGCCTAAATATTTAATAAATAAAGCTACAGGATGTACAACAAAATCATATATAATTTTCCAACAATAACAAGATATATCTAAGAAAATCAACAGCCTACATGGAGTGACTGTATGAGTGTTAAACTCACAATAGCAGCAAGATTGCTGTCCTCCTGCTGAACAGTAGGAAAGAAAATTAGGAAAATCATGCTAGCATCATGGATATCAATTACTATTTGAAATCTCAAACTGTGGTCTTCATTCTGCAAAACTCTTCCAAATTTTCGGTACTACAAATACACATTGTTTTACTGAAATTTTCACATTTCTCCATTGTTATCCTACTTCGACATATATGATTGAATCATATTTTTCTCGAAAAGCTGCATTTACTGTATATGATAGAAAATTCAACAGTCTGAGAAGGATGATAATAAGGGAGCATATATTAAATTAATTAAAAGTCAGATGTTTTTTATGATTGAGGTACAGGGATAAATTATCACGTATTTTTTTTGTATTTTATCCCATGGATATTTATATACATACACTATATGCATATGTCTTGCAGTGTATTTATATTTCTTTTTTTTTGTAACCATATCTAGCTTTTTTTGTTTTAATATGCAACCCTCCATTAAATAGATGCCTTTTCCTTGAAGTAGTTCCAAAGAAGTTGGTTACAAGAGATGAAGTCTCCAGTTCTCCAAACTTTAGGCAAACATTCCATGCATACTATTGTTTGTATCCTTTGCAAGATTCTTCATTTTCCTTAAAACCTCAAAACTAGATTCTTACAGTTCAGCTTCATATAAAAACAGTAATATTCTCTACAAGAAGAGTATGTTCCTCTACCTTTTTTTCTCGTCCATTTAGTAGATCTATTTGACCCCCCCCCCCCACACACACACCCTCTATAAACTTGTTTCATCAACCCTCTTGAATGTCATTTGGTTACTGCTACATCCCATTGGGAAAATCATGCTTGTAAATTTCAAGAGTTCTATAGTTATGAAAATCAAGAGTTTTATGATTATGAAAACCAATCAGCTGACAGTATCTGAATAAATATCACATACTCAGTCACCTGGTTGTTTAGACTGGGTGGGAGGAGCAAATAAGGGTGTTTGAACACTCTCTCTCTCTCTCTCTCTCTCTCTCTCTCTCTCTCTCTCTCAAATATATCAAGTTGGAAGAACTCATAGAGCAAAGTATTACTAAAGTTTATGAATTTCCTGTTTCCTTCTATTGTTATTTGCATTTGGCCACTGATTGATGATGCAAGTATATATCAGCACATCATTAAAATAGCTAAAAATTAAAATAAAAGCTCACTTCTATGGGAAAAAAACTCATTTAATTTCTCTCTCATTGATATTGATCGATCATTATGTACCTTGATAACTAACAAGATTTACTTCTCGAGCAGGTCATGATTTACTGACTTTTCATTTGCCATCCATAAAGGTTTAAGTTAGTTATTTGTCAGTGTTTTCATGAAATGTGAAGATACAGAAATTAAATGTGAAAGTATGGAAAATAAGACTTTGAAATTCAGTCTTCTACAGCCATATTTTGTAATCATAAACATACATATAGGTTATATTACTTTAAAAATATACTCTGGATATATATAATATTACATACTGTAAAATGTTTGGCAGCATTCACAAAGGCTCTTTCCACTAAAACTAGCCAAGACATATGAAAATGTGAATATGACTATGATGACTAGACACTTTATTATCACACAAAAAAAAGAAAAATATATTGATGTTTCATTATAGCTTATTCACAAAATTTTATAAAGATATACAAGCTGTGCTGCTTCTCTTGGTTCTATTGATTTTTAAGTTGTATGCAATATAATTCTTGTAGGGAAAACATTTAATTAAGAAGAAATGACTTGAGATGAAATGATAGAGAAGTCCACATGAACTACTTTAATAGACTTCCGACAACTGCAATCATGCAATATTTTAATATTGAGTGACTACCACTAATTATCAACTTTTCTGCTATAAAATGGTGTAAAAAATGTGCTGAGGAGTAAGAGAATGGGGTATTTTGTGGACACCAACACCATCACCAACTTTGAGCTATTTAGCTGTAAACTGCTAAACATGGAACACTGTACAATGAACTTGATATTGATTGTAATAACCACAACAATCTCCAGTCATAAGCTGGCTTTTAATGTAATTCAGGTACTTCAATGAACATATTTTTTACCTAGTTCCCTTCAGCTGGCAGATGTGGTATACATCACTCAGTAGAGGCCTAAGCCTTGTGACCAATTCTGCAACTGTGGAGAAGAAAAGGAGCAGCATTAATACATTATTAAAACTCTACACATCCTTATCAACATGAAAATGTTTGTATTATGAATACCATACTATCTCAATAACCTTAACTTATAATAACAATAATAATAATAATTTACTTATTTCTCTAATGAATTTATTTACACTCACCATTCACCTAATTGTACTAAAATTTACAAACATCAAATATCAATTAAGCTAGTACCAGTGACAAACTAAACTCTGTATTCATCAATCACAACAACACCTCTCTCAAGGGTATAGTCCTCTCATAAAGAAAATATCGAGTTTCTGTTTTGTGCATTCAATAGAATTAACTGCCTTGTGGGCAGTGGCAGTCTGTTAAACAGCCTCGGAGCCCTATCAGAGAAGGAAGACAACTGGCTCTTAATGTAATTCAGGTACTTCAATGAACATATCATCATTAAACAAGTATGCAAATAAAACCACTTCATATTACATTCCTTATTGCATACTATATAAGTATTATGTGCATATATATTCATGTACATAATCTTGTGATTATTAAAGTATGGTCTCCATTGAGAACAAATTTTCAAATGAAAGTCCCTTTCAACTACTTTGCCAGAAATTAATAAGTTCTGAACACTTGGAACCTAAATATGCAACAAAGTGATATTCATAACCTTGTACTAAATCATGATGGTACATAGATTAAGTTTAATAGTGGTAGGTGAGTGACCTGACATGAAGATTTTGAAAATGGAATCCTGTGTTTTGGTCCCTCAGATAGCTGACTATTTTCAGCCTTTACTGAGATGCAAAAGATCACCCAATGTATGTATCTTTAGCTTTGATCAAAAAGAGCAGTAAAGTGTAGCATGAGTCTTGCACACAAGTAAAGAGGTCACAATAGAAAAAATATCTTGTGCATATAAAGAATGGTGCTCATTACCTTCATCCTATGGGGACTTGAAAGTGCAATGCCTTGTAAAGAATTATAAATAAATGAATGATCATGTATATTAAGAAATGAACAATAAGTGAATAAATTGTGAATAAATTATGAACTATAAAAACAAACAGGCTACTCAAGAAATTGACTGTTGAATCAAACACATAATTTCAAATACTTAACTAAACCTCTCAAGGTTACTAAACTAATACCTGGTGACTAGGTGTGTTAAAAGAAAATTACATTTTCCCATATTGTTTCTTCATTAGACCAGAAACTAATCTGCATACATGCAAAATAAACTACACTGGCTCATTTATACTTTCTGGAGTTCATCAGAAAACCAGTGATCAACAAAATTACTACATGATTTAGTTTCAACTTTTCTGAGTGTTATATGTACATAAAAACTAAAACTAAAATCATTCATTTATCTCTTTTAAATAGAAAATCTATACTCAAGTTCACTATGGTTATATGCATGAGTGTGTGCATGCAGTCATCTCTAAGGAAACGTCCCTAAAATCCGTCCTGTATGTTGGTACCAACTGTTTTAAATGACAGAATTGTGTCCTGGACTGCTACACACATGCACACACGTATCCACGCATATATGTGCGTGCGGGCACACACACACACACACACACACACATTGTATTTTTAATGAGTATATTTTCAGCTAAACAGCTGCTATCACTTAATAAACTGATTATTATTATTATTATTATTATTATTATCATTATTACACACACACAAACACAAACACACAACAAAAATAGATGAGTGCATCCCACCATACTGATATATTAGCCCAACAGCAGTATTTGCTATAGGTCTGACTCAGCAGTCTTTGTCCTCTGCTATATTCTTTTTTATAACAGGGTCAAAAGTTTATTTTTACTAGTTACTCAATGATCAGAAACATGAAGGTAGGTTTTCCCACATGGCTACCCTAAATCATTTATTGTCAGATTTTATCATTCATATGCCATTATTCAGCCAGTTTTTATCAAAATTTTCCCAAAATATAATCAGCTTCAGCTAATCATTATGGATGTTCTCATATAAATTTTGTGACAATATATGAAATTCAATTTTGAGATATTTTGGATACAGGCAGCTAGACAAATAAACAGACTGACAGACAGACAACAAAAATATTATTACCCTCCTTGTAGTGGACCATAACTAAGTTTCTATATATCTTTTAATTCAATTCAGTTTGTAGACGGTGAACACCACAAATTTTCCACACTTTTTCATCAAAACTATGAGTATACAAAAAATTATGTGTTAGTGGCAAAACCAACTGCTTGCCTGTACAGTCAAAGAGCCTTGGACATCTCTGATCTTTCTTCTTGAAGAAGGCTGGGATGAACAGATCCATTTACTGACCTCAGCTGGTAATTGCAAACATTTTACACTTAAAAGAATGGGAAAAAACTTGCCTACATGCATATAACTGTGAAGAGAATTTTATTAATACATAATAAAATGCATCAACTTTTAAAAAATGGAGCTACAGTAAGGAAAATCAATGTAGCAAAGATTTACTTTACTTAAAATGCTCAATTTGAATCATCCTACACATGTGAGATAACGACTAGAGTTTTGTTTACATTGCTCATGCTTTCCTTCTAGCCGTTCATGGTCAGCTTTCCATCATAATAAGACCACCTGCCCAACACTCACCAGACTCTGGCGATGCTCCTCATGCTCCTGGATCTCCTGCTGCTGCCGGCCATCAAATTTCACCACGGCACACAACACCTTACTTAATGTCTGTGGAAGGAAAATCATCCTATAAGTTTAAGCATAACATGTTTCTTCCCACATGAGATATTTTACAGAATAAATGGCAACAATAAAATCCTTTTTTCCAGATATCCACTTAACAATGAAGTAGCATCTGTTATTTATACTCACTCTACTGGGATATATTTTATTTACAAGTTACAACTACTATCTCCGTTTAATGTAAAAGAAGGAGTTAAATTGATTAAAACAATGATAGGAGTGGTGTTATGTTGGTGATGAGACACCAAAGAAGGGATTTACACATACCTGTGTTTCTTTTCCCAGCATGTACTGGTATAAGATGTTTTTAAGGTACTCAAACTCTGCTGCTTCTTCCAAAGACACTCCAAGTCTCACACCTGTTCCTCCACTGGCACCTCTTGTCCTTCGCTTCAGGTCTAGCAAGGCTTTCAGCTCTCCTATTTCTTTTCTGAAAAATTTAACAAGGTACTGCATTTAAACAAAGGAAAATTAATGAAATCATTTCTATTTGAAAGACATATTTAAACATGATTTTTTTTGTATAGTTGATGTTATTATTTGTGCTTCACAAGGGCAAAAGTCTCAGCTTAATCCTGGGCAAAAAACATCGAAATTTATCACAGGGAAATGGGAATTGAAAATACAGGTTTACTTATCCCATGTGTTTTGATAATGGCTGTAGCTACTTGATAGGGCCCCCCTTAACAATCTTATTAGTGTAAAACACTTTTCAGAAGGGTCATCAACCATTTTAAATTCTACACCTGCCTTTATTGGAAATCGGGTCACAGATGATGATGATGGTTATGATGATTCAAACATGAATCCCTAAGTTATGATAACTTGTCCTAACTGCAATCTTGATTACTGCATTTTATCTATCTTTATTGGAACAAAAAAAAAAAAAAAAAAATGGGGTGCAGCATATACATGATGGGTCAGAACCACTAAATATAAGGTTCAGAATGAGAAATTTAGAGCAAAAGAGCAGATTCCCAACATTTGTGCACTAATGCTCACCCATGATTGAGCTTCATGTCCTCCAGTTCCCGGCGTTGTGCAGCAACTTGCTTCTTGAGGAGCTCCACTGACTCTGTGCCACTTTGGAAGGCTGCTGCTGCTACCTGGGTCAGCCTTTCCAATTCCTATACAGCAGACAAACACATTACACATTTTGTGACCATGCATGATGTAAATTTCTATCAAAATGATTTTCAAACCTTCTCCTTCTTGGCCTTAATCATCAAATCAATTCAACCTTATTTTCTTATGAAGCACTTGCACCTTACGTAAAGAAGTATTTCAGAAACTTCAATTGAACATGTATTTTCTCACTTTTAACCTATTTGTATCCTTCTATAACAGATTTTGGAATTTCTCTTCTACAAGCATTACCCCAGTTTTAAACCATTTACTTCCTCTATTAAAAGCTTGCAAGGCAATTTCCCTTTCTTGTGTGCTTTCCTTCTATTTAGACATACCAGACATTTATCTAAAATGAAAGGAAAACTATCTTACTATTAGCCATTCCATAATACTACTTCACTTAGAATATGCACAAATATCTACACCATAAAATTCAAATATATCTCCAACTTATGACTTAGTAAATATAATGGGTATGTTGCTATTTAACCAAGATGATCATCCAAATGAAAATCCAGTACAGGTCAAGAGTGAGCAACCCATTGTAAGCTAACATACCTGAGGGTTTTCTGCTGGGTGAGGCTCAGGACTCTAGGAGGAAAAAATGAAAGAAAGAAAGAAAAAAGAAATACTTGTGTCATAATAACCAAGGTAAGGTTATGCATAACTTTAAAACACAATAAACAAACATACAGAATGTGCTATACTTAGTTCAGCCATAGGTCTGATGGAAACTAGGAAAAAAGAATGTTATAGGGCCAATACATTGAATTCTAAGAAACTGTGATCAAGGCATTTTTACTGTTGTTATACTTGAAGAACTTCACTGTATCATGTGACACTGTACTGAGATTAGATAACAGTTTATTGTTGGGCTTACAATAGCCACCTCTTATTGTTCATGAAATAGAGCACATTCTGCTATTAAAATGATACACATAAATAATCATAATTAATCATGCTTCTATGAGGTTAAACAAACAATTTGTAAAAATTTGGGTGAAAGAAAAATCAAGGAAAAAGTTAATTTTGGAAAAATAAAGGTTAGCTGCTGTTTCCATTCTCTCATCAAGAATCCTTCGACCAATATTCTGATCTTATCATCGTTATCACTCAGTCTTTGAGGCACTATAAACCCTGGGCTAACAGAGCAAATAGAAAACAGAAAGTAAGGTAGTTTTTGGGAGGAAAAAGATAAAATAGAAGAGCTTACTATATGTATAGTATGGAGAGCTGAGAATCTCTGAAGAGAAAAGAAGAGAAGAGAAAGGAAAGCAGGCCATAGGGTCAGCTTAAAGTATCATCAGAGGTAGAAATGTGAGCAAGCAGGTACAGAGGGGACTGAAGATACACAATCCAGAGCTATGTGACACAAACAAAGGCAAGGGATGAGGTACAACAGACGAGGATATAAACAACGGGGACGAATTACTTGAGGAGAGAATCTCACTTAACAAGGTTGAATGAAGTAAGTAATGAGAATGTGTATAAGTGGTTTGGTATGAACATGAATTTAGTGTGATGTTTGAAACATCATTCCTTTTATTAGTCCACTGTATCTGTTAAATATCTTAAAAATAAAAATCAGAATATTAAAATCCAAAGGTTATTCAAAACTACTCAAGGTGCAGTGTATTAGACATGATGCAAGATGCAATAAAACAGCAAGTAAATAATCACAATCACCTGGTATGACAACTTTAGGAAAGGGTTTTTCAGAACTCAGATACCTCCTCTATGATGATATCAAATCAGTTTGATTCACACATTATTACAGCAGTTATGTATAAATAAAGCCAACCTTCTTGATACAGTTTACCCTCAGCTCAATAGCTCACAGTTTTGTGAATTTCATGATTTACCAGACTTATCACTGTCTATAAACTGTTGGAGTACATGACAAAATGAGATAAGACCATACATCCCTAAGTGTCCATAAGGTGGTAATGTGCACATTTTCTTAATTTTTGTTAATCCAAAACTGTATGCATCCTATTGCATTCATGAATTCACAGTTGTTTCACTGTCAACATACAGCAAATATGTATAATGATTCCATTGTGCAGCATTGTCTCCAGCTTCCTGTTTACTGTGAAAAAGTTCTCACTCCTACACTTGCCATAATCACTCCCACTTGCAATTTGTACATGCAGATTCCAGCTTTGATTTACCAACAAATCTCAACAAACTGTAACCATTGCTAAAATATCATAACTTGATGATGGAGTGTCTGAAGTCATCTTTAACAAGTATTAAATTTTAAAAAGTATTTGTATAAAAAGAAAATATCACCATCACATAAAATATGCATAAAGAATGTAAACCACAAAAAGATATGGAGACAGTTAGAGCTGCATACACAATTTAGTCATGAGATCACTAAAAGTGATGAAAAAAGTGCATCTCTGCCTGTTTTAAAACAAATGGTTGACACTATTAATTGCAAGCCAACCATGACAATTATGCATTTGCTGCTTTTAGCCTTGATGTAACATGAAATATTATGCCAGTTGTAATTATTCCTGAAATGCTACTACTTACAGCACTACTTATCACTTGATTTTGCATTACAAAATGTATATTGATTTTGTCTTTTCTTATCATGCAAGAGTTTCCTATTATAAGACATAGCTGGAGGGTCAAATGTACTTTTGTTAACTGATTTTATATTAACTGCATATCAATTTTGTCTTTTCTGTCTATACAAAAGTCCTCCTATGAGATTCAGTCAAAGGGTTAACTGTATATTTGTAGTAATCATGCTAAAAAGGCAAATTTGAACTCACCTCAAGACTCACTTATTATAAAAGTATTAATATTGATGAAAATTAATAAATTTCTGCTAACTTCAGTCTACACTAAACCTAACACAACCACTCTACACCAAACCTATCACAATTAGCTGTTGCACCTCAAATCTTCCCTTGATGGTGAAGGAGCCTTACCCTGCGTTCCTTGGTCCACTCCTGTGTAAGGCCGTTCATTTCCTCCTGCAGCTGAGACTCCCGATGCTGTACCATCTTCTCTGCTTGTGTCTTCCATGTAGCTTCTAACTCCTTTATGTGTGCCTCATGTTGTGCTTTCAATTCTGCCAGCTGTTCTTCATACTGTAGAACAAACTTGCATAGCTCATCATCCTTCTCCTGTGGCCATGCATAAAGGGAAGGGTTTTGTCATGGTAGTGCAGGAGAGGGTTTAAAGTAATTAGTAGTAGAACAATATAGTTGGGACAGACTAACAACCATCATTCATAATACAAAATCTGAGTCTGAGTTAGTTGCAAACCAAGCAATAAAGTGATTGGATGGAGGTTTTGAAGTTAAGTCACTTAGATATGTCATAGACCACCACTCAAATTCACAAAAGCAAGTTAATGAAGAGGAATGAATGGTGGAAAGAGTTAGTTGGAGAACCATATCCTTTTTATCCCTAACTCCCATAATCTATGTTTCTTTATAAATATCAGGTAATGGAAGTATCAATTGGGTAATGGAAACTGGAACATAACAATAAGCAGTTTGTCAGCTAGGTGTGTATGAATATCATACACTTTATAAATGTTTCTTTTAAATTAATGTATCTCATCATTGTCAAAACAAAACAACATTATTCAGCCTGATATTTATTTATGCTAGAGACTGCACTTGCTATTTGTCTTAAAGTCTGTAGTGGATAGATGAAAAATGAGAAAAGTAGCTACATGTGATTCATTCATTTCTACCTGTAGCTTGTTATTGTAATCCTGAGATACTGCTTCAAGCTCTGTTGTTTTTTCCTTCATCCCTTCTTGTGCCTCTCTCAAGGCCTCCTGATGCTGCCGTACTAGGTTGGTGGTTTCACTGTCTTGTTGGTCTGCAAAAATGTTTTCCGTGATTTTTTCATACCAAAGAATTAAGAGCACTAATACAGTAAGTCCTCCAGTTTGTTTCTTTGAGACTGCCGGATTCATAGTTGCCGAAAATCTGGGAATGAATTTCTTTAAATTTGCCGATTTAAGCCCAACATCTGGTGAATTGAGATTTAGGTGTGAAATTCATTTTTAATGTAAGTAACAACAAAAACATCAGCAACAACAACAACAATAATAATGATGATGATAATCATCTTAAATAAAATAAAATATGTAATAGTAGTTATCAAATCAGCTGACACCCAATAGTGAGCATATTATCTACAAAAATATACAAAAGGACAGTCAGGTACCATATGCTGAAGAAATAGTGTTGAGGCATTCCTGCTCCTTAGCTGCCACACATCTTGCTGCCTCCTCTGCCGCTGCCTCCAGCTGCTGTCGACGTCGCTCCTCTACTTCAATGAGCTGTGACTCAAGTTCTCTTATTCTTCGTCTGTGTTCTTCAACTTCACCACTAACCACCTCTGCTAGTCTGTTAAAAGATTTCTTGATGATTTTTATAGATCAGTAGCTAGCTATAGTAGATTTATTGAGCTATTATATGCACATTAGTTTCTTCCACTATCACTGAAATATGGCACTTTTTTTTATACCAATTACTTTAACCCCTACAAGCATTTAAGAAGATTGACTACACAAAAAATACTGTCCTGTAGAGGTACTTGCCTTAATCTTTCCTCTAGATCTTTTATGAATAGTCTGGCTCTACTTAAGTCTTCATCTCTTGCTGCTAGAACAGACTTTAATCTCGACACTTCATCACACTTGGTTCGTTGTTCTGCATTCGTTGGCGTTTTTTCGACTAATTGTTCGACGCTGACATTTCTGTCGATTGGAGGGTCTGCCCTGTCTGCATGAGAGCTTACATTCTCATCTAGTGTTCTCTTTCTTGAGTCAAAGTCTGAAGCATGGGTCTGAAGTTCTGCATATAGCTCTTCCTTTTCCCTTTTAAGCTGGTGAATCATCGTCTCTCCACTACTGACTTGTTCTTCCAGCTGCTTGTTGAGCTGCTGCACCTGAGTCAGCTGTGTTTGTATGTCTATTCTTAGTTTGCTCTCCTTCTCCAGGTCACAGGCAAGTTTTGAACATGTATCATTGAGTCCCTCAACTTGTTTCTGAAGGTTAAGTATATTGTTTTGTAAAGTATTGACAGTTTCTCCCAATGTCTGAACTTTATTTTTCTCTACTTCAAGTTCTGCTTTCAGGCTAGATATAGTGTCTTTCTGCAAGGTAACCTCCTCATTCAGCTCTTCTTTTAACCTTTGCAGATCTTTGAGATTGTTTTCTTGACCTTCCTTCTGTGCAAGAAGCTGGGCAGCTTCTGACCTTGCTGCATCTCGCTCAAGCTGTGCAGCTCCAAACTTTCTCTGCATTTCATCACTGTTGGTTTCCATCTGTTTTATTTGCGTCTCATATCCCTGTCTGAAGAACATTTTCTTATGAGTCTTGTTTTAAGGATGTGACAGGTACTTAAAAATATAACAAATATTTTGCACTCCAAAAAATTTTCCCTTATTAAATATTTTGTATATGTTAAAAAATCAATACATCAGATTCTGTCTCATAGAATGATGTGATTAATATATTTCTCAAAGAAAGTATTTCAAGATGCTCTCTAGAAGTCTAGACATTATAACAGAAAAACATGTATATCTATAATAGATAAAGATCATGTTTATTATAATGTACAGATACATAAATAACAACAAAATAGCCTTATTTTTCCTAAAGAAATATGAACAAAGTGTTGCAAAATATGTAGCCCTGTTTAAAGCAAGAGAAAGTAAAAAAGGGGGTGGTATAATGTAAAGTGTGGAAGAGCAAAAGAGAAAAGGGGATAAGGCATGGAGCAGAAGGAAGAGAAACATGACACAAAGAAACAAAGAATATAAACTGGCTAGAAATTATTATGTGAGGATACAAAGAGAAGAAAAGAATCATAAAAAGTATATCATCAACAAGTGTAAGACAGATACCAAGCTATTCTACAGATATATAAACCAAACAATAAAGAATAAAGAAAATGTAACCCGTTTAAAAGTGAATAACATATATATGAAGAGTTGAAAGACATGAGTGAGATACTGAGTGAAAATGTCAAAAAAGTGTTTATGGAGGACACACACCAAGGCATTCATTGGTGTGCTGACTACATAATATCTAATAGTGTGTGTAACTAGCTTACCTTATTTCTGTGAGATCATGAAGCTGCTTTTGTAAGTCTCTAGTTTTTGCTTGGTACTCTGTTACTTGTGCTTCCTTTTCTTTAGAAAGTCGCTCCTCCAGCTCATCTTTCTCCCTGATCAACTCATCAATCACTCCTTCTGAGGATCCATCTTGAAGTTGATGTATCAACCTTGTCTTTTCTTGACTCAATCTATTTATTTTTTCCTGAAGATCTTTATGAGAGAGCTCCATGCTCAGAACCTGAAATATTAAATTTTCAGTTAACAATTAACTACCTTCACACTCAGATGTTTGCAAACTGGTGGACAATTTGTGTTGCTTGAAAAGTTACCTTGTTTTTATTTTCCTCATTACTAGAGTCCAGGGCTGCTATCCTCTGATTGGCTTCTTCCCTCTCCTTCTGGTAGTGTTCTAGGGTGTCTTTAAGGTGCTGGTTGTCCTGCTGCAGCTGGTTTACCTGCGCCTCGAGGGTCGCACTGGTGCCCGCGGACGCTGAGAGCTTCTCCTCCAACCTGGCACGTTGGGCTGCTGCTGCCGCTGCAAGTTGTTTACGAGCTTCTTCCAAACCCGCCTCAAAGCCCCGAAGCCTTTCAATCTAAATTTCCATAACAGTCAGTGTTACTTGATACAGTCTTGGATACCCATAATGATATTTCAATTAAATATTTCATATAAAAATATTACAGAGTTAAATATGTTAATCTTATGTTATCATACCATACAAAAAACACAAAAGTTTATACTATTTACAGAGTACATTTATAACTGGTCAGTTTAAAACATGAGATTACTTTTGATGCATTTAACACAATGAGTTAATTCATTCATTGCATACAGCCTATGATTCAGTGCCATTAACTGTTTATAACATATTTTAATGATAACTGGTAAATGTCTTAAAAGACACAACGCTAAGGAATTGTTAAGCGAGTTAGAGGGTATTCTTCAATTTGCCAAAAAACACTCCATCAGAGGAATTGCTATAACTCAATACATATTAAATGTATCACTGCAAACATTATTTCCAAATACTAGTTTACCTTTCTCCTCTTCCACAAAACAGCTTTTACCAGTATGTATTTGATGGAACACAGCAATGTAGGTTGTGTTTAGCTCAGTGATTCCAATAGTAATGATGAACAATATACTTAGTGCTGAGACCAATATAATATTTTGTAAAATATCCAAAATTTGCCAAAAAATACAAATAAGCTGAAATTAAACACGGCATTATTTTTGTCACTTGGAAACAAATGATATTCACCGACTCCCCATCACTGTCATCCTACCTTCTTCCCCTGTTACATGCATTAGACTTGTGTTCAAGCTTATGGGAAAAAAAAAGTTGACATTCAAACATATTACAAAATTAAATGGGTCACAAGTATGTTGAATTCAGGCTGCATTCAGACAGCTATGTTTACACTTGATGGTACTTCATATTTATTCATCTCAAAACAAAAAAAAAAAAAAAAAAAAAAAAAAACAGAATGAGATACTTAAAAGTCTGAGTGGAAAGAGGAACTAGCTAGGAGGATGCCTCTGTAGTTCACCTTGAAGAATGGCAGTACATTCCAGTTTGAAAAGTATGGCTCAAAATGTGGCTCAGTTCAGTAAGTAATAAAGGTCCTGATTTTTAGCCCATTATGTAGTAAAGATCTCCAGTGTGTAGGAAGTGGAGTTGAGATATGATGCCAATTATAAGCATCAAATATCTTAATCTCATTATTAAATTTGAATTAATAAAGTTTCTTCGTTTTGTTAAAATTCAATATTAAAAGTTAATCTCTAAACATGATGCTGTTGTGATTTAATATCCAATCCACAACTCACTGTCTCTTACTTTATTGTCAATCAAGTCAATCTGGTCAACACTTACAACACATTTTATGGTCACAACTAAACTCTACTACTGTAAGAAATGATTGCCTATTCATTAGCTGATTTAGTCATGCCCATCTACCAACTCCTGTTAAAGTAAAAATTTTGTACTGATTTTTTAAGCCAAATTTAGAGGATCAATTTTTACATGAATTTAACTTTTCTCAAGGCTTAAATTGTTCCACAATATGTGGTATTGGCTATACATGCAGCGCCACACACAGCCACCCAGAAAACTGTCAAAGAGCTACTGTTCTTAGTGAACTTGGTACTTTTTCTGTTTCGGGATTCATCAGTACAAGTTATTGTTTGATGCCAAATGTCCAAAAGGAATTTTTGCTTGTCATGAAGAACTTTATTTTACCCATTGCTCATAGGTTTTAAGATTTGCATGTATTTGTGTTATATATGACTACTGAGTACTGAAAGTGAACAGCCTTATGCTTGCTAAAGGCAACATGAGTTGTTTCACTTCCTGAATGTTTTCTTCATGGCTGTATTTTGTTTTCTAGCATCTCTTGTATTGTTAAATTTATTGTTAGATGGGTATTATTTCTGAACGTGTCGTTATTTTGACTTCTGGTCTTGAAATAAGTGCCTTACACACACACACAGCACTGCGGTAGGCAACAAAAAAACTGTAAAAAGTTGGTAAGCAAAGAATTTGCAAACTGTTGTTGCAAACTGATAGCCAATATGGTCTATTGAACATTTACATGAATACATACAGTAATTTTGAATTTATCCACTACATCAATGAACATTCCCTTTCTTTACAGATATTCAAAGGGGAAATGCTAGAATATGCCTATAGCTTTCCTCATACCTCTGTTTTGCCGCAATTTTTAGCTAGTCCCTCCCTAAAACTTTTAATTCCATATCTTGCAGAGCCATGATCGGATTTCTTAAATTCTAGTTCTTACTTTTGCAAACACCATTATTACACACATCCTCCTACTTGCAGACAATGAACACAGATAAGGATTTGAGCATGTGGGAGTTATGATTATGTAGCTGTAACGGCATGGTGTTCCCGTGTGCTAGACCTGTCAACTTTTGACTTGCTAGCTTAAACATTGTCACAGGGGCCCAATTTTAGCAAAAGCAAGGTCACACATACTTTGGTTGACATCTGCATTGAGACATATTGGTTGTGAGCTGAGCTTGCTACCAGCTGTATCACCAACCTGATAACATTTCAACGAAGAAAGCATTGTTTGTTTATGAAATGAAAAAATAAGTATATGATGACTGTAAGGATCACATCCTCAGCTAGAATGATGCATCTCTGCTAATCATCATCATCTCTTATCTTCTTTCCCAAACAGAAAGAATTGATTCATCACATGCATAATCAGGTTGGAGAGTCAATAAAGACCATTGTGAAAACTGCTCTTAGCAAAAATAGTTGTGGAGGGGCCCTGGGCCCCTCCACATGTCATGTTGCAAAATGTAGAGACACATGTTCCTAATTAAGATGATAATGTTTGCCAGCCATTCACTGGGATGATGTGGCTATGTTAAATAGCAAAGGCTTCCATCATCAGCAGGGTGCACCTTAAAATACTTGCTGTAATATTCCTACACATGAAGAATCAACACACTATAGAGCGACTGAGTCAGTTTGGGAGGGGCCCACTCGAGGAGTCCCCTGGCTAGTGCTGCCAAATCTTATTTAATGTATACATAATTTATGATACATAATTTCAAACAGTACACAGATGACATATGAAGGAGAGAGTGATGTATTACTACTTAAAATGGTCTCAAGACGTTTTATGACTCTCCACTTTGTGTGGGAAATACAGTCACTGATAATGATAATTAGACAAAAATATACAAATAGCTACACAAGGTAAAACAAAAAAATCGTACCAACACATCATATTACTCAAGCAGTTAAATGAAACAAGAAATGCATGAGAAGGTGGAGATTATAACAAGACTTCACATTAAAGTTTGCATGGTAATTCAAGGAAATTAGGTACCATTCAGTGCCTTAAAAAATCTCTGTTTCATTTTGATCAACAGACTAATGCAGATAATTTACTAGCCTCTCTTTGGTGTTTATAAGCTCAAAGCCAAAACTGCTACAAAACCTAGGAGTGGAAATGAAATAAAGAGCTGGCAAGCAAGAGGGTTGAACAGAAAAATTAAGCACTATTGAAAAATAAATAAGTAAACAGGAAAAAGTAAATTTTAATCATAGCAAACAACAATAAGTAGTAAAAGATATTACAAGGCTGGCAAGCTGATTACTAATGAAACAAAATGAAAACAAATAAATTGTTAGTGGTATTAGCTTGTTAAAATATTAATTTATTACGGTGAAAATTGCAACAGCAATTTGATAAGAAATATCAATTAATTATATCCAAAAAATAAAGAGCTGTGTTATCAAGGCTTGAGACACAAGCAGAGAGTGGCCACCACCTCCAACTCCTAAACAAATTTCTGAGAACAGAGGCTATTTTAAGCTTTTTATTGTCTCCCTGCTGCTTCATGTGAACCTTCATGATATATTCCTACGAAAAAAAAAAAGTCCACATCACCAAGTGGCTTTTATTGCCATCATGTCCTATTGGTTCGCTACAAAGTTATGCTCCACACTAAGATCAACATCGTGTTTCTTCTCATGCCTCTCATTACACTCTTGAAGAGGGCAATAAAATTATTGCTGCTGTCCATCTGTCTCTGTCTATTTGTTTGCTGTTTGTCAGTTACCATAATATCTCAAAAAACAGATTTACATATATGCAGATACCAAATACATACGAGAACATTCTTTGGTGAATATTTCAAACTGATTTATTTTGAGGAATACTTTGATAAAACCTGTCCGAGTGAATGACTTAGGGCAGACCATGAGTGCTTGCAGTAGACTGACAATGCAAAGCCAGTTGGATGTAAAAGTGTGCTGTGCTGAATCATGCAATATCATTCCTTCATAAACGGCATGTTGTTTATAATTTAATTTGCGATGGATTTTGAACATTCTGGACCTAGTACTATAGTTGGTGTCACGAAAGCTGGCGAAGATAATCCATCAGGGAGGGACTAGCGGATTTGGCATCATTACTTGGGTGATGGTCTCTGTGCCGCTCATTGACCTATTGTTAACCATATCTAACCTGTGGCAAATTCCTTTTGCCATGACATAGCCTACTATCTCTCACTCTCTGCCACCTCAGCATTCATGGTTATATAAATGTATGATAGTTATTCTTATAATCATTTTTCCTCATGGCTATTTAATGCCCAGAGAAGGTTCTTGTCTTAGGCCAATGTTTACATTATGACTATGTTGCATCACTACACATTGTGTAAGTCAGGACTAAAAATATACCAAGAAATCTTACAATAAATGAGCTAATGAATAACATTGTGTAGGCTGTAGCCTAGCATGCTGTAGTAGTACGAAAAGTAGGGAAAAAAAGTCTAGCCATAACAAGCTTGTTGCTTGTCGCTGGATATTGTCTGTTTACGTGCACTTCTGACTGAAGTTTTGTTATGAATGTCGTTTCAGATTTATCTATAATAGTTCAAAAAGCACAATTCTAATAACTTGTTCTAATGTGCATGAAACTGACTTTGTATTCCTACCAAAACCCTTTTTGGGTTGTAGGGTAACAGACTGCACTGATAGAAACTAATGTAATAATATCTTTCTTGATAAATATGTGCCTTTTCAACTACTACAGGTAAATCTGAAATGACATTCATAACAAAACTTCAGTCAGAACTGTACGTAAACAGACAATATCCAGCGACAAGCGACAAGCTTGATATATTCAAGACCTGTTATGGCTAGACTTTTTTCCCTACTTTTCGTACTATTATAGCATGCTAGGGTACAGCCTACACAATGTCATTCACTAACTCATTTACTGTAAGATTTCATGGTATATTTCTAGTCCTGACTTACACAATGTGTAGTGGCCTAAGGCAAGAACCTTCTCTTTCATTGTGCTGCATTAATCCTGAAATGTATTTTTGTTATTTCTGGGCATTAAATAGCCATGAGGAAGAATGATTATAAGAATAACTACCTTACATTTATATAACCATGAGTACTGATTTAACCCTTTCTATCCGTGACGCAGACTTCGGCGTCACAGTATGGAAAGGGTCGAGGAAATGGAAGAGGATTAATCCTCTTCTAAACCTCTCAATCCTCCTCTAAATTCCTCTTAATCCTCTTCCATTTCCTCTTAAGAGGTTTAGAAGAGGATTAAGAGGAAATGGAAGAGGACTAACGGTGACGCCATCAGACGCCTATCGGATGCCGACGTCGGCGTCGCCGGAGTGAAGGGGTTAGCTCGTCCGCTGCGATTGAGACGGATTTGGCTTTCACTGGTAGCCTGGTAACATACACTCCCAGGTTTTTCTCTGCCTCTGGTTGATAGTGGAGTGTTTCCCATGTGGTAATGGTATGCTAGATTTCCCCTCCCAATGTGCATGGCTTTATATATATATTTTTTCTTCACTGAATTGTAGCAGCCACTTTTTGCTCCATTCCTGTAGCTTGGTGATATCTTCTTGTAGGAAATCCACAGTCAAGGGGTTAAAGAGGTGGCAGAGAGTGAGAGATAGTAGGCTATGTCATGGCAAGCTGAATTTTCTGCAGGTTAGATCTAGTTAACAACAGGCCAATGTGCAGCACAGGGACTGTCACCCAAGCAATGATGCCAAATCCGCAAGTCCCTCCCTGAAGGATTATCTTCGCCAGCTTTCGTGACACTAACTACAGTTCTGCGACTTAAGCTAAGTAAAGGGGAACAGCTCTAATGGTAGAAGCAAACTAAGAAGTAATCAATAATTGAATTTTGGGAATGTGCAATTGAATTCAGACACTCTTAAAACAAACACAAACAATAATTCAAACAAGATTTGAGGTGCTGTTATTCATATCTTGCATATTTCAATACAGTGGCTACTAAAGCATATAATCCAGAGAAACAAAATATGGTGAGTGCTGAGTAGTATAAACTTATCAGATTATACTGTTGCTGTTGATTGATACAACATACTCTTGTTTGTAGTACTGCATTAATGCAATGTTATCATGGAAAATGGGTGGTAGGGGAGTATGGAATGCATCCATACTCCCTAAATATTAATGCGAATATGTATGTTCATTATAGCAGGGGAAAGCAGTGATGATTCGGACATGGGATTTATTGAAAAATGTCTGGATTCGATTGCCATGAGATCTTGTGTGAATGAGTGAAATTTTGTTGTTTTGGACTCCATGGGACAACCACGCTGCCAGAGGTGTACTTCTCAAAGCAGGCAAGATTTTATGTTGTTGTGCATTTCCTATGTAACAATTTTGGAGGTGTATCGTAAGCTATCACTTCATGAATAAGTCCAGTAGCAGATTGTGCATTATTACAGTGAAAAGTCATGCATGGTGTAGATATTGCTATAAAATGTGAATACCTAGTTCTCGTGTTGGAAGTTTAGTGTATCCTGCCATTTAGTTTTTATAAACTCATGATGATTCAGACAGTCAATTTTCCAAGATTTTTATTAATTCTATATCACTTTAAACAATATTCTTTTTTTTACAGTAAAGGAAGCAGCTCAAGGGCATAAAAAGAAAATAACTGAGAAAAAAAAAAACCCACCTGCCAATCACTGCCCCTATAAAAGAGTATAAATAAGTGGTCAAAAGAAAGGTCAATTTTGGGTGGAGAGGTGTCTTGATAAGTCTCTCTTTAAAAAAAGAGGTCAAGTCATGTGTTGGAACAGTTATCAAGAGGTTAATACGGTTGATATATATATACTAAGATACTATGCATGTGCGAGAAAGAAGGAGTTAATGTTTCATAATTCTGGAAATTTATTTTTATAATTTTTTCTACAGAAACTGAGAGGATATTTTAGTATGTACTTACGCAAATATCTCATAATTGATCACTTTTTGTATATTAGCCAATCTAACTTATGACATATTAAGATTATGTGGAGTAGTATGACTGTTCATACCATCCCAACTTGCTGACTGAACCATCACCACAGGTAAGGATGGTTCTGATGATTTAGAAACTTGTGTTTCATCATGTACTGCTAAAGACTGAATACAGCTACGGGTGTGATATTAACAAACTAAAGAGCCAAATGATGAAGGAATATTTTGAGATCAACAAAATTACACTGCCACTTACTTTTTTTTCTAAACCCTTTCAATACGGTAACACAGACGTCGGCATCACAGTATGGAAAGGGTTAAGAGGAAATGGAAGAGGATTAATCCTCTTCTAAACCTCTTAATCCTCTTCCATTTCCAAATGGAAGAGGATTAAGAGGTTTAGAAGAGGATTAATCCTCTTCCATTCCTTCTTAACCCTTTCCATACTGTGACGCTGATGTCTGTGTCACGTATTGAAAGGGTTAAGAAGTGGCTGAATCATCACTGCTCTCCCCTTTATGAATTTTCTTCATGCAAGTTCTTCTCAGACTTTAACTGGCAAATGTAACAAGAAGGTGTATGTACATTTCAGTCCTTAATAATCACTGTCACCACTGTCATTTATGACCCATTTCCCACAAAGTCTGGGGAAAAGCAAAGGCCATTTTGTCATATTGGCAAAACCAGTTGAAGAAGACCCAGTCTCAAACTACAGTATAAATGATGAGGCAACATCTCTTTCCATCAGATCTTAAAAAAGTACTGTGATACAAAGATTGTTTTTCAATTTTTATGCTACAGAGATATGGTTCTTTATAATTATTAAAAAATAAATCACTGCTCTTTAAGGAACAATGAATGTTTAGGCTTTCAATTGTGCATGTGTTCATCAACTCAGTCACTAACAGTTATCAAAGTTTCTAAAAAAGAAAGTAAATTATATAAACAAGTAATTTCAACCTATATCAATAGAAAAAGTACTGTAAGCTTCTTTAGATATAATTTTAATCATAATCACTCAGTATTGAAACATTGTGGCCTAAGCCAAAGACTGAGAAGCTATGAATCTGCTGTGAATGCAACTATGCCAACTATTTGTAGTAAAACAATAGCAAGGCATATTTTAATTGATGTAGATTTTTCTTTTAAAAAGAATGAAGTTCAAGTGGAAAGAAGTGTAAGGAATGGAAGCATATCCAATGTAACTATAGAAACAGTGATATATTATTTTCAGAAAAAAGAAGTTCAAGAAAAAAATTAGTCTTTCATTCATGAGCTGCATTTGTTTAATGGAATAGTTTTAAACAGCAAGTATGTACTGAGGTTATAGCATGCAGAATTAGGGTAAACAGTTAGTGAAATATTAGTAAATGTGAATCCAGATTATCAGAAAAGATTAAACACTCTGAAAATACCTCAATCTACCATCAGTGAATCAATATCGTCAGCAGCCTAATGTCACCCAAAAAGAGGGAGGGTTTTGCCGAGGTCTCAGAGTCGCTATCCCATCCCAAGTCAGCTATTACTGCACTAGGTATGCAACACGCTGACAGCTCCACTGTGATACAATACTTGTCTAGTGCTGTGTTGTTGGGGTCGAGATCAGAGGGGTGAGTGGTGCTGGAGAGGGCGGCGGTGGTGGTGCCACTGCTAAGGGCTGGAGGGGCCTCCCTATTTCTTTGAGCCATTAGTTCAGCCACATGCATGTGCTTGTGCTTTGTGGTGACTCGGCATGGAGGTTTAGGTATGGCCCCCATAGCTGAGAGGATGGCTGGAGCTTGTTCAGTAGTGCTTATGGGAGGATGCTGTTCACTAATGGCTTGCCACGGATTGACTGGGCTAACTGACAGAGGCATGGATGTGCTATTGAGTGTAGTTTCCTCTCCAAGCTGTGGTTTTGCCAGTACCTGAGATGTATTTGTGGAACTTTTCTGTTTTATTATAGTGCCGAGACTTGACTGAAGTAGCCTCAGTTCTGATATTGAAGCTGAATCAAGAACTATGTGTGGAACTGACCCATTTGATTTGCACTTGGCTTTTGCTTTCAGAATTGACTTTCTTCTTATTCGTGGATGAAGTGATGCTGTGCTAGCTCTGTTTCTTCCAACTGCTTCACGTTTTCTGATGAAATCAGAGGAAGACTTAGACAAGAGATAGTTACTCACACTTGTGGTAGGAACTGCATCACCATATGTACAGCAGTAGGATTCTTGAGCAGACTGTGACCTTAGCTCTTCAGGTGACTGACCTTGTAAAAATGGCCGGAGACAGGACAATTCAATTGAACAGTCTGAGCCCTGGGAAGGAGATCCACAAGCAACAGCCTGCAACTCCACATCTGTTCCTGGTAAACAGGAACGTAAGGTGCTTAACTGTGCTTCATAGTACTCTTGGATCTCACTGATCCTTGTTTCATATTCAGCATGGAGGATGTCTAAACAGGAAATGTAGGAATGGTCACTGGTGCTGCTGTTTGCCCTGGTGATGGCCAGCTTCAAGTCATCCACCTGAGCCCTCAAAGCAGCTCTCATTAGTGTCATGTCATCCAGATTGGCCTCAAGCTCCTCTATTAGCTTGACTTTATCACAAATGTCTATTTGAAGACTGCTGATTTCACTCCTTAAATTCTTAATTTCTTCATCTTGAAAGTCAATCTTTCTTTCATAATGGTCAATTTTTGATACCAGAACTCGACCAAATTCAGCTTTCTCCTCCACAAGTTTTGACTCATACTTTATGGTAAGATGACTTAATTGTTCTTGATAATCAGCTATTAGTGAAGATATTTTGTCCTCATACTCAAGCACTGCTTTCTTTTGGTCATATTCTTTCATACTTTCATATCCCATAGAAAGGTTCTTGTCAAGAACCTTTATCTGCATCAGTGGTTCATCTTTTTCTTTATTCACAATGTCTGCAGTTGTCTTCACTTGTTCATCCAATAATGCTTGATCATAATTCAATAGACTCTTTGAATGCACAGATTTTGTTCCTTGTTGATTACCATTATCTGATTTTACTTCATCTAGGTTAATCCTAGACACCATTTCTTCAATTACTGATTTTAATTTTCTATTTTCATCAATATATTTTTCTTTTTCCTTGGTCAATATAGTACTCTGGTCTTCATAATATGACATTTTCTTCTGATTCTCTAATATGGTCGAGGAATGCTGTTCACATAATGACTCCATAACTTTAATTTGTTTTTCTAAACTTTCCTTTTTCATTTCCAAATCAAGGATGAGTTTCTCTGAATCTGTTACCATTTGAGACTGCATTTCCATTGCCATTATTCTTTCTTCCTTGAAGCTATTTTTCAAAGTTTTTTTTTCTTCCTCAATTTCGAGTTTTTCCTTCTCAAGTAACTCACATGTTTGCTCAAGGTTACTAACTTTTGAGATAAGACTTTCTTTTTCTTGAATCAAGGTAGACACTGAACTGTCATTTTGTTCCAATGTAAAATTTCTTAGTTCAGTTTCCAGAGATACTTTTTCTTCATTAAGTTTATCTATGTGAACCAGCATTTCACTGACTTTTGCTGCATTACTTGCTTTAAGTATTTCTACTTTCTGTCTATGAAGCTTAACTAACTCAGCTATTCTACCTACTTGGCTGCTTTCTAATTTAGCAACCTCTTCTACATGCCTATTACTACGGAGACTAAGTTCTAATTCTAATCTTTCAACCGAGTTTTTTTTTTGCTCTAACTGTGCAGTCGCTTCTCCCAAGCTGCCATTTGCTTGCTGTAGCTTGTTTTCATATTCTTGAACAATTTTAGCTTTTTCATCTTCAATACTCTTTTTGTCACTCTCTAATTGGCTAACTGTATTCTTTAGGGTTTTACACTCTTCATAAGTTTGTTTTAGCTCCTCTTTTAACTTTGAAATATCAGCACTGAGTTGTTTGATTTGTTCTAAGTGTGTCTCGGCTTTGTTTGGGAGCTCTGGTGATTCTTTCAATTTATCCTCAAGCTGTGTAATGTACCCACTTTTGTTGGCCAGACACATTTCCAAGTCACCGACCTTTGATTCAAGAAGTTTAATTTTTTTCTCCTTCATATCAATGGAAGCTTCAAACTCTTCTTGACTCTCATGAGCTCCACCTTCTGATGGCTGCTTTGTAAGAGAAGCAAGTTCTGCGGTGAGGTCTTTTACTTTCTGCTGAAGGTGACTTGCATCTGTGTCTCCACTCTCTTTATTTTCTGAACCCCCTTTGGCTGATTCAAGAGCTTGAGTGAGATCCCCTATCTTCTTATTCAAGGCTTCAATTTCTTTATCTTTATCATTCTGTTCTTTTGTACTATCAGAAGACTGAGACTGCCCTATTGCTTGCAATTTTTCATTTTTTTCATTTAGGTCTGACTTCAGAGAATTAACTTTTTCTTGAAGAGTGTTTATTTCTTTCACCTTTTCCTTTTCAAGCTCCTTCAGTCTCTCTTCATGTTCTTTCTGCTGCTTCTTGTGTTCCTCAACAGATGTTTTGAATTTTGTTTGGAGAGTATTCATGTCCTGCTGGAGTGCATTATAGTTTTCCATTGACTGTTTCTGGTTATTGGTGAGAGTGACCGTGAGTTCCTGTATGGTTGCTTCACGGGCAGACAGCTCCTCACGAGACTCCTCCTCCTTCTTGAACATCTCTGTGGTCAAGTTTAAATTCTTAGCACTGACATTCTCAAACTGCTGTTGCAAATCTTCCAGTTGTGTTTTTAAGGATTCTATCACTTCTGTCTTTTCTTTGTTGGACTTTTCAAGTTCTTCCAATGATTTTTCCATAGTTAGATGTTTACTCTGAAGTTCTTTGTGTTCTCCTTGTAATGAATTAAATGTTTCAGCAAGGTTTGACTTTTCCTGCTGTAGCTTTTCACCGTCATCCTTCATGCGAGCCATTTCTTCCTTGAGTGTGTTGACAAAGTCTGTCATATCATCGTGAATACTTTTCACTTTCTTTTCAAGGTTTTCTACTTCAATATTTTTTTCTTTCAACTTCATCTCAAAGCATTCTTTCTGTTTTGTGACTTCTTCAAGTTCTTTTTTCTCAGCTTCTGCTGATTTCAGCTCTCCTGTTTTATATTTGAAAAGTTCTTCCTCGCTTAATCTTTTCTCATAAAGGACATTCTCAAGTTCTTGTTCATGAGTGTCCTTCAGACGTACAACGGTTTGTTGGAGGTCATCTATCTGGCTGTTCTTTCCATCCATCTCCTTGATCAAGTCGTCTCGCTCAACCATCACAGCCTTCATAAGCATGTCAAAGGTTCCCTGAAGCTCACACATCTTTAGTTCAACCATTTCCACCTTGTGCTTAAGAATTTCACATTCTCTTTGTTTGTACTCTCTTTCACGAGCCATGACCTTCAGATGTCTGTTTGTGACCTTAAGTTTATCATTCAGCTCCTTCATTTCCTTTTCCATGCTTTGTATTTTATCCACCAATTCCTCAATTTCTTTTTCTTTCTCTTCCACACTTGTCTTAGAGTCTATTTCTGCCTCAGCTGTATTGGCTGCAGTCTTAGCAGCTAGCAACTGCTTGGTTTGCTGCTCCATTTGATTCTTCTCCGCAATTAGCATTTCAATTTCGGTACGATATTCAGTCATCATTATCTCTAAAACTTCCATCTTTCGTAACAAATCAGCTTTTTCTTCATTCAACATTGTACATTTGTTGGTGACTCCTTGAATCTCACCAATCTTGAACTCAATATCCATCTTTTTAATTTTATTTTCATTCTCTAAGGCCTGATAGCTTTGCCTTTTTTCCTCCAAGTCTTTTTCCAACACTGACATGGTAGACTTCAATGCTGAAACCTCTTTGTTAGCAGCCTGTAGCTGGTCTTCCAGTTCAAGGAAGGACTGCTCTTTGACAGTCATACACTTGCCCATGTCATCCTTGACCCGCCGTAGCTCAGCCACAAGCAGCGAGAGAGATGTCACCTGCTCATGTACTGGTGAACTGCTATCACTAGACTGCTTACCTGCAGTGTCTCCATTAGCCACAATACCAACTTGGACTGCAGGTGTGTCTTCTTTGGGAACGTCATCTCCAGTGGACACAGCGGGCTGATTCCAGACGTCTGGCCGAACTTCTTGAGACTCTAGTTTTGACTGCACATCACTCTGATTCATCCCGTCTTCTTTTTCACTCACACTTATCCCACATGGTTCATGGGTATTAGTTACTTTAGCTTTTTCTTCCTCAGTAACTTTGCCATCTGTACAGCTCTGGATATTGTCCACTAAAACCACAACTTCCTTTTCATTTTCTTGTCCTTTACATTTTTCTTCCCCTCCATTTAGCTCATTTTCTCCAGTGCCTGTTACCTCTCCTGCTTCCCTATCAGTATGTTCTGATGTTGCTGAATCATCAATATTTTCATGCAGCTCTTCGGGTGATGTAACTACAATCGCCTCTGGGTTATTACCATGAGACTCGGATTCATCTTCATTTTCACTGGGGTCAGAATTATTACACTCTTTTACCTCATGTTCTTCTTCATCTATGTTTTGATGACTGTCCCCCACAGACTGGCTGCCCTCCATAGCATTCTTTTCATTCTCCTTGATTTGAACCTCTTGCACACCATCTCTAGCACCCTCAACAGACTTTCCTTCTTCCCCAACAGTCCGTGCACTGGTACCTTCATCACCAATAACATCTACCTCCACCTTCTCATTAATGTTAGAGAGATTATTACTTGTTGGTGTTGTGCTCACTTGCTGCAAGAATGCACCAGCTTTGGAATCTAGTTGAACAATCTTTCCATCTTTTTCCAAAATTTCATTTTCCAATGCTTCCAGCTTCTCTTCAATTCTTTTCTTCTCAGCTTCATAACCATGGAGCTTCCTCTCACTGGCACTTGTTGTATCTTCCTTAATTTGCAGCAGAAGTTGGTGGCTGCTGCCAGTAAGGTGCTCAAATTCCTTTTGGAGGTTCTTTCGTTCTTCTATCAGCCTCAACAGCTGTTCTTGCACTTGCCTAACCTCCAGCTCTATCATCTGTTTGGTACTTGCCATTGTTGGGACAGGTGACTAACTTTTTTTGCAGCAGGTCAATCACTTTAGTACTTATAATTTTACTAGTTATTTTTATCAGTGCCAGGAGAGCTCTGAGGCTTGATGTTCCAGCTTGGCAGTGGTGCACCCTCCCTCTCTACAGAAGTTCTCCTCTCGACTGAGGGCACCTGTGTTGCCCAAGCCAAGTGCCTTGAAAGTCTGGCTCTGCTCCAACTGTAGCCTCACTCACCTTACCCCACAATCTAAATTTAGCATCAATCACAATCAACATTCTCAAGTACAAGATACAATACTTTATGCCATCTGACCATCATATTAATTATCTTAACAGAAGCATTGCCTGAAGTGGAATTTAACAGTAAAGTTTGAAATAGCATAAGTACTAAAATATGAAGTACATATTAAGATGAAGGCTCACCTGACACTTGGCCTCAGCCAGCTGGCTCTCCAAATCCTGGTACTTGCGTTGCCAGGCCTCCACTTCCTCCTGGTGGGCAAGGTGCTGCTGGTCAGCCTCATCCTTAAGTGCAGCAATGGTTGCATCCCTGGTGGCAACAGAATGTTGGTAGCTACTTTGGGCAGCTTCCAACTGAACCTGGTGGGACCTGGTCACCTCTATGGAGCTACTTGCCACAGTCTCTTCGTGTTGCTTTTGAAGTCGGTCAAGTTCACACCTGCCATTCAGAACAATCCATGATAGCAAAACTGACAATCAATGCCCTGAGACAAGGTCTCCTTGGTAGTATTATTCAATTAATGTAAATATTCACTTAAAATCTAAGAATACGGAATGAAAAGATTCCTGTAGAAGCTGAACCAAGATCTGACTCTGCTGCAAATTTTACATCTCAACATACACTCTAGTAGTTAGAATAAATCATTGCCAACACAACCAGCAATCCTGTTTTTTTTTTAGTAAAAAGAAAAAAAATGAGGACAAAGTTCTCATAAAGTGTTAGGATTACAAACAAAAAAATATAATGAGTCAATGCAAAATGCTCTCTTCTTATACGTGCACGTGAAAGAAACTGCTACAATAGAGTTCTCAGTCATTCTCCCTACCCTCTAGTTCGCCTGTGTCCCAAAGCTGAAACCTTGAAACCTGGAGACTGTGCCAAGACCACCAACCATCACTTGATCTGAGTACACCCCCTTGGACCCCTTACACTTGTCTTTTCCCCCCTCTGTGAATCCCTCCATCCTGTACTCATCTACATTGATAACAATATATAATACATACAGAATACAAACATTTTGGCAATCTTGAATTTGCAAACTTACATTTTTTACCACACAAATGTAGCTGACTAATACCATTAACATGGACTACTACTACTGCACACACTATGAATGATAATAACCATACTGACTATTTATCAGCTTCATATGATACCCTCTATACTAAAACATACAAGATATTTTTGGGGGTAATCATTCCTTCTTTTATTTACCATTTCTCTCTTGAGATAAATCTTTCATTCCTCCCCACTATTTTAATTTATGAACTATTTTTATGTCCTTGAGCTTCATCTGGAAAGTACTGCTTAGTGTTTCTCACATCTGTATGACCTGCATTTTCCTCCAACATTTACGTCTACTGGCAATATTTGTTATATGAGAGGGATGGGCTCCATCAGGTTACATTACAAGCCTCTCCCACCCATAAAAAGTTGTACAGAAAAGAACTGTACATTCATGAATATTGCTTGATAAAGTATACTGATTGATTATTGCATGTATATGTTGATTTTTAGTGTGCAAATAAATTACGTATGGATAAGTTTGCATGAATGTACAAGTATATGTATAAAGGCTTGCCCATAGTATTACCATCATACTAAGCTAATTATCTTTCTTATTTTTTGATTTTCATTATCACATGTTGTTTCTTTACATCTCAACATTATTTCTTCCAGTTTTGTGGTCTGACAGAAATGCAAATCAAATATACATATAAATAAAAAATTATCAAAAATGTTTGTAGCTCAGGAAACAATGCAAAGAAAACAATATGACTTTTTTTTTTAGTGCTTCCAATGGAGACTCAGAATCTGGGCCAGAGAAATGAAAACACAAAATGAAGCCAAGGTTCTTGATAGATTTATTTGGCACACGCACCTGCCACATGCCTCCCAGCCTACTCTGGCCTTCACTGTATAATACACAGTACATAGCTTGCTGCTTATTTTTCACACAATTTTCCTTTGTCCTACTTCATACCTTTTGCAACTTACTGTACATATGATTATTGTTTTATTAATATTATTTCTTTTTGGTTAATAGCTAGACTGATTCATCCCAAGTAAACGCTAGGTATGTCATTGTTCTCTTCTAACTGTCTCCAAAGAGAATAATTTTCAGTATACCATTTTATTGGCTTCTTGTGGGTGGTTATTTTTTACCCACTTGTTGACCTAGTGGTAGTATACAGGATTAGTCTCATGTTATCCTGTTTCCACATCTACTTTTTATCCAGCTTAACTTTAAAGCCATGATGTTCCTTGCCTGCCCCAATTCCTCATCCAATTCACTCCAAATATCAATACTTCTATATGGAATACTAAATTTACTTGGAAAGTTGGAAAGTTTCGTTTAGTCGGCGCAACATCTGTGGTCATATGTCGGAGAGACACAGAAGGGGAAGGAATTATAGAAGGGAACAGATCCCAGGAGACGGGACACAATCCCCAATTAATACCTGGTACCCATTCACTGCTGGGTGGACAGGGGCGTAGGGTATCAGAAAAGCCGCCCAAATTTTTCCACTCCGCCCGGGAATCGAACCTGGGCTCTCTCGGTTGTGAGCCGAGTGTGCTAACCACTGCACCACGAAGCCCCCCCCTAAATTAACTGGGTGTCAAGGAGTTCAGTATCCTATGGTACTGGGAGATGAAGTAGGATATAGCAAGGCGCAGCGAGCGGTGAAAGGATAAAATTATGTGGAAAAGGCATATTAAAAAAAAAAAAAATGTACAAAACTTTCAAATGGAGAAAGTAATAGTAGTTTAACTGGTAGTGAATGAATAACTCCACATTATGAGACTGAGAGACAATACAAATCCATTTTGGGACTATAACATTTATGACTTTAAGATAGTGTAAAACTGTAAATGTAGCTCTCTTCCAATGCATGATAGTGTGATAATTCATTCCCTATGTTTATCATGTAATAGGCATTGGATAAAGATGATAATAATGATGATTATAAAGATGGTGATGAATATCATAGTAATGACTGTTTAGCAATGATTTTACCTTCAGAGTATTTTTTTTCAAGTAAAAGTGAATTCTGCACAATTTTTCTATCTTCTCTATTACAAGTTAGTTTTGGTAGTGAAAATACTAACTGAAATATTCCAGAAAAAAAGTAGCGCTGAACTTTTCAGCAAATGCCCTGAACTCCATGACATTACATTTATGTGTATCAGGGAAAGCTTTTGAAAATTTGAGTCAAAGAGAGCATAGAGCATCATGGTGGCCTCCACAGGCACCAAAACGGCCTTGCCTTGATATATGCATGGCCACACCCATGTGCACACACACATATATACAAAAATGCTTCTCTCTAAGGGGCAGTATTTCAGTTTCATATCCATGAGGAAAATACCTAAATAAATAATCATATATATATATATATATATATATATATATATATATATATATATATATATATATATATATATATATATATATATATATATATATATATATATATATATATATATATATATATATATATATATATATATATATATATATATATATATATATATATATATATATATATATATATACATATTTGAATAAATAATGAGAAAGTATAGGAATGAGGGTTATGAGGGAGATGAGACAGTGAGCCATATGTGGGGCTGGGTGAGCGCCAAGACAAGAATAGCTGAGCCGGCATGGCATCGCCCGGCACACACACAAGTTGCTGCACCCACCGGCCCTGCTGCCACCACCACCAGGGAACCTAACTCGACTTTTGTCTGACACCTCCTCCCATAAGCTCTCTCAGCTAACTATCACCCATACAACTTTACTTACTTTTACACTATTCTTTAACATAAACTTCAGCAGCATGTTCCTTATCATAACTTCAGTAAAATGGAAAGAACCCACAGGCTGATTTCTTGATCCTTGGTTAGGTAAATGTTGGAAAACTTTCAGGTTAACACCAAAATGCAAACACATCTTGTTAATTATCTAAACTAATGAAATGCATCTTCACCATAATAAAAGAATGATAGGAAGATAAAGAAGAAAAAAAAATATATATATATTATAATAAAATAAAAATAAAAATAATAATCATAATAATAATGGGTTTATCTATTCATACATTAATCTATTTTTTGTTTATTTGTTTATCTAATCATTATTTATAGTATTTAGGTATTTATCATATATATATATATATATATATATATATATATATATATATATATATATATATATATATATATATATATATATATATATATATATATATATATATATATTTTTTTTTTTTCAGAGCATGCGAGACAGAAATTATAGTTGAAAGCAATGACAAAAATTAAAAATGAACTCGGCTATTGTAATAGTTTGGAGTATCAACTTTCTTCTGCTTCTGGGTGACACAAGAAACCTCACTCACTATCTAGGCAAGCACAGCTGAGTTAGTGACAGCACACACACGCACACACGCACACATGCACACACACACACGCACACACTCACTCACACACACACACACACACACACGCTATACATACGAGATCTTTAACATGTTGAGCAAAGCAACGTAACGGCTATTTGCACTAAGAGAATCAGCAATGCCGTGATTTCTGTAAAATATAAGTTGAGGTCCTTTTAAATACTTAAACAGAATTTTACTGTAGTAACAGTAATTAATAAGAAGCTCATTAATCCAAGCAACCATTAAACACAAATAACTTCAGAGATGTTATTTGTTTCATAATAGCCATTCCTCTCAAAACCCTCTCAATACAATTTTTCCAAACATCTAAATATTAACACATCCATGTATTTATCTTACATTACACTTTACAGTGCAACTACATATTTACAAATTTTATTAATCTTCATTGTTTCAAGCAGCTCTTCTCTTCATGGCAACCATCTACAAGTTGGTGTTCATTATTATAAATATTGTCAAATTGTGTCATCATTATAACCATCATCACCATTTCTCACTGAAGCAAGACAGGGCATCAGTAAACCCCATATCACCATTTCTTATCAGTGTTATTAAAAAAAAAAAAAAAAAAAAAAAAAAAAGGGGGGACCTGTCCTCAACCTCAGTCTCCAGTAATGCCAGAGCTACATACATTTTCACTACCTTATATGGTGTGCAGTTGAATGTGCATGTATATATATTATGTATCCCAATGGCTCATGGATCCTCAGGGTGGCTCAAAAGCTCCAATAGAACTTGCCAAAGGAAGGAAGATCAGTTCACATATCTTGATCACTTACAATATGTAAACCTCAAGGTTTTATTTGTGGAGGGCTACCAGGTACAAGTCATATGCACCCAATGGAAAGGTCAAAGCTACTGCAAAGCTTCCTCCAAAACTGTTTTCAGCAAAACAGCTTTTTTTATGACCTGTAAGGAATCTTCCCTATATGTATACACTAAAAAAGTGAAAAAAGAAAGAAAAAAAAAAATGTCATGAGGCTTATCATCAGTAAAGTTAAAGCACTCAAGATACTGTGATGAGCCTTGTGAAAAGAAAATACAGAGTGAAATATGATTTATGGCCTAATGGTTGTCTGCAAAGTTTTAACTGTTGGCACATGCCAGCTGAAGAATATGCCTCAACTTCAAAAGAAAATAAGTCATGTCAAGAGCACCTGTATCATTGTCTCTTCCTTACCTTAGTCTCTCCTCCCATGTACTCTCCAGCTCCTCTTTCTCAGCAGCCAATGCCTTTTGGGATTCCATCAGCTTCTGTTCTGCTACCTCAGCCTGCATTGATCAAAAGTCACTGGTTTAAATCATAATTAATTATTTAAATACTAAGAAAATTAAAGCATTTAGGTAAGATCATAGACAACAAACTAATAGCTGAGCTTCCATCAATGACAAAGTTTATATGCAATCACCTTTCATCAAATATGTGAATTTTATGCATGTTATAAAAGATAAAAAATTCATTCATAAGGCTTGTATGTACTAGATTATACTGCTGATTTTGAACTTACATTTGGAGGAGAGAAATAGGGAGAAAAATAAAAAAATTCAATTGGGCTATGAAATGGGCCTCTAGCTCAATAAACTTTAGCTAAAGAATAAAAACTGATGCTACTAACAATGTAAGGTAGAATTAAATGAGGTGACATAATTGTTATATAAATGTATGGCTGGGAGAGACTTACTACAAATTGTGTCAACTAAGGTGATGTGACATTAAAAAGCTGCCTGTCCTCACCTCCCCCAATGCACGCATCAACACACACTTATGTACCCACCCCCCCTCCCCCACACGCATATGCACACAGGTGTGAGGTGATCTAATTGAAGTATATAAACTTATGAATGACTAAGAGGAGTCAGATAATTAAGACCTATTATTGAAAAGGGGAAGTGAAGACAGAGTTAAGAGCTCACAATAAAAAAATGAATATGAAATTGTCTTAATGACACAAAAAAGTAGTTTTCCCCATAAAAATATAAATACTCGGAATGAATTAAAAGAAGTGGTGGAGGCAAAAGGTGTGTGTGAAATTCAAGGAAAAACTGGACAAATATGTATAGATATGCAGACATGACCACACAAGAATAGCTCAGGCCCTATATACTACAACTAGGTACACACACACAAACACACACACACTCACCTCACACACACAAAAAAGTTGGAAAGAGTGCAAAGACTGGCAACAAAATTAACATCACACTTAAATGAACTTCATTACAATGGACAGACTGCACAAACCAGAGCTGACAATAATTCAAAACAGGAGAGAGGTGACTTAATCATGGCATTCAAACTTGCAAAGGGTCTGGAGTATGTAGGTAGGGAGGACTTGCAGATAAGGGACAATAGAAGGACAAGGAGACATGAACATAAATTGAGGAAAACAAGATGCTGAGAAAATGTAAAAAATTACTGATACTTGAAATAGTCTGGAGGAGATAATTAGAGCTAAGAACATCCATCTCAAATCCTGCATGCAACAACTAGGTAAAAACAACTAGATAAACACACACACGCACACTATTAAAAGATTCTGAACAATGTATTTTCTTATCTCTTGTATGTATTTGCCAGAGCAGGATGGAAAACACTAATGCCAGACAGGGAGAAGTGAAGAATGTTGGGAAAGGTCTTTGTCCTGCAGCAGACTATTAATGGCTGAAGAACATCATGACTGTTTGGATTATCACTACAAAACCACACACAATTCTATAATTAACTCATGAATTTTACCTAACAAATTGGTGAAACTACACGAGCTACAAACATATATGAACACACGAGTCCTTCCTCTATACTTCTAAGTTCTGTAAAGTTTTGGGAATTTCTTACCTGCCTCACCATCAGCTCGTCATTTTCTGTGAGTTTGCGTAACAATTCTTCCACACGTTGTTCAAGATTATGCTTTTCCTTAAAACTGTCCTCTAATCTGCATTTGAGGTCCTTTTCAGTGTTTGTCATTTGTGCTTCTAACTCCTCGACTTTTGAGTCATACTCTTTAGTTTTCACTTTCAATAAGGTTTCTTTCTCCTGAAGCTCATTTTGTAAATCTTCCACCTTCTTTTCTAATTCACAAAGTATGATTTTCTTCTCACCGAGTAATTTTTCTATTTTTTCCTCTTTTAGCTTCAGGGCTTCTTGCATTTCAGATAATTGCTGGTTAGTGTTCAATAACTTATTCTTTAATTCATTGTTCTGTTCATTTTGTTGGGCTAAGGCCTCTTCCCTTTCTCTGCTAATGTTATGGTAGTTCTCTTTCAGTTTTGCATAACTCTCCTTGGCTTTTGTAATTTCTGTTTCAAATGTTTCAGTGAGCTTTGCCATTTCTTCCTTCACTTTCCTATACTCTTCTTGACTCAAAGCAGCTTCCCTGTGTAAACTTTGTATGCTCTCCTCCTTATTCACAACTTCTTTATTTACTTGTTCTATATGCTCCTTCAGGGATTGCAGTTCCCTTTGGAGTTCATTTTTCTCAGTTTTTACGGTCTCAAGTTGAGCTTCATACTTTCTCTTTTCCTCACCAGCCGCAGTCAACTCAACTTCATGACTGTCAATAGCAGCTTCCAGCTCAAGCACACGAGTATTTAATTCACTCTTTTCTTTCTTTAATTCATTACATTCAGATTGTATTTCTGTTTCTTTTGTTTGCAATTCATTTTTAGTCACTTCCAGAGATCCTTTCAATTTCTCATTTTCCTCTAATAAATTGTCATGTGTCAATTTAAATTCTTGTATCTTATCATCTTTCTCGTGTAACTGCAATTTTAAGTTTTCCAGCTTCTGAGTGTATTCCTCTGATATCTGACTATATTCATTATTTTTTTCTTTGTATTCACTAGATTTTTTAGCTAATTTATCACTCAAGTCTGAGACCTTTTTACTAAGTTCTGTATTGATTGTGTCTTTCTCTTCCATTTGCTTTGACCACTCATTTTTTAATGTGTCCATTTTTTCATTTGTAACGGTGAGCTCGGCAAAAGCATGCTCACTAATTTTGGCAATATTTTCCTTTGACTTTGTGAGCTCTAAACTGAGTTTATCTTTGTCAGTCCTCAATTCTTCATTTTCTTTCTCAAGAGCTGCAAGTCTCTTATTTTCCTTTTCCTTTTCTGACTTAATTTGGTTGAATTCATTATTAATTCTTTCATTTTCCTGCTTTAAATGATTTAGTTCTTCAGACAATGTATCTTTTTCCTGATCTGCTTCTTCTTTGCTCTCATTAATTAGTTTGTTCAGTGAGTCTTTTTCACTTTTTGTCCGTGCAACTTCCTCAATAAGAGCAGAATTTTCCTCAAGAGTATGCTTTAGCTTCCCATCTAATTCTTCACTTTTTTCTCGCAAGTTTGTAATGATTATATCCTTTTCCATTAAATGTTCAGAGATTATTCCTTTTTCTTCTTCAGTTTTTTCCATGCTTGTTTTAAGTGTGGTATTCTCCTTCTGAGTCAACTCTAGGGTGTTTGCCAACTTCTCATTGACCTCTTTAAAAGCTGTTATCTCTTCTGACAATGCTTTAGTTTGTTCAATAAATTCAGAATTAGATTTCATCAATTGTTCTAATTCTTTTTCACACTCAACCTGCCTTTCTTCATTTCTCTGAATTTTCTCCTCTAATTTCCCTCGACACTCTTTAAGCTCTTGTACTTCATCTTTAAGTTGGCTACAATGATTTTCCATTTCCACAATTTTACTTTCTAATTCTTCTCTGGTGTTGTCAGCAGTCCTCAGCTTTTCCTGTAAGTCACTTCTCTCTTTTATCATCACTTCTGCTTCCTTGCTCATCTCCTCTTTCTCTGTGTTCAAAGAGAGAACTTTGTCTTCAAGCTGTGTTTTCACATCACTTATTTCTAATAACTGAGTTTCAAGGTTTGTTCTAGATTCTTTAAGCTCTTGTGTACGAGCTTCCAATTGATTAATTTTAGCTTCTACTTCCTTCTTAATTGCTGCCACAGATGCTTCCTTGTCCTCTTCCATATCATCCTGGGTAGAATTATTGGACCCAAGTTCCTGCAATGGAAAAAATATTTGTAAAATCAATTTAAAATTATTTCTGGCTTTACAATCCCATATGTGTGTGTATATTTATTTTTTACTCATAAAATCTAATCACGTGCTGGACCAATGACTGCCAGCCAGTACCCTCTCAAGAAGAGGTAGCATCCAGCAAATTTTTGGCATTTAATAAAATAGCTCATATTAAAGAGAAAAATCAGTGCAATGATATAAAACAAATTCATCATAAACTATATCCTTGAGATGGGAGCCAGAGAAAAATATCCACAAAACAATGATAACTCATAAAGGCATACCTGAATAACAGCTTCCTTTTCCTCCAATTCCTGTTGCTTGTTCTGAAGTTGTTCCTGCCAATGACTGCGCTCTTCCTCCAGCTGTGTTTCCAGTGCTGCAACCATCTTTTGGCATCGCTCTGCCTCGGCTTCCTTGACTTGAAGTTCCTCAAAGAGCTGCTTCTTAGTCTCTGCCATGCTAAAGGCTGAAGACTCATTGGTGGCCTTCATGGAGTCCAACTCTTTGAGATGTTCTTCCTAACATACACAAGACCAAACAAATGCAATTAAACATACTTTCATTAGTATAGAAGTATCTCACCAATAATGACCTAATATACATGAGAGAAAACAAGTGTCATTAAACATATTTTCATTAGTACAGAAGTATTTCCCCAATAATGACTCATATATCTATAATAATACAATATTTTTTTTAATCTTAACAATACCTTCAGGATGTCAATCTGCTTTATCTTTTCCTGCAGCTGTGAAGTGGCAATGTCCCTCTCCCGCATGAGGTCCCCAATGCGCTCCTTGTTGGTCCGAATGTTGTCCATGCAGCGGGCCAGAAGAGACTTGTGTTTGGACACATCAGCTGCAACAGACAATGGTAGCTGCCACAACCATCAGCAATATATACATTACTGAACCTCCTTTCAGTGCCTTGAAGCTAACAATCTCAGTGTATCCCCATGTCTAAGTTATTGTATACTATTCATGACATACCTCAATCCTTTTTATTGACCTAATTTTGCATGTCCTTTCCAGTATCATGACATATGATTAATGTCCTTCTCTTGTTTGCCAACTCCTTGAGGTATACTTGTAGTATTTCCTCTTACCTTCTGAAGCATAATAAAACCTAATATTGATAGCTTTGCTGCCTTTTCATTCTGTGAGAGAGAGAGAGAGAGAGAGAGAGAGAGAGAGAGAGAGAGAGAGAGAGAGAGAGAGAGAGAGAGAGAGAGAGAGAGAGAGAGAGAGAGAGAGAGAGAGAGAGAGAGAGAGAGAGAGAGAGAGAGAGAGAGAGAGAGAGAGAGAGAGAGAGAGATAGATAGAGATAAAGAGAGAGAGAGAGAGAGAGGAGAGAGAGAGAGAGAGAGAGAGATAGAGAGAGAGATAGAGAGAGAGAGAGAGAGAGAGAGAGAGAGAGAGAGAGAGAGAGAGAGAGAGAGAGAGAGAGAGAGAGAGAGAGAGAGAGAGATTTAACTCTTTAAAAATCTAAAGAAGCTGATAAACACATGTGAAATACTAGTCATGGTGTCTTAATTTGGGTGTATCACTGATCACTGTGCAACAATGGTTAGGTGTGATGCAAAATGCCACCACGGGAAGCCACCAAGGCCCAGCAGAAGTACCCATAAAGAACATCCAGGCAGAAGGGAAGCCAGACAACCCCCACCAAGGTGAATGAATGCAAATCTCTCCTGTGCCAAAAAAGACAAGTAACTAAATATTGCCACAAGTATTGCCCATAATTACGAAGAAGAAAATAACCCATGCATGACCCAGTCATGGTGTCAGTATAAAGGGATAATGGAGGATAATGTTACCCTTACCATAGCTGGGCGTTATCGCGATACTTTATCGCTGATAACAAAATCGGGTTATCGGCCATCCGCTACTTATTTAAATATATATCGGTATCTTTGTTACTTTTGTAACCAAACTAGCGATAATTGTTACTTTTTTCCGCCTCTCAGAAAAAAAAAACGTTGTCTCCTCCCTACTGTGCATGCGTGGCCCGGGCGCCCGGTGTTGTATGAAAAAACTTTGGAGTATGAAATATCTTCGGTGAAGAGATTTCATACTTAGATCATCAACGTTAAAACACTAGGTTATTTCTTTATGTTAGACACAAAAATCAATATATCAAAGAGAAAAATCATTTAACTTTGCCCCCAAAATGATTATTCACTACCTCAAATTTAAAACTCCATATTTGTTTGTGAGCATGCCATGGTATTGAAGGCACGTGGTGTTGTGTTATTTGGTGTCCCATCATCAAAAGCAGGCGCTTTTGTTTACGAACACTGGTCTCTCGTGAACTGCGCATGTTCAGACCAGCAAGCGTAGACTTGTACAGTCTCACAAAGCTTTTTAACCATAATTAAGAGTTGATGGAAGGCTGAATCAGACATACGTACAGTACCACCATCCACGCTGTTTCTAGAACGACACTGTACATATAAATACAACTCGTAAAGAATGTCGGTCTAGAAACAGCGGGGATGGTGGTAGTGGTATTGTATGTGTGATTCAGCCTTCCAGCAACTCTTAAATACAATTAAAAAGCTTTGTGAGACTGTACAGGTCTACGCTTGCTGGTCTGAGCATGCGCAGTTCATGAGAGACCAGTGTTTGACGGTGGGAACGCCAAATAACACAACACCGGTTAAGGCGTTTCTAGTATTACCGTCCATATGTGCGTGTCAACGTGTGGTTTTCAGGTTTTGTAAGTTTTCTAAAATACAGATAATGAAAATTTGAATTCATCTATGTTTTTTTTATATGAAATATCAATATAGTATCGTTTTCGCCTATCAGACTGATTGGTAGCTAGTATAGGAATTGTGGATTTATATCGGTTATTGGTTATCGCCTATATTTGTGTCTCCAGTTAACGAATATTGGTTATCACCGATAAGGTTTTCCATTATCAGTTATTGGTTATCGAGAATAAGGTTTTCTGTTATCGTGCCCAGCTATGACCCTTACTAACGGAAGATGGTTGAATTCCAAGATGAAGAAACATATGTTATCTCCTTTAATGATTTAAGACAGCTATATCATTTCTGATTCCCTGCAGCCATATTGTGAAACTCACTTGTGATTAGGTGTAGATCATTAGAGAAAATAGATAAATTAATCTGTTCTTCCATGTGCATACACAATCTGGAATAACTGTTCAAGCTGATCAAAGTTTTGCTGTCATTTCTATATAACCTTCCAAATACTGCACCTCCATTATTTCAAAACACATTTCTTACGAATTTCAAAATCACATAAAAAGTCTCAGTCAGTTCTGTGAAGACCTATGAGATTTCTGGTTGGCTAAAGACCACGACCAATGTTTCTCTGCTTTGATTTCCAAACATCAGTTTCTAATCAAGTCACTGATACCAAATCAAATCACAAGCAATGGAAACATGTGCTTTGTCATGTAATTTTAACATTTATATATTTCAGGGCAACACAATCATCTCTTGAAAATAACATAGGCAACCTTTATGATTTTTAATGTAGTGTTTCTTGTCACTGCCAAGTATGTCAGATTTTTTTTTTTTTTTTTCTTTTACAGCAAAGGAGACAGCTCAAGGGCACAAAAAAGTAAACATTAAAAAAAAAAAAAAAAGCCTACTAAAAAAAAAAAAAAAAGAAAGCAAAAGAGAAAGATAAGTCAGTAGAGGAGGAGGAGAGGATACCCCTCTCCCTCTCTTGAAAGAGTGAGAAGAGGAGGAGCAGGAGGAAATAGAGAAGAAAGATTGAGATTTCAGAGGATGAATGAAGGGAAGATGGAATGAGGATGCTGGCTGGTTAACTCTTTAAAATACAGACACAGGATATAGGGATGAGAATGTAGGTGCAGCAGAGGGGGGGAGGGGGCAGGGGGGGGGCATGAAGGTAGCAAGTCAAGAAGAGCAGTGGAAGATAGAAATAGAAGAGAGAAGATAGAAAGAGAGGCAACATTAGACTATGAAAAAGGAACCTCTGAGTAGTGTTTGGTCGCTTAACCTAAGGCTTGTCTTGTACTTCCTCTTCATCTCTCTGTTACTGAATCTTAAACTCCTAGAACAGGCTTCTTTATACCTGCTTAACTTAGCCCTTTTTTATCCCGTCTCACAGGACCCATGCCTACAGAAAAAAAAAAAAAGGATTGCATCTAAAAGAGTTTGGCTAACATTTAGCAGTGTCTTTCCCATAAGATGAAAGAGAACATTTCGCTGTGAATAGCTACTGCATCTAGCACATAGGATGAAGTAGCACATCCATCCTGTAGCATGATATTGGCTACTTTTCATGATACAGGTTTTCATCTTATCTATGTCCCATCCACAATTTTGCACTTCAGAGAAACATTACTGGTTTATACAGAACGAAGTGTTGGTTAAGAGATTAGAAAAGCCATGGAAAGAACAGTGTAATGCCTAGTGCCATTTTTAATGGTCTTACATTAAAAATTATTGAATCAGAAAAAAATCATTTCTAAGAGCAAATTCAAATAAATAACTTGTACATACTGCATTTTTGGCCAGATAAGACATCAGAATCATAGCACACACCTGTAATTTGGTAGGGAATATTTAGGAAAACATTTCTACTGTTTCTAAAATATATCACATTTCATCTGATTTTCATAGACTTTCCCTCAATCCACTATTTGCTTTGACTTGCGCTCACTCATCCCACAAGTTGACACTCTTCTGTTGGATCTGTAAGTGTGCTCTTCACTGAAATGTGCTATTGTTCCTTCATATATATATGTATATATATATATATATATATATATACATGTATATATATATATATATATATATATATATATATACACATGTATATATACATATACCTATATCGTACTTCCCGCCACATAAGACGCACTTTTTCTCATAAAAGAAGATTCGAAAAATCACCCTGCTTCTTATACGCCGATGGTTAGGCTTTGGTAGGCCTAGGGGCTATTGTTACTGGTACGAAACCAACACCCAAAACACCTCCGTTTGACACAATAGTTCCAAGATGTTCCCAGAATTTCAAACAAATGGGGGCAGATCTCTTTGCTAATACTTACTACCATTTGTATAAAACAAACAAACAAAGCATTTATAGCAGCAAAAATGTTTTATGTTTGACAAAAGTATAGTAAATATAAATGAGTAATAATACCAACATTACCCTTACAATCCCATGCACAGTGCAGCCAACCACAGATGATTCTACTCCTTCACTGAGGGAGTTGTCATCCCTCCAAATATACTGCCCCGACAAGCGACAAACACAGGAGCCCATGTGAGCAATGCATTCTAGATGTATTAAGAGGTGTGGAGCAGAGAACAGTGAGGGTGAGAGGATAAGCTTTGGTGCCTGTCATGGTCCTGTGATTCCCGTGTGCCATGGTAAAGGCCAAGCCACAACAACCCATAGTGCACCAGAGCACTGTTTGCTTTACTCACGTGAGTCACCACTCTCTTCCACTTCCACAGATACTGAAACAAATGGCAGACATCTTGTGTGACGATGAAGTGATGGATGTTTATATGAATACCAACTTGAGTGATTCATAAACCTTCAAAATTAAATTTTATCAAGTCTAAATTCAAAAGATGAGAGGTTCCGATTAAACTATAAGTGATCTCATAGTGCACTTGAAATCCACAAATAAAAACATTCTGAAAACCAAATTAGTTTATGGAAACAGCAATTACAATCAAACAAACAAAAATTAATATAATCTAATGTGCGTTTGTTTATCAGCATATTTGAAATAAATGCAATGACAATCACTTATACCAAAATAAAGCACCACTGAAGATTCCTGGAATGATTCCTGAAGTACTGCTGCCTGAAATTATTCTAATTATTGATTGCTGTAGATTATTGTACAAATATTTCAAGTAGGTCAAAAATTATCATAATAACACACAAACAGTTATACAGGTGAAAGGAGTTAAATACTCAAGTGAGCAGAACTGAGTACAATATGTTTAAGTGATATAAAACTTTCCCAAAAAATAATAAATAACAAAATAATAAAATAAAAACTCAAGCCGTAAAAGTAAGTAGTGTTTCCTTAGGGTAGGTTCACTGTTTTTGCACATTCACCTTATTTATGTGTGTGTGTGTGTGTGTGTGTGAGAGAGAGAGAGAGAGAGAGAGAGAGAGAGAGAGAGAGAGTGGGGGGGGGGATACATAATCTCCGTGAATCTCAAGGACAACTGTAAAGGAAATGAGCTACATGTGTGGGGTCCTGTACATGAGTCTCGATCGGTCATACTTTTGGGCTGGATGATCTCCCTGTCCAGGCTATTCCACAGACAGTGCATCTAAATGGATAGCTACAGTAAGCCCTCGATATAACGGACTAATTGGGGGGGACCTTAGTCCGTTAATGCCGAAAGTCCGTTATAAGCATTGAAAAAAATAAATAAATAAATAAATAAATAAATAAATAATAATAATAATCATAATAATAATACCGACGAACCTATAAACGTAGGTATATATATATTTTTTATTGTGTGTGTGTTAGCTGCACGTTGTCTGTATAGCCACATGGCACAGTTGGTGATGGACTGCGAGGCACTGAGGCTGCCAGGTTGGCAGTGGGGCCCTACGAGGGGGGGCGTATTGTTACGGGTACGGGCAAGATTTTACAAGTGCACCAATCTCACACTGACAGACGAAATTTTTTTTTAATTTTTTTTTTATAGTTTTCGGGGTGTTATGAAATAATCTGTTAACTCTTTCTGTCACAAATCATTAAATGATTGACTTTTTAATGCCTGTGTTACATCCGTCGTACCTGCAGCTGTAGTCGCAAAATAACTTGCAAAGAGAGATGTTTAACTTGCTTACAGTTTCCATATTTCACTCACCCCTCACAAAGGTCACAAGTGGACAAACAAGAACAAAACCAGGCAAACTGATGTTTTTCCTACCCTGTATTCCCACAGTGTGCATGCGTGATGGACAGCAGTGACTTATTTTTGCAAGGAGGTATTTCTCATAACACCGGCCCGCGAATTGGACCATGGACGCCACCTCCGTGTCCTGTCCCGCACTGCGTATTTCTGCGCCCCACACCGCGTGCCGAATTAATTTACTAACCAAACATAACTTAACTTAACCTACCGAACTTGGGGTTTGGCCCCCCTCGACCCACTTAATTTGTGTTAGTACCGATACTCACAAACACTTGGCTATTTTCCATTACATTTATGTCCTGGATTGCTGCATAAGACTTTCTTGTGGTATAAATAAATTCTTCATTTGAATGGAGACCACGAAGAGAAAAATATTTCGTCAGGTGAGCTGAAAAAGACCACGGTAACCGAAGGATGGGGCAGCAGATAAAGAGAGGAGGGTCAGGTGGCTAGCTATTGTAGTTACCGGAAGCAGGTGGTTCAAAAACTATTCTCAGTCGGTCCCCGTGGATTTCTGACCGCCTTACCTTGTCCGTTATATCTGAAATCCGTTATAAGCGGGTCCGTTATGTCGAGGGTTTACTGTATTTTTTATATCCTTTAAGTACCTTGTTTTCAATTTCTTTTTTTTTCTGATCTCGCTTCCTTATCCCAAGCATACATATCTTCTCAATCAATTTTGTCTACTCCCTTCATTGCCCTGAACTCTTCAATCATGCCACCTCTTCTTTCTGCCAAGGATGGCAGCCCAAATTTTTCCAGTCTTTTTTGGTATAACAAATCTGTCTAAATGGGGAACATCTTGGTTGCTGCTCTTTGTATCCTCCTAATCTTAGTTATTGGAAATGGATAAGAATACTGAAAGGCCATCATGAAATAATTTGATGGAATATAATACAAAAAAGTCAAAAAAGAGAATGACCTGGGAGTGTTGCTCCAGGATAATTTGTCACCTGAAAAACACTTTAACAAGATTGCTCGAGAGACTTAGAAGCTGTTTATGTACATCAGAATGGATTTCACTACAAGGATGAAGAGAAGACAAAGCAATTGACTGTGGATCTGATATTTAATTTACAGTGAATAAAGCACATACCTTTGAGTTTTTCAATGAGGTCGTCGGTTTCATGACTGGCAGTAACTGTGGTGGAGGCAGAGCCATGGGACGTCACTGAAACATTGTCGGCCATGGAGATGTTGTCAATGGTCGACACACTCTCAGCAGTGGAGGTGTTGTCAGCGCCCGAGTTGTCTGTGCCTGAAGTGTTGTCAGTGCCTGAGGTGTTGTCACAGGCTGATGCGCTGTCACCTTCATCCTGCAGCGTTACTCCCCCACCCTGTCCCAGCTGCTGGTTGTTATTGATGTTATTATTGTTGTTGTGGCTCACTGCTGGGTTGGCCAAGTCTGATGAGACACTCTCTTGAAGGATTGTCACCTGAAGGGAGACTAATTTTAGCACTGGGGCAGTGGTGAGGTTGAAATATGCATGAATCCCATTCAATGCACAATGAAAGATCACTAAAAGACAACTTCTGATTTAGTGCAATAAAGACTAACTTGTAATTCATTTACTGGTATGTATCAGGCAAACTATCTTGAGAAATTAAAATCGTTACAATTAATATTGTATATATCAGTACGAAGAAATAATTATCTTATCTAAAACTTACAATTAATATTGTATATATCAGTACGAAGAAATAATTATCTTATCTGAAACATCATGAGGTAGTTTACTGAATCAATTGCTGTTTTTTTGTGTGTGTTTGCATGCTAGCCAAACTGTATTCTTACAGGATTAAGTAGTTTGTTTAGTCCACTCTGTTGAAACTATTCTATCATATTTTTCTTTAAAACTGTGAATGTTTTTGGCACAGTATGTATGTGTGTGTGTGTGTGTGTGTGTGTGTGTGTGTGTTTATTTTAACAAGTTGTTATATATAGGAAGTGAGGAAGTGAGCTTCACTAATAGGGTCTTGTTCCCAAATCTCATGTTCTCAAGTTAAGCTTTGAGTTCATGAATATTTTTGACTTGAACTATCTCCTTCTTGAGGTTATTCCAGATATCAATGCATCTACAGGATAAGTTGTTTCATGATATTCCTCAGGCAACTTGTCTTCCTAAATTTTTTACAATGAATTCTTGTTTTCTAGTGTTCCAAACAAACAGGTAATCTCTGTCAATCATTCCTTCATCATCCTGTACACAGTATTTGGATCTCCATGTCTTACCCTGTCTAGTGACAGGATCTGAAAGTCACATGAAACAGCGCTGACCACAACTAACACAATGATGCTGTAAGGCAATATGACTAATTCTTAATTTAATAACAATGATGGTATATATTGCTTTATATCTAAGACATAGTAGTTGTGTTCATAAAAATGTAATGATACTTAAGATAGTGTGATAATGCCTGTGATAAGTGTGGAGGTACAACTGTAGGAAATTGTTTGCAAGATGTAATGGTTGTGATATGAGTGTGTGAATATGTATGTATTTTTATCATGTGGTGGTAGTGATGACTGTCTTAGTGACCCTGGATTCACATATGAAATAGTATTATTTAGCAATTCTGAGGAAAACTTACAAAGAGTGATTGAGAAACTTAGTTTCTAAAAGTAGGTATATAGATGAGCATGATAAAAATTATGGTAATGTTCAATATCAATAATCAACTGGCAGAACAAGAAATGATGATTAGGAAACATAAACTTGAGAGACTACAAGAATACATACATCAAGGACAATTAGTGCAAACCTGACCCAGAGAAAAGATATCAGGATGATAACCAAAGCAGGATGGAATGAAAGAGCATTTCTGTTATTTGGGAGATGTTCTGGACTGTGAGGCGGGAGTGGAAAGGACAGTGAGAGCGAGAGTGACGGCAGATTGGTTAAAGTGGAGGGAGGATGCTAGTCTACTCGTGAATCGTTGCATCCCTCTAAAGAGCAGAGCAGGGATTTACCAAGCGTGTATTAGATCAGTGATGTTGTATGGAGCAGAAACATAGGCTCTAACAAGAAAATTGATGGAGGTATTGAGAGCAAGTGATCGCAGAATGCTGAGGTATATGGCGGGGATCAGGTGGCAAGATAGGGTGTCCAGTGCAGATGTGGAGTAGAGGACCTGGAAACAGTGCTCAGAAGGGAAAGACTTCGATGGTTTGGACATGTGAAGAGGGCAGGGGAGGATACAGTGCTGGGAGTTTCAGAGAGATTAGAGGTAGAAGGAAGGAGACCAGTTGGAAGACCCAGGAAAATGTGGAGAAGGTGTATACAGGAAGATTTGGCATTGATGGGACTGGATGGGCATCTGGCAAAAGACACAGCAGAGTAGAATGGAGGAAATCCATAAAGCGTCCAACCGCTCAGTAAGAGTGACAACGGACGTTAAACTAAATGATGATGATGATGATGATTATGGTAAACATAGTAATATCATGAATAGCTATCAGCCACCCTTCCTAAAGAGAATGCTGTACAGTCATCTCATCCTGCTAGTTCTAATACAAGGTCCAGAGGCTTGGCACCTCATGCATGCTCTAAAGAGAGACCTAAGAAATACACAAGTGGGAATTAAGAAAATTGCTGGGTATAACATGAAGAAATTAGAAGAGAGAATCATAGATGAGGGAACAGACAAAGGTTGAAGATATGCTAATTAACATTGGACATGGTAAGTCATAACATGTGTAGAACTGATAACAGATGGACAACCAAAGTAACAGTCAATCCAGAAATTACAGAGATCAGAGTAGCTTACATTAGAGCATTTGCTGGAGTGGGATACAGTTCAATAATATTAGGTAGAGGTAAGTGGAGGATGTTGGAAAAGGCCCTTGTCCTACAGAAGACTAGTAATGGCTGAAGATGATGATGATGATGATGGTGACAAAGACTACAGAGTGAGCTGACTACCTGAGAGTAATTCTAATGCCTTGGTGGTAGCAGTGAGTATCAATATTGATATAAAAGTTGCTTCAATAACATGGTGTCAGTACTGGCAAACTATCAGTAGCAGTATCGGTACCGGGAAAAATATTGGTATCAGTAAAGCCCTTGAAAGCAGACAACAGGGCTTGGAAACACTGAGCTCCTCCAATCATGAGACAAATCATGTGCCAATGGATTTTTCTCCATGGCAATTCTATAAAACAACTGAAAATACTATACAGTTCTAAACATCAAACAGCTTAATAATTCCAAAAGCTAGTGCACATATAAAAAATGTATGAAGTGTCAATAGTGTTTTCTCCACACCACACAAAAAAGCTGTGAACAAAGGAAGACAAATGACAGAATGCACCATTTACAGCCACAGATCATATCCGGGAAACTTACACTTACAACATGCAACAACAACAAAAAAACAACAACGAAATGAGAGAAAACTGATGTACAAGAGGAATAATAATTACTAACAAAATAGGTTCACAGGCCTAATCACCCTGAGGGCCCATCTTGAAGGTGTTAAAGTACAGAATTTAAGCTTCTTCAATAATTATTATATTCACAAACTTCCTTTTATAAATTAGGAAGCAAAATTTTAAAGAGCACCAGTATTTGTATGAACATTTGTTAATGAATACAAGTCAACATTCCAACTCTGGCTAAAATAAGTTATTAAGATTAATTGGAACCATTTCATACAGCTAAACTGCATGTGTGTAACAATTTAACAGCAATGCAATAGTCAACCATTTGATGCAATGGATGGTAGGTATGGTAATTCACACAACAACTATGCAATCTTCTTCCTAAATCAGACTGCTTAACTTATGCATTTCTGGTTACTGAATTATACTCTCTCATGATATTCAGGGTCACATAATTTTAGAAAAGAGCAGCTGCAGTATACAGCTAAAGATTATAATTATGAAGTGTTAAAGCATAGTTTGAAGAAGCTTTACATCATCCTCAACTATAAAAGATACCAAGTGTTTTAAAATCAGTACATTAAAAGCAACACTCTTCATGCACTTTACCAAGCAGAGATAAAACATTAAAATCAAGTTAAGTTTCTGCTTCCTTAAAGACGCACCTTCATCTTCAGAGCTGCAATCTTGAGTTCTTTTTCTTCTAAATCTGCATTAAGCTCTTCCTCCAGGTGAGCTTTAGCTTGCTTCTGCAGTGAACACTGTTCCTGCAGCCCACTCACCTACAAACAGCTAAAGTCAACCCTAAACTTATTGCAACTTCTTATGGATCAATACCAGCAAATATCAATCCTGAAATAAGTTGCCTATAAAGCAGAAATGGGTGGTTGAATGAGGTGCCATAATTTTGGGCAGAAACTGTTATGTAAATTTTCATGAATAATCAGTGAACAGTGTCTCAGAGGAGAGTGGATAGTCAAATTACAGGTATGCATTTGTGTGTGGATGATGTGTGTGTATTTACCTAGTAGTGACATACTACAGGAAAGTAGCAACAACTCAACAACAACCCTCTACAACCAAGTGTCAGTAGATACTTGCTGTCTGCTGCAAGGTCACTTTCCTCACTATAGTTTTATACTGGTACAATGTTTAGGCTTGCTGCTCTTTTCAACTTGTGAAGAACATATGTTGTTTTCCCTCCTGCAATCTTGCTCCACAAACCTTTTGACTTGAGCTCCTCCCTACACTTCCATCTTGCTCATGTAAATATTATTCATTATTATCACTTTCATTGCTTTCACTGGAAATCTTCTTCCAATGTTCAAACTCATTAGATAGTTGCGGAGTAGCATTCTGTAGGCACTTTTATCCCTTAGTCTGACTTATTTTCTTAGTTAATAGAAAACCCTTTGAGACTGGATGACTAAAGGCTAAAATAACAAATGTGCAACTCTACAATGCAGAACTTAATTTCTAGCATCCTGGCAGCATGTACTTCCCTGGAATTTTGAAGCTCTCTCAGTGAATTTAGGCTGAGGACAGCTGAGCCACTACACTACAACACACATCACAACAAACAACTACTACAGACAATCCAGTGCACTGTTCATGCAAGAAATACATTACCACGATTGAAAGTGGATGCACAATTAATCGTCAATATCTTTTAAACTTAATAAAACCTTTTTAAGATATAATTAATGTAAGAACAACAGTGTTTGTTCTCTAATCAACTCTGTCAAGTTTGTCTCTTCTTTTTACTTAAGAGAACTGAATTGCAAAGATTTTGGCCTATCACTGTGTAGGGAATTTTATGGAATGCAAATAAAAAAAATAATTTAGTAGACAACCATTCATCCACCCATTACCTATCCCAGCTAAAACCTGTGGGCAGACAAGACACTGGAGAGTAGCAACTCATTGCTTTCAGGCATACTCAATCTTTGTGATTCTAAAATAGTGAAAGATCTGGAATTTTGAATGAGTGAATGATATATATATATATTTTGACAAATAAAAATAAATAAACAAAACAAAAACATAATTAAATAAATGAATGAAACAAATAGAGAATAAACATACAAACAAACAAATATGGACATAAATGATCTAAACCACTGAATTAGCTATCACCATTTTTGTTTCTAGAGGGTCTGTACCTTTGTGAGCAGGGCAGCAATCTTATGATCCTTCTCCTCCAGATCACTGCGAAGCTCTTCCTCCAAATGTGCCTTTGCCTGCTGTTCTAAGGAACATTGCTCCTTCAACTCACTCACCTATTCAAGTAACATGCAGTTAGTAATCTAGTCATCTACAAAATTAATCAATCACTATTTCAACCTTTAAAATACTAAAATGAGACAAGCACTCAACGCCTGTGACAACTTGTCACACACAAGTCTTACAATACTTTGATGGCCCATGCAGGAACTTACAATAAAACATAGATAATCATAGCTTAATGAGTTCATAAATCCTCCCATCATATATAATTCCTTTCAAGGGTTATCTGCCATTTTGAAGGATCACCTGTTTCAATGTAAGAAATTTAAATGACTAGAAGAAAAGGACAGAAAACAATATAATATGAACTGGTTAAGAACACTAATTAGGGGTCTGAGAGGCTCCCAAAGGCATACTAAAACAAACATGAAACAATAGACATAAAGTGTACACAATAGTATTAAAAGTGACAACTGTGAATGATTAATATTTAAAGTCCCCTTGAAAGACTACTGACTGAGCCATTGTTATATAGGGATACTAAATGTGATGCAGATAAGTACTGAGCAGTCATATAGAGGTACATAATCACAATATGAGAGGCAAATCTCAGTTATTTGCTTAGAGCACTCACATAAAACATTAATATGCAAAAAAGTACTAAAAACAAAACCAAATACAAACACACACAAAACTTTACACTACTCTTTCTTACTCACTTTACGCAGAGCTTTGTCCTGTGTCTTGGCAAGAACATCTCTTAGTTTCTCTGATTCTTTTTCCTTGTCCTTGTAAGCACGTGCAAGGTCTGCATACCTGTCATAGAGCTTTGATGTTAGGTTGTGAAAACATACAAATAACTCAATGACTACATTAAATAAAGCTTGTATGACATTGGTAACTAGCACTAAAAATGGTCAAGTGAAAAAAGATTTAACATAGTGATAAAACTTTTAAGAAAATCCCTCACTATGTCAATGCAATATTATCTGAGTGAAATATTTAGTCCAGAAAGTTGATATCTTGTCTACCTGTCTAAAAATTCATAAAGAACTAAATGAGTTTAATAATTAATAAGAATCAAGGTGATGGGGACAGTCTTCAATCACACCTGTTGCTAAAATTAGAGGCATGCATGACATAGCAGCATGCTAAATACACTCAATTTTCGCCCCACTAAAAATTAGGACAAAAATATTTATGAACCATAACTATATACTTGTGTAAAAGCTAGTTTTATGCAAAAGTTGACCCTTCCACTTGTGGCCCTTCCCCTCCAGAAAGAGCTGTAATTTTTTTTGTATTGCATGTATGTCAATATTGGTTTTCAAGAATAACATACCAGTGATTGAAAACATTAACAAAGCCATCAGGACCAGTGGTGTGAAAGTGAGTCACAGATGGATGAGTGGAGGGGTGAGAAATTCATTTCAGCCATCAGAAAAGTTGTCTGTGTAATAGTTGACCCACTAAATTTAACAAAGACAAAGAATATAAAAAAAACATTTACACAAGTATATAATAATCCTTAACAGTCTTCCATTATTTCCTTCTGCAGTCTGTAATAATGATATACTAACTTTAAATGCTCTGATGATGTGGACAACACAACACCTCGGCAATATATATTACAACTATACTAGTAACTAGTGCCACAACATAAACTATTTTTTCTTTACACTTCCTTACTGTGCACAGGAGTAGAAATCAGCAAACATGAATAGAGGATAAAACACTGCTGAAGAGAAAGTTATTAAATAAAAACAAAATACAAATGAAGCAACTATGATAGGCGTGGTGTGAGCGCTAGCAGCAGACTCCATGCAACAAAACGGAAACATAAAACACACCAACACACGAACAACCACATAGCGTACCGGCCCTTGTACTTGTGGTAGCGCTGCCGCATCTTGAGGTAGGCCTGGTACACCGTGTCCTTGCTAAGTCGTTCCACCACAGCTGCACTGCCCCCACCCTCCTCCCACTCACTTGAGGACTCAAGGTCACTCTGCAAAGCAACCTCTTGTAAGACAAAATAATATAAAGCAACATTTATTGCATTTGAACAATGCAAAGTACAAGAATTACAATGATTATTTAAAAGTATTATGTATTCAAATGTACTCACTCTTCCACACTTTCCTTTGTTACTTGTGGGAAGTGCTTGAGATAAACTTTAGTCATCATTTAATATAATCTATCTTTGCTTTCTATACTATTTCAATTCTTGGTCATGGCTTGTTACTAATAAGAATAATAGAACATTGGGGTTGTTGTCAGTTACCTTCTGAGAGGAGTAATGTGAAACACCGGGGATTTGGTTATCAATAACAATTCCTGTTTATTCAGGTACGGTATACCTATATCTTTAGTAACCACTTAACAGTTCTATTTATAACTGAAGATGACATATCTATGTTTCTTATTGATATTCTCACTGAAAAATCCAACCAGCATCCACAGACAATCAAAGGTACTAGAAGAAAATTTACTGCAGGGTGTAATTTAAGTTAGGATGTCTTTGTGGATGAAATATTTAGGGACGTTTGTTCATATTCGTATTTTCCAAAGCCTTTTACAATGTGGTTTGCATAAATAAAACATGAACTACACACAAAGTTCTCTCACTTCATTTTATATGCATAAGATGTTTTGGACAAAGTGTGTGCCACTTGAAAATATCTCAAAATATAAAATTTATTCACTAGTTTATAAAAACAACCAAAAAGCTTGCATCAATATTAAGATATTTCTGTATAACTCTTTTAGCATTCCTTTTTACAAATCCCTTCAAGGGGTAGGCTCAGCAGAGACATCACTACTTGTTTTGTACATACTGACCTTTCAACCTCCAGGCCTTTCACTCTCCCAGTCTCCCTCTCTCTCTTAGATATTTCAACTCCAATGCAATGCAACAAATATTCCTTTACCTGAGGTATGTTGAAAGACACTCCAGGAACCTCATAGATTGGGAACAACCCGCTAGCATCACTGACACTGGAGCAAGCTGAGTCCCTCCTGGATCTGAGGGCAGGGCTGGCAGTGACAGACATGCTGGGGTCAAAGGTCACCCCAGCCACACCCTGGCTGCTTCCATGACCACTGCCGGCCTCACCGGAGGTCATGGCCTCAGCATCACTAAGGTCCACCAGCTGGAACCCCGACTTGCTGGGTGAGCCTGCAAAGCCAATGTGAATATTTCAAGTGTTTGATCATATATCTCTTTCCAGTAGAATTTTAGTTTTTTTGTGACACTGAAATACATGTGTAAAGGGTTAATTGGTGCTGCCACCATGGGACTTACATTCGTTTTTCACAAATGAAACTATTCTATTACTTCATTTATTTAGCTCTATATGGGTTGGGTTTGACAGGTCTGATGATATGTTGCATAAGAGACAGGAATGAGGACATGGGTGTTGGCAGACCAGTGGCCAACATGTGAAAGACTCAGAATAATTATCACACCAGACACCTTATCAACTCCTTTAAGCTGAGTTATATATTACTTGTGTCAAAGCAGTAACAATTCCTATTATTTCAGCTAAATATAAGAAAATAGTGGTGACAGGGGGTTCAAATGAGGAAAATGTGTGAAAGTCAAACATTATTGGAAAAACTTGGTATCTACTTCAAGTTGCCGTGGTTGCTGAAAATATTATCTTCGGAATCGCCACTAGTGAGATCCTACCATATCTATTACCTGGTGCTTGTTCTCTTCAATGGCTTAACCACGCCAATGGAGGTTTCTATCTATACATTAGTGAATCTACTAAAACTATTTTTAATTTGTGGCACAAAGGCTGGCATAGTGAACAGTATGAAACATACTGGCTGACCACTAATCATTTCAATAAGTTTGGTGATTATGGTTTGCCATCCTGGGAACTACTTCTAATAAGCAAATCAATGCCACCATATGACTACAAACATCCAAACAGTTGTTAGCCACCTCACACAACACACGTCAAATACCATCGCCCAGTGTGAGTCAGAGTGTACAACAGCAAACACAAATATGTGTGTTATGCACCTGGATAGGTGCCCTGTGCATTATTGATCCAGATCCAGAAAGGTAGTTTTGGGAACTATTGCACACATTCATTTGGTTTCTCTTGCTCTACCCTCAAAACCATGCAGACTCGACTTAACTTGCAGTAGGGTCATCACAACACCAAGCACTCCCTAGATGGCCAGGCAGCAGCCAAAGCATAAGCAAACAATATATCTGGATTCCTGGGCATACAGGGATGCCTCAGAAGTAACAGAGGCAGGACACAACTATAGTCTCACCATTTAGTTAAGTACTTCTTTGTAGACTCCACCTCATTACATACATTGCTACCATGCTTTCAGTGTTCAAGATAACTAAGTCCTCTTACATAAGGTCATATTGCAGGACAATGTTCTTACTAACCTTCATGGCTGTCCTCATCAATGCTGAAGAGATCTTTATTGTGACCTGCTGGTCTGATGTCCGAAATATCCACCAAAAGCTGCAATGTTGTGTTTTAGTTTACTCACTTCTTGTGTAATTTTGTTTAAAAGATTGTAAGAAAAATAGTGCCAAACACTTAAAGATATGAAAAAGGTTATTTCAGCAAGCAGTTAACTGAAAACCAGAACACTTTCACAAATTTTACCAAAACATGCTCCTACTTACCTCATCTTGCAGTGGGGCTGGTGGGGCCAACTCCCTCTTCTGTTCCCCTGGTGAGGCTGCTGCCCCGCTGAATGGCGACAGCTGTTTGAGGTCAACATGGGTCACAGACAGCACTATCAACTCATTAAATAAGCACAGTTCCTACAGTAAATTTCCTACAGAGAAGATAACAATTCCTCTGAGGCTATTTGAATCTAAAACACTCAGTGACTAATGGTAAATATTATACTAAATAACTATTTTTTATTTAAGTAAAAATATCAGGAAGTTCCTGACTGACAAAAGTTATCCATTTGTATTTTTTATATTGACTCATCTTCCCTGAATTTCAACACATCACTTGCTTTTCCAGCAACATTATACCACTCACCTTGAACTGCTCACATAATACAGGGAGTACAAACATGAGTCTCAATGCATGTTTATCAAGTTTAAAATCAAAGAAGCAATTTTATAAGTAATTTACCCTCTTGCTCTAAGTAAACATATTACAGATATGATAAATAACAATGCCTAAAATCAAAACAGTATTTCTCAGCTTCTGCTTCTGTTAGCATGTTGAAGGTAAAATGAAGCTGGCTTATTCAGAAAAATAAAAATATTTACTTCCACTACATCCTTTACTTATTTACATTAGATGTTCTGGTATACGTATTCAGTAATTTCATGAACATGAATATTCTTTTATATATTAGAATACAGATGCTCCCGTACTTCTGATGCTTTGGCTAACTGTTATTACTTAACAATGGTGCAACAGCAATAAGTACTTGGTAGGATTCCTGCTTTAAATTTTTAATTTCAATGTTTTTATTATTTCAGTATAGAATAGACTTTGTTTTTGATGAATTTCAGTGTTTTCAGTATTTCTGTATAGAATAGGCTTTGTTAAAGATCATCTTGTTAACTGTAGCTTTGATAAATGTTCTGAGTACTGAGTATGCTTTAGGTACAGTAAGCTAGGTGTGATGTCTGTATTCGACTCACGATATTTTCAACTTACGGTGAGTTAATCAGAAGTTTTAAACATAGCCCCATCTTAAGTTGAGGAGCATCTGTAGTACTAATGAAATATACTAAAAATAGTATATTTTTAGAGCAACACTAATATCAGCATTTCTCAAAATTGAGATGGTTGATCAACTAAATTACAAAATTTGTTTTTCAAATCAGTTACTCTTGGAGAAAATTCCATGATTTGTTTTCAATATGTGCATGAATTTTAGAATCAAAATTACTCAAACTAATAGCAACTAAACTTTGCAACTTAGAATAGTTTTCAATATAGAAATCAGAAACTTCACCCTCCACCAAAAGCTGACAAAGCAGACAAGCAAGGCAAAAGAAGGAGAAATAATCAAAACATGTGTTAAGGCAGGAATAGCTGAAATAAAGTACATAGTACTTGCACAAGAAATATTCTAAGGAAATCTTAATGCAGTTTATTGTACATGGCAAATATCCTGCCTCAAGCAATATGTCCTTATCCAGTTCTTGGTTCCAGAAGAGCTGAAGGATATGTGGAGTGGTGTAAGATTTATGTGATTCAGTACAACCTAGACTGCAAAGGAATAGTGTACAGTAAAAAGAGGCATAGTAACTAATGTGGTGATAAGGTAAGAGATTATTCTCAGTGCTGTCAGAAAAAAAAAGTAATCAAGCATTACTTTGGAATTTGTGATAGATATACTCAAACAGAACACTCAAGGAAGCGATTTTCAGAGCTTCTCACAGAATATAGGTAGTATAAATTTTATTTAAAGATAATGTACTATTCAAGGAATATAAATTTTCAGTATCAGTACATAAAAAATTTTGAGCATTTCTATCAATCTCAACAAAATGAAACTTAACTTGCTTTGGTAACTGTCAAAATACATCTATCACTTGGCCAAAGATCTTTATACTTTAGGTAATATTTCCACAACCAAAGCTAACAATACACCACCCAAAGCCTTGCCACCCACAACACAATCGTCATTACAGTCTTACACTTAATTGGCTTCCTTCTTTAACGGTCTCAAGCCACTGATCGGTGGTTGAATTCTGTAAAACAATTAAGATTTAGTGTGTAAGTATGTGCTATGGCAGTCAGTATCCATGCTCTGAAGGATGTTACAACACTAATGAACAAAAAATAGTTTTCCCAGACAAGTTAAAAACAATTACAAAGACATACTAAATCTATAAAATTAAAACAAACTGCAAAATGCAACAAGAATATAGTAAATAAAGCTAGACTTTGGGATAAACATATGGGTGTATATTAAAAAGAAAAGGAAAAAAAAAAATGCAACCAACACTTTCTGCAAGACTATGACATTGAAGACATGTAGACATAGCTTCAGATTTGAAAGGTTCATGATGTCTGACAATTACAAACTTCAAGTCCAGTGCTTGAAAGTGACTAAGCAAGTGAATAAATATTTTTGTGAAGAGATAAAGAGTGTAATTTAAAGTTTTCATTTTATATCACATAGAGCAGTTGCTGCTGGCCACTCTGTAACCAAAAGGTTTTTGGTGATTCACAAAATAGTGATAGACAAATTTAATATTTATTTGTGTGAGAGGACCCAGTGCTGTTTTCATGATATGTGAAGAGTTTCTCTTTCCATGTGATTAACCATACTTCAGCACACACAAAAAAAATCTAGGTTTATTGCAATGGGGTGTTTTTGGTGCAAACATATGCATGAGGTAGGGGCTAGACATGGTTAATTTGTTAAATATTTGACAGGGTTTTTAAGAAAAAATAAAAAATGCTACAAGGGGAATGCTAAAAGTAAGCAAACATGAATCCAAGCACAGACGTCTAGTATAATAGCTGCAATTCTTAAATATGTTTGATCAGATTTAAAACAGTAAGGGCAAGAGGTGGTGGGAGGGTGCACAGTCTTCCACACAGTTTCCTTGTTGTTTCACATTATAATTATGAGTGAGACATTCAGGTGCAATTACATGAGGCATTCTTATTATTTCTGTTTTAGATTAAGTAATCAAAAGAACTTGTGGCAAGACATTTTCATCATGATTCTGGGAATCAGTCACAGACAGCTGCAGAAAAGGGAACAAATTATTTCATTTCACCAACCATGAGCAACAACCGAACACAAGAAATCATACACAACTTGCTGACACCCTCGCCACCCATGGCAACAGCTACGCACAGGAGCAACCATACACATAAAAAAATGACCACACACAGTAACAGCCATACACAATTACGAGGGAGCCACCCTTAGAGACAAATTGGTACACATGTAAATAACAAACAAAACATCACACTACCAGGAGGGAACACACACACACATACATATATATGTAGACTTGTATGCAGCCAGAGAGAGAGAGAACGTATACACTTGGTAGCTGCAACACACACACACACACACACACACACACACACACACACACAGTCATACATGCACTCAGTAACCAGCTAACACCCATGGAGATGTACACACAAACACACACACACACACACCAGGCACATTCGTGCACACACCTGACAGCTGCAACACACACACACACGCACACACCTGGAACATTCGTGCACACAGACACCTGACAGTTGCAACACACACACACACACACACACACACACACACCAGGAACATTCGTGCACACAGACACCTGACAGCTGCAACACACACACACACACACACACACACACACACACACCAGGAACATTCGTGCACACAGACACCTGACAGCTGCAACACACACACACACACACACACACACGGCAGATATCAGGGCGTGCCTCCTGCTGTATACCTGAGTCAGCTGCTGCACAGACTGCTGCACAGACACTGGTAGCCGCAGGGACGTCTGTTGTACTTCCTCTGTGATCTTCTCCCGTAGCTTCTTGAACATCTTGGCCGCGGTGTCCTACAATTTTCACCATATTCCAGTTTCACCCTTCTCGAGTGTCCATGGTCGCTTAGTGTCCGGCGCAACGCTCTCTCTCACCATAACAGCCAGGCATGAGTTCACTCTCTCCTTTATCGCCCCAATATAACTCTCAGATACGTTATACAGAATTATATTTGCCCTTGAATATGATAAGAAACCTGTATGTTATAGAAACGGAAAGTCGAAAAGTAAACCAAGACCGGTCCCTCTCCCACCATAACAGCCAGGCATGCGTTCACTCTTTCCTTTATCACCCCAAACGAGCTCCCAGATACGTTATACAGGCTTATATTTGCCCATAAACGTGTAAAGGAAGCTTGTATGTCTTAAACGAGATCAACAGGAAATAAAGAAAATAAAGTAAATGAGAAATAAATGAGAAATTTAAATAAAGAGAGAACTGTCAAAAGCCGGCCCTCTTTCCCTTAAAGTGGGAATATAATTATTTTCAAATTATGACGTAAAGATTCTGAGATAAAGAAATACATGGATTCATATAATTATTAGAGGAATATGGTTCGCTGTATGAGAATAAAAGCTTCCTTGAGGATACGTACAGTCAATGAACAGTAACTGCCTCCTACCACCAGATCGTACGGGCCACACAGACGTACACTCCTATCTCTCTTATTTCCCCCAAAGACCCCAAAGAGTTGCTGGACACATTATAAGGGTTACGTCAAGATTAATAAACGTAAAAATTCGCTTGTCTCAAATTAATGCATGGCCTCGAAAGGAAATATCAAATTCAGAAAGGAAATCAAAGAGAATTAAAATTGAATTAACAGGAGCCAATAAAACACGTATTTATGGTGAATATGTTATAGATGATGGGATGGAGTACGTCGATATAATTTAGACTGCGCCATACTTGGATAAATTAATGAGTTCGATCGTTATACATGACAAAAGTGAAAATTGTCCTCATGGAAGCAATTAATCAAGGTCTTCGCAAACTGTACAGCCGCATATGGTTCTGACAAAATCTAATTATTACAGCTACGAGCACATCACGGCAAGCCATTAATTATTTCTCAGTAATTACCAACACAACTTTTATTGGACATTTTCGTCGGCATGTCGGAGAAGAGAAAGAAAATAAAAGAACCGCCATTTGAAGGTTTACTGAGAGGCCTCGACAAGTGCCACAGTAGAGCACCACTTTACTTTCATGAGAGAGAGAGAGAGAGAGAGAGAGAGAGAGAGAGAGAGAGAGAGAGAGAGAGAGAGAGAGGAAAATATAACCCAAAAATCGGAGTTGACTGTTTACGGTACACGAACGGTCCTATTGAAGCTGACTAACAAAAGCGTTGGTACAATAATATGGCATAACTGATCAGGCGTTACGGTTATCAGATACACACACACAAACACACAAACACACACACACACACACTTGTAGCTGGTAATCATCCATCCCATAGTCCCTCCTCATCCCCCCTCCCCATATGAGTGTTCCGTCCCCGCAGTAGCCTAACTCAGATAAAAAAGATAAGACGTGTAGGTAGTTAATATAAATGCTGACACGTGGTTTGGGATAGCTAAGCTGTTCCTCGCCCTTAATTCTCCGTTGTTGTGTACTTTTGCAACAATAATTAAACCATCAATCAGTCAATCACCCAAACCCGGCACTACGGACTGTTGTATTCTGAAGTAATTAACGAAGAGAAAAAAGAAAATGGGGACATGTTGATCTTGAAGTGATAGATGGTGATGGTAAGAAGGAAGAGGAAGAGGAGATACGGGGTATACTACTACTACTACTACTACTTCTACTACTACTACTACTATAAATAATAATAATGACAATAATAACAACTATGGAGGCGCAGTAACTAACGTCTTCAAAGCCATAAGCAACTCCTCTCCCCTCACTTTCCCCTTGCCTCACCTCCCTCCAATACTGTACACCTTACCTCCACATCCCCCTTTCCCCTTGCTCATCGTTCCTCACCTCCTCCCCGTTCCCCTTGCCCACCGCCCCCTTGCCTACCACCCCAAAACCGGTCCCCTTCCCTCGCCAACCCCTCTCCCTGATCATCCTCTGTGTATACCTGTGTCATGTCAGGGGACGTCTGGGTATTTTTATGAACTTTGGCACCTCCCCAACATCAGGTATCACCATACAAGCCTGCACCTTCCTCCGTCACATATTATAGCTCTCCCCCTCTTCCTAGTCCCCATCCTCCCCCTTCTCGCCCCAGCACTCTCCCCTCATACTTCCTTCATTCCAATCAGTGTCAGTGACCACCCGCACGTAAAGAGATGGTGGTGAAGCGAGGCGTGGTGACCTCAGATTTTGATGGCACACACACACACACACACACACACCGATAGACAGATAGATAGATATAGATAGGTAGGGAGAGAGAGAGAGAGAGAGAGAGAGAGAGAGAGAGAGAGAGAGAGAGAGAGAGACGTGAGCATTATCATATCAGTCTGTGTTAGCTCAGCCAGACGGTCTGCCTACCTACCTATTTGTCTGTCTGTCTGCTAAACTATTTATGTCATACTGAACACTAGCACAACAGTTGTTTCTTCCCTTTCTAACTAAAGCAAAAAAAAGAAAAAAAAGTCAGTCATACCTTTGGCTTCGTTCGTCCCTGTGAGAAATACATATAGACTACCTAAAATACCTTGTCTAAAAACACCTCTCGAGTTGGCGTGACGGCGAACAGTTAACATCAAGGTCTGCAGTTTCTTTGTACCTTGGCCTACATCGTAAAGAGTGAGGCAGGAGTGGCTTGATAGGGAAGACTTGGTAAGGATATAATGAGAGAATACGATGATGGAAAAGATGTACTATTGTAGGAATTGATGAATCCTTGGTGGTATTGTGCAGGGGTGCGGCATGAGAGCTTTGGCGACAGAAAGCGAGTTTGTTTCGTTTTCATCTGAACAAAAACCTATAAGTATACGCGTCCTTGGCATTCACCCAAGGAAATATAGAGCAGTTATTACACATTCATAGCAAATAATAAAGGACGGGGGAAAACAAACATGCACAGGGTATACGTTATTTAACAAGACAAATGCCGCTATTAGAATGATGTTAACAATACTAATAGCACCGGCCTTATTAGTATTATCATTTATTAGTATGTGAATCACTGCTATTGTATACGACTTACCATTTCGATTACGGTGATGTCATCTTCAGAGGTGGACGATGACGAGGAAGACATTGTAGTGGTGGTTGGTGGTGATGATGATGGTAATGGTCGTTTTTTATTCTTTTTATATCGTGGATTACTATCTTGCCACTGAACGCATTACATATACTATATTTCACCTCTTCAGAAATCCATCATTCACTTCGTCAACATTTTCACTCACCATTTTAACAATTTCTTCTTTAATAATTATTGTTTGTTGCGTCGACCTTCCTCTCTGCATCCACAACAAAAACCTTACAACCAATTTTCACCTTTTCTTCTTCTTTTTCCTCTGCTTTCGTGTAACTGATCAGGCTGTATCAACGTTAGTATGTCCTGTAAAACTGTATCAAATTACTAAATCAATCAATACTTATCAATCTTTTCACGATTCTCATTTTCTTGGCAGATTCACGCACACGGACGTAGAAACAGGTCGAGGTTTACCAGTAGGCTATGTGGGCAGATAAAGCACAATATAATGAAAGAGTAAACGGGGATTCCCATGGAGGTGATAACTATACACCAAGGAAATATATATATAAAACCCAGTGGGCATTACGAGCTTGATTAAATTCTACCAAAAGATAAGAGTAGTTAAGAGTAGCCTACACACGCATATACACTCAAAGGTAAAGGTAGAGATCAGCAGTCACTTAATTCATACTTCGTCGCGTTATATATGTTCCTTTATACGTAGGCTTAGGGGTTATAGGCCTATTTTTAAACATTTCGGTGCCCAAGCAAATATTTGATAGGCTTTTGTAGGAGTTTTTGGCATTTCCAGGGATAGTTCCATGACCCTTCTGGTTCGACCCCTCTTCTGTAGCATGAGCCTAAAAAAAAAGAGAACGCACACTAGAATCCGACTGATCTCCCTTTCGGCCTTCGGGAATAGATGATGTGAGGGGTGGAGCCATCTGACAAAACCGACCTAGACCAACAAGCAATTGAATTTTATTTTACAAAAGTACTTAAGCTTCACGAGATGAGACTGCCACACTATTTCCTGACTCTCAAGGTTGGCAACACGTGTGTTGGCAAATGGGTGTTGGCGTCAGAACACCTATGGAGTGACAGGTGAGGAGGGGCAGTACGGTGCGGAAGGGTGAGGGTGTGTTTGTGTGCTGGCAGGAAGGAGGAAGAGAGGTGGAACTACTAAAGAAAGGGTGGGGAAGGGATGAGAGGGTGTTGGTGCGTACGGAAAGGGTGGGGGTGGAGGGGCTGGGTGTTTGTGCGCTGGTGTGTGTGTGTTTGTGTGTGTGGGGTGGGCAATATCGAAAGAAGGTTGAGGGTGAAAGGAGTGCGATGATGCTTGAGTGCTGGTGTGTGTGTGTGTGTGTGTGTGTAGCGGGGAGTCAGGGCGAAAAGGGTGAAGGGAGAAGAGGTGAAATAAGGGATCCTTGAGTGATGGCGAAGGGGGAGGGGGCAGTACGGAAAGGGAAAGAAGGCTTGGGGTAGAGAGGGTGAGAGAATGCTTTAAGTGCTGGGGAGGGGGTGGGGGTGGGGGCAGTACGGAAAGAAGGGTTGGGGTAGGGAGAGTGAGAGGATGCCTGAAGTGATGACAAGGGGAGGGGAAGGGGGAGCACGAAAAGGGCACGTGTTAGTATGGTGGAAGGATGTCTGTACACTGGCGAGGGTGAGGGGTGAGGTTAGTACGGAAAGAGTGAGGGGGTGAGAGGATATGTTTGTGCATTCTCACGGTGCCAGGATGATAAATAAATCTGTGAGTGCCACCTATATAGACGTTCCCTTGTGGCACCCTTCCGTCGTTGCGTGGGTTTGGTGTTGAGGCGATACTTCCTTTATTGGGGAAAGAATTAAATATTGGACCCAAAGAGAAGGCAAGGGCACTCTAGGCTACAAGAAGACTAAACGGCCTATCACAATGCACTTTGCGACTCCTGAGAGACTCCACCACCTGCCTTCCCCGTTTATAAATCCATCTAATTTCATTCAAAGTTTATATCGCATTTGCACCAACTATACACCCGGTTTTAATGTGTTTTGGTTATAAGTTTATCTCTTCGTAAATAAATCACTGAAGAGCCGACCAAGTAACACGCCCATCGGAACAATGTACAGGTCCATGTGCTCGACTCGAGAAACGACAACGCAGCCCCTCGATCCCACAAACTTCGAAGAAAAAACAATATTATAAAAAACAATAATGCGTACCTGTACCCCGACTCTTTAAAATTGATGTCGTCACCTGTCAATCATGCCATGTAACACCATGTCTCTAAAACTTTCATAAATCGTGTCTAGCACCAAGGCTCTGAAAATATTCAAAGTGACTAAAGGATTTCTGAGGAGCACTCCCTTATTGGCAGGCTTACACTCGGCCGGGTCAGTTAATGTAACGCCACGCACTCACAGGATTGTAAGCAATGACCACCACAACTGTTCTTCCTAATGCTTAATGTAATCCGACTTCATACATTTCGTTCTCCGAAATAAGTTTGTTTAAACCCGCAACTCAAGGCTGAACAAGGAATGATCGAGTGAGCAACAGGCCGGGCAGGAAATCGATCTGCCTCCACTCGAGCTGTTTATATTCTAGACTCTGAGTGCCCGCTAGCGTAACGTACCCTTAAGAAGACGCTTCACAACTGTCATGACCACAGCTTTTCGGGCACGTCTGGCGGCCTTCGCGTCTCTCCACCGCCACACACGTGCTATAGGAATGCCGCCCGCCGGACACGAGAACGAACCGTGTTCCGCCTATAAAAACAAAACTGATGGATCTTTGACTTTTTTTCTTTCCGCGGATTTCCAGGAATGTTTCCAAAACATTGATGGCTCGCTGTAATGTAAGACGCGCGGATTATAAGTAGATTATTTTTAAGATCATGGATGGGAAACTGCACTTAGGCAGCAACCCATACCTCACACCCAAGAGCCTGCTCGACACTGTCCGGCGCCCGAGCAAAGCAGTGCAGCGACACACTCACTCACACGCTCCTTGGTGGTTATTTCTGGTTCCCGGCGTCGCGTCACGGACCCGCTGACTCTATCATGGCTGTCTAGGGCCCATTAATACGTGCTGATTTGTGTCCTGCTGCTGGCGCTCACCTACATCATGCAAGTGACGACAATAAGCAGCCAAGGTTTACATACACACACTATTTTATATATATATATATATATATATATATATATATATATATATATATATATATATATGCGCCCGTCATGGCGCAGGCAATTGTTTACAGTGGCGCCATTATTCTTGGCTCATGCTGTCCCCCCCCGGAACTCATTCTTGATATCACTTGCACAGCTTCTAGAGTCCGGGATGATGGGTGGTCTTCAGGACATGTGGGTAGTCTTCGGCCACTCGGCGATGACTGAAAAATCCCAGGTGATAGCGGCGGATTCGATCCCGCATCATCCACAACGCGGCGAATGCGGGGCCTGCACGCTAACCACTCAGCCACCGCCTCCCAGATGTATGTATCACCTCCACCTTCCCATATTACTTAGTCTGACCTATCAGTCCCACCCCTCATTTTTCTTTTGCAGGTTCCGTTTGTCTGCATAAAATGTAAATTTTCTACCTCACAGTTGCCATAGCCAAATTTACTGTTTATTAATAAACGCACTCTCATCCACCCACCAATCGCCAATGTATTTATTATATCCTTTTTAATAACTTCTAAAATCAGTGTTTTTCAACATAGGCCATATGGCCCCCCTGGCATCCATGAGTTATTCAGAGGACACAGGACAAAAATAGAAGAGGGGAGGGGGCATAGGGGGTTACAGAGCAAATTTTATGTCAGACTGGTATGCTTTAATTCCTACTTTGTGAATATTATTGGGAATACTTGCATGATCTTGATGATTAGTGATATTTTTTAATGAAAATATTCATCCAGATTCTGAAGTCCATTGATATACAACATGAGTAGGATTTTCAAGTTCATAGTCCTATCCAAACTCGCCATTACTATACCTACTTCCCAAAATGCAGCGGCTCAGGGGAGGCATGAAAAGTCAAGCTGGATTGGAGGGTCCACAGTCATTAAAAAGTTGAGAAACCCTGCTCTGGATCATGCAACATATTAAGTGCTCCAGTGATAGGAATTAGAGAAAAAATTTAATATTTTTATTAATCTGAGAATGAAAACAATTTCCTTATTTCTCATACTGTTTGACATATACTGCTTGTATATGGAAACAGTAAGTCACTAACACACTGAATATTACATAAATAAAGTATTATTGCATTAATACTTTGAAGCACCTTCACTTCAAATACTGTAAGTTTATAATTCAGAAATTATGGAATTTATACATCCAAACAAAAAATAAATAAAATAAAAAGAAATTATGGGATTTATACATCCATACAAAAGTAAAACTGTAGAATTACTTAACAAGTCCCTCAATAGACTGTTTCACAGCAGCAGCATGATCCTTAACAGACTCAAGGACACCTGGGCATTGCTCCTGAATATAGGTCACAGCAATGACCACCTGCTCCCACACAAAGCCCCACAAAGTAGCAAGACGCTCCATCACAAGCTCGTAATATGGCTTGATGGCTTCAACAAAAGACATCAGTGTCTTGTTCCTACTCAACTCTTCACAGATGACCAGCCACTGCTCATAAAAGAACAACATAGTTTCCCTGATGGCCTGTACAATGGAGTTCCAATCAACATTGTCAACAATCCAGTTGTAGCTCCAAATTATGTGTTCTCGTAACCACGCCCATGCTGCTGACACTGCCTCTACTGCAGGTTCTATGTAAATATTCAAATCTGTTGTGTGTTCCTGCAACTCTGCCCAGAGATAGGACGCTGTCTCAGTTATGGTTGTGCTGACACTTTGTGCTGTTTGCTGTAGGTTTTCTGGCTTTAATGCTTCAAGTGTAAGATTTGCCAGAATATTGGCATTGTCAACAATGCGGGGCAAGGCAGCAGAGACACCCGATGGAGAGAGATCACCATCGGTGTATACATAAAGGCATGTTCCTCCTGCCCCAAGCAGACAGAAGAACAGCAATAAGTTTATCCATCCCAGCAGTGACCAACCACCTGAAAAAATCAATATATTAGTGCCAAAATGAGAATAAATCTGCAAAAATGCTTGATTATGTTACTTTTTTTTAAAAACTGCTCATCAAATCTTCTATGAGGGGATGGCCATGGCAGAACACCTCCACATATAGACAAAAATAAGACTGAGAGAATACAAAGAGGAACAACAAAGACGGTCCCTAGTCTGAGAGATCTGGTGTATGGCCCATTCTATACTAGCGGTGAAAACGCCGCGTTTCTACTGCCGACGCGGCCAGGCAGTTTTTTCAATCTATACTAGGGCGGTGAAAACGAGATTGGAAATATTGGGGCTGCCCTTCTAAAAAAAAAAAAAAAAAAAAAATATATATATATATATATATATATATATATATATATATATATATATATATATATATATATATATATATATATATATATATATATATATATATATATATATATATATATATATATATATATATATATATATATATATATATATAATATTCAGGGTAGTGATGAAAGTAGGCAAAACTGATAGAAAAGATCTGTTTGCATGCAATGAGGTAGCAACAAGAGGATATGAGAAACTGAAAAAAGGCAAGGTGCTTGAAGGATTTCACAAAATATAGTTTTTCAAGTAGATGCACTGAACCATGGAAACCTAAAATGAACTGAAAACTAAGCCTGACTGATCAAAACAAGCAGATTGGACCCTAAAGTCATAGTTAACCTGGTAACTGCGGGGGTCATGTTTCTTAAAGGCTCCTCAAAGCGAATTAATGAGAAGAAATCATCACTCACGCAAACCATTTCATAACATATATATCAACGCATTTGTGATCAGTTTATACATCATCTATTTTGGGTGGTTTATACCATGGCAAAAATTTGGCCCATCGCTGGTACACGGTAAAGCCACAAATTTGGCCCGTCGCTGCTACCGGGTTAATATCCTGTACATATCACAGTGGGGTAAATACAACTAAATAAATATGCAGAAAAAAAAAAGTATATTTCCATTACTGAAAGTACTTAAGTTAGCAAAGAAACTTCCTATTCAAGGCTGATCTATTTTGTTCCTTGCATTCCTTTACTGCATATCTCTTCTATTTAAAGTAAGCAGAGTAATGACCAGTTAAGAAAAATCATTGCACAGAGTTTGCTTTCCCTGCTGGTAAATTCTTATTGTACTATTTACTGATCTAACCAAACGTTACCCACCTTTATTCACAACCTTCTTCTGTGTGAGCTGAGGCTTCGTTGGTTTGGGGACTGCACTGTATTGTTTATCTGTGTTTGCCATTCCATTAGCCTTTGCCTTCTGAGACTCTAGTTGAGCACGCACCTCTGCCTTCCTCTTCTCCTTTGCTGCTTTCTTTTCAGCTCTTTTCTTAGCTTGTTTCACTTCTTCAGCACGAGCACGGGCTTCTGCCTTTTCTGTTTATCAAATAACAGTATTATTATGAAACGTATAATGCATACTACAGAGTTAGTTTCTATCAGGGGGCTGGACCACCTCATGATCTAGGTTGGACCATCTCCTAGTCTGCCCTATGTACACCAACTTGAAGCACTCATGGTCTGGGTAGACCACCTTTCAACAGCTTACAATACCCTGTGGAAGAACTCATGGTCTGACCTCAAATCATTGGTGGCTTCTTCCATATGGCCATCCTAAGCCATTCACTTTAAAAGTTACCTTAAGACTTTATTCACACTCAATCAGTTGGCTCTTATTTGATGCTTCCCCAAATTCAATGTCTTCTTTTTTAGCTCATGCTGCATCTTTTCACAAAGTTTGATGAAGGAATAATAGTTTTTGCATAATCCTGCTAAAAGGCAGACAAACTGCACAAAAACATAACCTCCTTGCTGATGGCAAAGATACATGCTTTTTATTATTTTATTATTTTTATTATTGCTTCTTAAAATATCATTAAATCCTTAAAGAGCAAGAAAATGCAAGTTCCTTGAAATTATAGGTTGATGATTCAAAATCTAAGGGATGAAATGTCCTGAACCTATTCTCAAACTTTAACCCGTCCACTTCGGCTAATGAAGCTATGAGTGGCTGAGAAACAGCTAAATATGGAATGAACATGAAGGTAACAAAACAGCATGGGGTGTACATTAGTATGTTTCTCTCACACCCATACAGATGCTATTTTTTTTTCAGTAAAAAATCATTGTTACCTGGTATTCCCACTTACAAAATTAACCCATTTGTGATGGCTGGCATCCAGCCCTAATGCTCCTACAGTCAACTGACCCAAGAGTGAACTACTGAGTGACACATGTCTCCATGGCCTCCAATTTGCTCAAATTTTGGGACACTAACGTTGAACAATACTGGCTGTACTGATCCAGTGACACTTAAGACATTGGGACAGAAATGGCAAGTTTTTTAAATGGGTGAGATGCTGAGCTTGCCATAAGTTTCAGCAATTAATCTGAGTATCTAATGGGCCAATTTTGGTTAGCAGAACTGGTGCTGTGTGGCTGGATATTTTTGAAGTTCTAGGAAAAAATAAAAATAAAATAAAATAATATAAAATAAATAAATAAATGTATACAGTAATCCCTGCTGTATTCAGATTTCCTGTATCTGGACATGCTCCGTATCCAGATACTAGGCCTTGGCTCTATTACATCCATATTTCATGTATTTCACCTCCACTTTCTAAAATACTACTTAAAACCTTTCCTTACAAATTAAAAATATCATTGTCTTGCATCCCCATGACTTGCCTTGCTTCTTAGTACCCTTGTGTCAATTCACCCTTCACTATTCCCTTCCAGCAACCACCACTTCAGGGATTTAGGTTTAACTGTCTCTGCCATTCCACAACTCATTCCTTCCTCATTCCAAGCTTCCAACCCAGTCTCATTATTTTTACTATATTGTCCATGTACAGTCAAGTCTCTTTTATTTGAGATTCTCTTAACCAAATTATTTGAATAACCATAAGTTTAATGAAAACTCTCTAATTTCATTTAGCCGAAGAAATCAGAAATTTATCTGAAATCTGAACCTCGCGCCACTAGCATTTGTTTACGGATGTTCCACCAGAGCAGGCGCCAGTTGCCACCAACTCCCCGCCCCTCTTAAAGGTAACCCAGTTGGTGGAAGTGCTAAGAGAAAAAGAGTTGTGCCTACTCCAAAACAGAAAATAGAAATACGTATGTAAGAAGCTAGAAAGTGGTGTAAGCAGATGTGTGTTAATGAAGGATTACAATGTCGGGTCTATCATGCTGTACGACACGTGAAAACAAAAAGACAAACTTTTCAGTTTCATGGTTAATTTTGATGTTTCACAGACTATGGAAAAGCAATGTACACTAAAGGAAGAAAAGTTTCAAGAGCTGGACAAAGTTTTAAAAAGAGTGGTTTCTTACCAAATGTGCCGAAAGAAAAGGCTAACCATTTCATTAAACTCACTGAACTGAAAGAGCCATGTGAATTCTCTATTGGTTGGCTCCAAAAGTTTAAAAAGAGACATGGCATCAGGAAACTAGATGTGTGGTGAAAAAAATTTGGCTGACACAGATGCTGCTGAGGAATTTTTGTCAGATCGTTTACTAATCTGTTTTCCCTTGTATTTTCTAGATTAGCATTCATCCCCCAAAAATGATTTAATGGCACTTTTAAAGTCCCATGATTTTCGGATAAAAGAGACTTGACTGTGATAAGAATCGTTCAAGAAGCTCATATCAATGCTCACATACCTATGTCTCAATTGTATATGTCAGAAATGACAGTCACAAACCTGCAATCACTTTAATTTTATCCAGTTTCTTTTTCTGGATGGCTTTTATCCTTCAACTCACTTTCCATGTTTTTGCAACTGCAGAGAACTGAAATAATTCACTCTAATACCATATTTGCCAGTGAATAGACAACTCTCAATCTTTCCATTCAAAATATGAGCTTAGAAGTATATTCTCTGTATTAGATCTAACTAGAGCTTGATTTATTGAGAGCTTGCTGCCTCAGTAACCTCATTCCTCTATCACTCTTCTCGTTGACTTGTAAATTAATACTCTGAACACCTTGCAAAACAACAGTCTTTGGTTGGGTTTCACCTTCAATCAGCTTCTCATGTGGGTTTCACAGGCAGTAACTGTGCAGTCACTATCTCTTTCTGTTACCTCACAATATGTATTAACCTTATGAACTCATATATTAGTTTATTTTCTAGTTTTACAGACATTATATGTATAATGTTTAATAGTGATATCAATCTTTACACTACCTGGGTAGTGCTTATGGGAGGATGGCCAGGATGTTTATATTTACAGTCTTGGAGTTCTGTGATGGCTGATGAACCCAACAATGGCTATCACTTAATTCAATGGTTGGAAGTCAAATTTAGTGCTGATGCATAATTTGACAGTAAAACCAGAAGGGCAAAGTAATTTAGTAAGTTAATCATCATAGTGAAACAAAGGAGTGCAGTGGATCTGAAGTTGCTTACTGTTTACCACTTGTCAAAGTATGAGGAGCCTGCAAATTTTCTCCCTGGCAGCAGCTCACAGCCCAAGCTTGTAACTTGTCAATTCTGGCACAGTGTGATGCTGGCTAAAGGTGTTCCAGGCACATACAAAACTAAGTGTAACTACTTTTAATAACTGAGAATGGGGATGGCCTTGCACTCAACTAACCTTTCTCCTTTTTTAGCTTCTCCTGTTTTTCTGTTTCCATTTGAATCTGTAGCTTCTTCAGATGGGCAATTACGTTCCTGGCAGCTGCCTCACACTCTTTCTGGTTGAGGCAGTCACCAGCAACCTTCCTGAGATTGGGATTGAGTGGGTTGCCCTTCAGGTCCAGCCACTTCAGGCTTGGCAGTTGACAGAAGGTCAACGGCAGGTCTGTCAGCTGTGAAAAAGCATTTCTTCATACAAAAGCTATACTTGAATAAATGAACATGAAGTAAATGAAGCAACTATTTCTGCTGTGTAAACATACATTATATGGCTTTGAACAATTACAGGAACCACGAAAACAAACGAAGAATCAAATACAGCAGAATGCCAATTCAGCATAAATCATACAAAGATTATATAGTCTAATGTGGATAAGCATGACATGACAAAAAAATCTGTAATTAATTGAGAATCTGTCAGCAGCAGTAAAACATGAGCTGTAGTTGCTATAGTTGAAGACTGGAACTTATAAGACACTGGTGAAAACTTTTCTGCCTAGAACTAACCTCTGAGAAAGCAAGTTTTTCTTTTTTATGCAAGAGTGGATAAAACTTGTGATCTTTGAAGATTTATTGATGTAACTGTTAAATTTCACTGAATACTGATTGTTGGTATTAATTACCATAACCTGTAAAGAGTATATTACATCAGCAGATACAATAACAACTATTAACCCTTTCACTCTGGTGACGCCGACGTCGGCATTCGATGGCTTCACCGTATGGAAAGGGTTAGTCCTCTTCTAAACCTCTTAATCCTATTCCATTTCCTCTTAATTCTCTTCTAAACCTCTTATGAGGTAATGGAAGAGGAATTTAGAGGAGGATTGAGAGGCTTAGAAGAGGATTAATCCTCTTCCATTTCCTCTTGATCCTTTCCATACTATGACGCCGACGTCTGCGTCACGGATGAAAAGGGTTAATAAACAACATATATGCTGTAATATACTGGTGCGTGCCTAGTACCGCCGGTATAACGAGGATCAGGCCTCTACCTGTAACCCCTGTAACTACACCTCACCCATCGTGAGTAGTGGGGGGGATTCTGGAGCTGCCCTGTGTAGGCCACCCGGCCTCTTGCAGTTTCCCTATGTTCTTCTTATACTGACTGACCTGATTATTGTACAAGTCAAGATGCTTCAGGTTCCTCAACTTGAAGAAATTTTGTGGTAGTTCTTTGATTTTGTTGGAGCCAAGTTCAAGGTGGGTGATGTTGCTTAGGTTCTGGGCAAAAGTGGGTGGCAGGGTCGTCAGCTGGTTGCTGGAGAGGTCGATTTTTGTGGCTCTTGGCAATGCTGCCTGTCAGGGGAAAAGAGAATGAAAAAAAAAAAAAAATTACTATCAATGTTTCCAGTAATAAGTTGGTCTTGGTAATGATACATGTGAAGGGGGAGAACAAGCACAAGTTTATAAACAATTTAAATACTTTTAGTGACTGCATTGTCTGCAGAAAATCCAGTATAGGTAAAGGGAAGAGTGACACTTTTCATCTACAACTGTGTCATGTGCGGAAAAAAGCTCATGTATAATCAAGGAATCAAATTTTGCTACTTGAGGAAATCTACTGCGGAAAAAAAGTGTTCACTACTGGAAAAAAAACTGCATTAGGCACGCTATGTTTCACTGCTCATTTTAATACCATCTATGCCAACTGTAGTTCCTCACTGTTGTCCTTTCCTAGGATGTGAAGCCATGATTGTCCAGAGCTGGCAAATTTATGTTATGTAAGTATATATGTAAAGTTACAGATCTACTGTCCTGTATGACTTATCTAAATTCTGATAACTTTGTCATATTAATGAGAAAATTGCCTTTTTGACCTAACTCTAGGTAGTGAGTCTAGTTTAGGAGATACTAGAGTTCTCTGAATCTTAACAATTTTATATTCATGTCCCTTCAAATCCTAAATGACAAAATAAGCTAACCAAATCCAACAAAATGTTGCCTCACCTCATCAAATAAAATAACTAAATACCAAATAAATGTGCTAGTAAATGACGCTGAAATGAGTCTGGGACCAATAGGCCATACTATTTTCACCCGTAATACTGTTAGGCCGTAAGATGTTTAGGCTGTGATGCATTTTGGCTGTAAGGCTAAGATGTTTATGATGCAAGAACTATTAGGTCCAAGGGTTTCAAACAATGGCAGCATGATTAGTTAGTTAAAAATTTGTCTTGTTCAAACTCTGTATCATAGTTTTCATATGTTGTCAGTGATAGGATCCACCACCAGGGTGCAGCCCCAGCCAAATGTTTGCCAGCATTTGCTAAAATGTGTCTCAATTCACCCTTTTTTTGTTGGGGTGAATTGAGACAAAATTATTGTCTATAACAACAAAAATATTAAAGACATTTTATTTGTTTAATTCATATTAAACCTGAAATATTTAACAATCAACATGCAAAAAATAATGCATCTAAAACCTCAAATAATTTCAGGAGAACAAATTTACCAAAACTATTGGTTTTGCAACACAAAATGTTGCGGGGGTAAGAAATCTTACTTTTAGGGAGAATGGCTTTTACATGCTTTTAACAACTTCCTACTGAAAAGTTGTAAATACAAAGTTTTTAGTTATAGCCTAGACATATCTAATGAGCACAACAGGAAAAGCATGTTGAATCAAACAACTTCGCAATATTGACTGTCTCAATTCACCCTCCCCCCAAAATGATCTCGATACACCCCACTTGACAATACATGATAAACTGACTTGTTTTCTTTTAGGAATCCCATCTCTCAACCAATCACGAGTGGTGATTCGACATAACTCTCCACAATACATCAATACAGATACTGCCTCACAATAAACACCACATCTTGATCTTGATCAGTAATGCGCAGGGCACCTGTACATGCATAACAAGCATGATTGGGTTGGCTGTTGGGGGGATGGGGGAGCTGAGTGTGCAAGGGTGGGAAGTGAATTAAGTGTAATTTTTAGTGTATGTTGGTGTGTTGTGGTGACAAGTGAGTGTGTATTTGTTTTCTGAATGAGTCTATTGTATCACAGTCTAAAATCTGTTGAGGGAGGCTGTTCCAGTCACGTATGGTGCATGGAAAGTACGAGTTCTTGTGTGCATCTGTGTTTGTGCGATATGTTTGGTAATTTTGGTTGTGTGTATTGCGAGTACATTGACTGTTTGCATTATGTAAGTATATATGTGGATCAATGTCAATGTGAGTTTTTGTGATCTAATACATAACAGTAAGTCTGTGTGCTTGTCTGTGTATGTGATGACGTTCCACGTTTATCTGTTGTTTGATCCATGTTGTGATGCCAGGCGTTCGAGTGTAATGTGTTTGTAATAAATCTAGCCGCCTTGGTGTTGGTTTGCTCTAACCAATCAATGTTTCTGTGTGTGTATAGATCTCACAGTGGAGAAGTATTCTAGTGTTGGCCTCACAAGTGTGTTATACACTATGTGTTTTATGTAAAGTGTAGTTATGTGGATTCCTCCTCTGGAACCCCGGTGTTTGTTTGGTTGGTTGTGGCATTGATATGGTCTATGTGAGTGCTAGTGGAGAGGTGGAAACCGAGGTATTGGTGTGTGCACAGATTTAAGGTGTGTATTATGAAGTGTAAGTGTGATGGATGGGGTTGTGAACTTTGGTGAATCTTAAGTTTACATTTGTCTGGGCGGAAATGCATTATATGTATACAGTTTTTCAACACATTTTGTAACGCTCAACTGGTAGGTGGCCAGTGTTCCTTACGTCTCTTCCCAAGCATACAAGGGTCCTGCGTATACTCCAGAGACGTTACATGACTGGTGGGCCAACAACAGGCGCCGGAGAAAGGAAGCCAAGCACGGCAAAAAAAAAATCCTAACAACAGCCGCCGGAGAAAGAAAAGCCAAAGAGAAACCTCTGACTAAACATGGCAAAATAATCTTATACTCGGATTCGTTCGACTTACTATCTCTTTGACCGGCACCTCCGTAAGACTCATCATACTGAGGTCGAGTTCATCGCCTTCCAGCTTGTCTCTGAGGCTGTTCTTGGCCATGGTGCCGTCGTGTACTTGCCGCGTCAGGGGAACACACACTCGCCAGCTGATCGCCGCCGCCGACCCGTCAAACTCGGGCCACACTGTTGCCAGGCACGACACTCCCCGCTACTCTTAACACCGGCAGGAGTGTACAAGTGAAAATATTGAAGTATTTACGTAATTTTGTGATTGATTGATTGATTGATTGCATGATAGTTTATTGTTGCAGGTATACAACAAAGGAGGAGGGAGGAACCTGCCATCCCAACTCCCAGGCAGTATATAGTTTCTTATTTATAGGTTGGTGTGCCTTACACTCTGTCGCAACCTTATTTGATTATTGCAGAAATTATAAAAAAGATGGTTCAAAGTCTTGGTGAAGATAAATTTGTCATCATATCACTAGTTTATTAAGTACTGGATACTTCATTCACCGTGAGCCTATTTACTGAGCACTGCTCGCTGAAAATTGTTTTTTTTTAATTGTATAGTTATTTGTCTAGCAGATCTGTAAAATTGGTAAAAATAATAACCTATCGCCGCTTTCATAGTTAGAGAATATCAGTAACCTAAGAGAACCCCACCTAACCCTGAAGGGTACCAAGCTTATCGCCAAAAAAAGTAACGTTTTGACCCAGACCAGGCTCGCGCCTCGCACCGTCCCTGAGCCCCGCGACGCCACGGCGTGGCAACACTGCGGCGGCGCTCCGCGCAGCCCTGACGGACATCCACGTGTGCCAACTGGCCTTAATATTTACATTAGCTGATCACAATCAATTCGTGAGTTATCATCTTAAATATTTAATTGTGAAAATAAATGATTGGTCTTACCGTAAAATTACCTGCTAATTTTATATATTTAGTGATTCTTTGCACAACTAGGGAAGATAACAAGGAAAAGACGCTCGCTTTGCGCAAAGTTTACTAACAAACTTTGACAGTCGTGAAGTTGCCAAGTTCTTAAAAAGCTTCATGAACTAAATTATGTAATGAAGTGCTTGATGTCAAGTACCCTCTCACTTTGTTCAAGATATACCGAATAAAGACCAATAATCAATATAATGCACAACGACCATGTTACCTTTGCAACGGAGAAAAATAATTATTGTGACCTGTCTTGTGTGGGTGTTGCAGGCCGTAGAGCACGACCAGTGGCTTTCCTCACTAAGTAATTTCATCTCACGGGATTTAAAGATTGCCGCTCATTCTTGAATCATGCTTTCCTGCCCGATGGTGGCCCAGTCGCCGCTGAAGCATGAAGTGTCTAGGGCTGCGAATTGTCTTAATTGTTATTATGAGTAGAGTACAACTCCGTGGCGGGATTGCTCCTTCATGCCGCACCGTACTGACCGTGTGCGGTTACTTCACTCAAAGTATTTTTGGAAAGCAGGAAGGGGGATGTTGCTCTGAACCTACTGTCATTCTTATTTGATAAAGTTCTTCCCTACCTCCCTATATAAAGATGCCAATATATAAATAAATAAATAATATACTAATAAGGGATATAAAATATCAGCTTGCCGATACCTACTGTGATTTAGCAATGCTTCTGCAAATCATATTACCAGTACCAATATATATATATATATATATATATATATATATATATATATATATATATATATATATATATATATATATATATATATATATTAGACTTTGACACACACACACACACACACACACACACGTAGCGGAATTTGAAAATATTTACTTTAATATACATTATCTCACCGTCTCGAAAAACACGAGAAATGGATCGAGCACGGAAAGGGGGAAATACCCCCCCCCCAAAAAAAAAAAAAAAACATACACACGAAGTCATGTCCCAGCCTTGAACCAGAATCCGCGAGCATGTAACACCAAGTTCAAAACGAGGAGGGTACTGGCTAGCAATTGCGAGTCTAGCACGTGATTTGACCATCGTGAATGACACGTTGCATTAATTCTGTCTAAGTTACACTCCTCATCCGTTCTCTTCCGAATAAAAACAACAGCATCTTCACTATTGTAGCTCAAGGCCTTGCAAGTTCGTCAGCCTAACACTGCCTGAGCCCAATCAATCACAAGGAGATTCATGCGAATAGCCTACCTTGAGGGCGAGGGTCTTGTGAAGAACATAACTCACTCTTGAAAATATAGTTAGGGTATATAACAATGATTAACGAGAATAATGGTTACTTAATATTATCTTGAAAGGTACGGATAATTTTGGTTATCTCAGTTCAGTTATCCTGAATATTATTTTTCCTGATAATATTATGATTGGAAATACTGAGCACAAACTAGCTGATACACCTTAATTGCAACCTCTCCCACGGCGTGTTGTTTAGGTAAGTTTCCCAACCTGAGCAAACTAGTTAGGGCTCATGTTATCTATTAGCGCCCAGGCGGATTAGACAGTTATATTGGTCTGCATTCCAGCCGCGTGTAACTTTTTTCTCGTCACATTTGTGGCGGCACTGACACACCGCCATGCACGAGGCTTCCGACGTGGCCATGGCGGGAGGTGTCCAGTACACACGCATACTTGACGCCGGTCCAAGAACACATCACTATTAGCTTAGTAGAACATGATTTTTGTATAGTTGTTTCACTTGCTTTACAGCTGCATCAACCTACGACACTCACCTTCCGGAATGACTCCGGCAACTAATCAGAGGCGAGCCCCTTTGCGTCAGGCCGAGAGATATTTGGTTTATGATGTTGCCGAACGCTGCACGGGGAGCACACTGGCGCCGGCCGCTGGCCTGGCACATGCGGAGCGCGGCGGCGGTGCCAGTGGCTCTGCCCGGCCTGTACGACAAAGATATTTCTGTAACAATGAAAATCCGAGGAGGATGACTGTAAAGTATGCAGCGTTCGATTTAAAGCGCGGACATGTGTGTGTGTGTATATATATATATATATATATATATATATATATATATATATATATATATATATATATATATATATATATATATATACACACACACACACACACACACACACACATAATATTATGTGGCTCATAACAAGGTAAAAATAACCGCTTACCATTATTTCCTGACGCTTGATTCCGCTAAGGGAAGTGCTGCCCCGTGTTACTGCTCGGCATGGAAAATAAATATCACTATGACCCACAGTTGATTTCCTAAAAATAAATGCGACTTTCCTATTTACTAGGGTAAATCACCGCGTATAATGTACATGACTTAGTCAGTTAGAGATAAAAGCGTTGGTGATGCGACGGTAGGAATAGGATAAGTTCCCAGTGAAGGCAGGGGTTGAAGGCAGCAGCAGCAGCAGCAGCAACGGTGTTTGGGCCCTCGGCCAAGGCGGGCAGGGGTCGAAGTGGGGGTCATAACCACGTCAGCCCTCAAGGCGCTTTGGCAAAACAAACAAGCAATTAATTGGCTTCTTTTTTGCTGATACTTAATTTGAAATTGACAGTGATGAAGATAGTGGGGCGGATAACATTCTTTTGCTGATATTCGTTATAGACTAACGCTGAACCACCAGAAGCAAGCAGTGTTTAGGGGCGAGAACTTCATCCACCAAGTGCTACAGCTAGCTTGCCGTCCGCGGGTTTTATAATTCGTTCCCTTACAAGGACACAGAAAACCCAGTCATTTTACAACATTTTTATTCTTAAAATACAAATAATACTCAGTTAACTATGCCAATTATGTACACCAGATGCCCCTCCCCCGGGCATGTCCTGCCCTGAGGGGAGGTGGCGGGGCGGGGCACGGGGCGGGGTGCGTCTCTTCGTTGTGGGGGGTTGTGAATCAGAACGGGAACACTGTGTTGCGTCACGGAACATGTAGGTAGACTATCAACTGCCTACGATTAAATACTACAGGTTAAGCATGTCCGCCAATTTGTACGCACCATTCACATTAATACGCTACCTTGATGAAGTTGAGCTGAGGTGTAACGTGTAAAATATTGTCAAAAAAAAGATGAAGAAGCATAATTTTCGTATCCCAGGTAAATCTTCCAGAGTAGTTTCATTCTTTATGATATGAGTACCAATTGTTGAGGCGCGTAGGAACTGGCGGACATTTCCTACCACTGTACCTAACAAAAAGCAGACTGCCACGTGCAAGCACCGGAATCACAGCGAGTGAACTAGCGCACCACACGAAAACATGTAACGGAGGAAGGCGGCTGGTGGGGAGCAAGGCCAAGGTGGACAGATCTTCCAGGCAGCTCACGTCTTGGCTCTGGCTCACGAGGCGCCACTGCACAGCGATTCTCATGGAAACTAATCATTGACAACGTGCATCTTTCTATAAACATTTCGATCGATATAATTAATGTTTATGCATTATTACCATTACTTATATATACCTGACTTTCTGTAACAAAGCTATTATTAATTAATACTTTTATAACATTCAGACAATAGTTTTTCGGAGGACCATTGTCAGATGGTATCATGTGTGCCTCATTGACGTAATCGGACTGGAAGATCTGTCGGGTCTAATCAGGCCTTGCTGAGGAGAACCCGTCAAACAACCTCGCGTTGCTGAGCCTCCTCTTGCCATCCGTTTCCCACGCACCGAGTATCAGTGAAGGAGGAACACGAGGAATAATTTTTTTGCTTAGTGATGCACAAGTTTACTTCGCAAGTTTATAAAAAAAATCCTAAACAAACAGTGCACCACAGTAGTAGAGTAACCTAAGGGGCTGAGGGGGGGAGGGAAACATTAGCCATGGAGGAAAACTGTCATGAGTTTGGTAACGTGAAGGACCTGACGCACACCTTTCGCATCGTGTTGTTTCGTTCTGAGCATATCAATATTGCGCCCAACTTTATAATATGTGTTTCCTGATTCCTTTTCTTTATGGTGTGTGTGTGTGTGTGTGTGTGTGTGTGTGTGTGTGTGTGTGTGTGTGTGTGTGTGTGTGTGTGTGTGTGTGTGTGTGTGTGTGTGTGTGTGTGTGTGTGTGTGTGTGTGTGTGTGTGTGTGTGTGTGTGTGTGTGTGAGGTAAGGAAAAGTAACTAAAAAATAACGTGATGAGAACAAGTCTGATGAATAAGGTTTCAGCCATATACAATGCAACATGTTAGGGCAGTTGGGCAACACATCTGATCTAGTTGAAGAAAATAAGTGACTTTATATAGATAATAGCTGATTCATTAAAATATTTTTTTATTGCTTTTTCATACTAGTGATATCTTTAATATTTTTTTTCTCGAAAATGAACAAAGCAAGAATCAAGTAATATTTTATATTTACTTAATAGATTCATCGCAAATGCAGTCTTTGCAACAAAGTCGTATAAGGGTGCTGAACAGTCTAAGCCTGACCCAATGGGTGCCGGGCTGCTTTTACCCTAGTATATAGGTACTCAGGTCATAAAAAAGACAAAGAAACGCTGATGCAAATACACCAGCTCTTGAATGTGAATCGTATTTGTAAGCAACCTGCAGTCAAGGTCAATATAGCTGCCTTTGATGTGACGAAACGATAACATCCTTCCATATAACATTCGTACACATATTTGTAATATAACACGAAAATTCCAACAGTAACATGGTATTGCTTAACGATTAACAGATAAGGAACGGGAGGATCCGCTGTCACTTAATGGCAAGGGTGGACTTACAATCTGAAATACAGGGGTAAATATGTGTTTTTGCCGTTTTTTTTTCAAGGAGTACAGACAAATATGCTGTTAAAAAGATTATACACGTGATAATATAGGCGCAAACCTGTGATTTTTTGACATTTCTTATCAGAGAGAATGCACTGTTGCAAAGTTTGGGGCAAAGATACGTCACTTTTATTCCAGCCACGGAAAGATGGGGCTGGGCTGGTGTCTGTCTATGGAAATAGTGAATCAACACTAAAATAGGGTAGAGTTATATATATATATATATATATATATATATATATATATATATATATATATATATATATATATATATATATATATATATATATATATATATATATATATATATATATATATATATATATATATATATATATATATATATATATATATATATATATATATATATATATATATATATATATATATATATATATATATATATATATATATATATATATATATATATATTAAATGGTGATTTCTTGAAATAAATTAAATGTATCATAAAAGGTAATTTCTTGAAAACTATTAAATTTCTCAGCAGATGCTTGGAAACAACGAAATCTATCATAGGGTAGTTCGAATGGAGAGATGTCAGCTCCCGTATACACGGACGAGTACGTATAGCCTTCCTACCCATAGACGAACAGGCGTTACAGCAACACACAGGGGTGATTCGTTCCGTGTGGGGGTGTCATGGATGCCACGCCCCCTTTTCCCCTTCGTCCTGCCCTCAAGGTCTAACTCGACATTTGCACCGCACACTAATGTCATGCTAAGGCTGGGAAAGATTATTGTCGTGACTAGAAAGTAAAAAAAAAAAAAAAAAAAAAAGGGGGAAAACAGTCTTCCATGTATGGTAAATTGAGAGTTTATATAACTGGTCGACACTGACGTGACAAGCCAACGCTAGGGTTCCTTGCCTCGTTCCCTTCATGGGCGGATGTACACCTTGGTTTTGTGTGATGATCAAGACTATCGAGAGATTATTAATTCAGACACGGATATGGACTGTATAAAAATAGAATATCCAAACTTAAAACTCTCATCCGAGTCACGAAACAAAATTTAACTCGAACATTTGAATATACATTTATCCTTCACATTATTTGCTTATGAGCGCTTGTGTTTGTTTAGTATATGTATAACAGATTCAGCCAGACCAACACAACACAAGATAGGTATTGGCAGCCACAGTATCATCAAAATAATGCTTTAACAATAAGCAATACGTCTATTTCACATTTCTTGCTTATGAACAGCGGTGTGTTTACCTAAAAAATGTAAAGTATATGTTTGCGTCCACACAGACTAACACAATACAACTAGAGTGGTGTCGGCAGCCAGTATGTCCTTAACGAATATTCACACTCCGAGCCATCAAGCAGACTGACGCGGTGGCATCTCGTCATCAGTGCTCCGGGTCAGGCCTGCCAGGACTCTGGTCTGGTTGACTGTGACTCAGGATGGTGACGGGAGACGTACGCTGTGCCGATTAACAAGACGAGTTGCATGGCGTAGCTGTGCAGTGCTGAAGAGGCGGCATCCCCTTGCTCAAGGTGGCTGGCAGGTAGGTTGCTAACTGGGGACTTGACAAGACACAACACTGTACCGGACACTGCAGAACACACACACACACACACACACACACACACACACACACACACACACACACACACACACACACACTCACTCACACACACACACACACACACACACACACACACACACACACACACACATACACACACACATTTTTGTTCATGACAAAAATATACGTACTAAGCTAAAAGCGTGTGGTCAACAGCACCATGTAAAGGAAAGCTTGATGCTTGTGTATCCATATCACTACAATTAAGAAATAATTGTTTATGTGAGCATAAAATCGAACAACCGTGAGTCACGCCAACAGGTAGTCAGTGACCGGGCCTGATTATTTCACTTGCCAGATTGTCACAGCACACACACACACACACACACACACACACACACACACACACACACACACAATAAATAAAATAAACATTACGTTTCATCCAATAACAATTAAGGAACAATTCCCTAGTAGTTTTAAACACTTTCTCATTAGGAACTTAATACGGTTGCACAGTGTGTCTAAATTATTTTTTTTTTACTACGTACTTATTAGAGTCTTAGACAGTGTAAACAGAGAACACTAATCTACCTCCGTCATAACTACTGGGAGTGTATTTACTTATTTTCTCAACTTTTTATATATTTTGAATGTTGCAAAGCGTGGTTTTTATACAACAAATTCGGCACACTTACCCAAGCATTAAAAAACTTATATGGCACATTATGACATCATGGCCAGGCAGGCAGACCGAAAGGCAACCAATAATACTCTGGAATAAAATTGTAACATCTAACGGTGACTAAACATTGAACTGCATGCATGGTGAGGCGTCAGCTGGCGACTGTCCCATTGACTTAGTGCCTCGCAGCTTTGATCTCCTCAGACGACTGTTACACAGCCACGCGCGTGTGCATGTAGTACATGTCACACCTCCACTTCACAGGGAATGAAGAACAAGCGGACGCGCGCACACACGCGGAGGAGTTCATCATTTACTCGTGCAGCAGGAGCGGTTTGGCTGGTGATGAGGTGATGGGGAGGGTCGGTGTGTGGGTGTTCACGCCTCCACCTCGGGACGCATGAAGAACAGGTGGATACACACACAAGAGTTACTCACTACTCGTGCAGCAGGGCTGGGATGACTGGGGAGGCTCAGAGTGGACGGGTGAGCAAAACACACACACACACACACACACACACACACACACACACACACACACACACACACACACACACACACCTGACTTGACGATGATGAGGGATTGCCTCCCAACACTTCGTCTTAAACTCCTGCAGCAGAACAGGGATGGTGGTGTGGAGATACTTTTCTTCGCTGACAATACCTGCAGCCGAGGTGATGTGCATGAGTCTGTTGGTTACTCCTGCAGCAGGACAGGAATGGTGGTGTTGAGGTACTCCTCCTCGCCGGAAAACACCCGCAACCCGAGGCGCTGCAGGGGCTCCTCGCACACTCCCTGAATGGCTGCCACCGCGTTGTAGTCCAGGGCGCTCCGCCAGGCGAAGATGGTGGCCTTAGAGTCCCTGAAGGTGCCGTACGCGTCTTTTCTCTTCTTGGGCTTCTTGTAGAGCGTCGTGTGGTCTTTCACGTAGGTAGACACGTACTTGTTGTAAGACAAACCCACGAAGTTGAATATTTCCTTTGCCTTCTCCTCCGGCTTCAATCCCAAGTCCTCGTACCGCACCATCAAGTATCTGGAATTTGTATTATTTGCATGATAATGTGTTATAGGAAACAAATAAGTTATAAAGATCAGTGTGCCAATATTTTCTTACATGTGTAAAGAATCTGTGAATCGACAGGATTTTTGTTAAACGTTTGTAAAGTAGCTTCCTAGGGTGAAAATCAATGTGATAATTTTTTGTAATTCACAGTCAGAAATGTACGATTCTTAGTCAAAGTCTGTGAGCGTTTTGCTGCATGACCACCTATAACAACAATTCGTTTCCTTTATTTGAGCTCATAATGGTGACGCTAACACGCCCCTCCCTCCCCGCCACTTGTTACCTGTCATTGTAGTTTTTCTTTAGCCATTCAGAGAAATTGAGGTCTGTCAGGAGGTCCTGGCAGACAGTGGCGGGGTCGCGGCAGGCGGGTGACTGGCACCAGGACAGTTGCATACGGGAGTGGAGGCAACCACGGGGGTCCCTCACCAAGTGTACAACCCGCAGGTCCAGAGCCTCGTCCTCCAACAGTTTGACCACAGGCGACAGGCCCAGCCTGACCGTCTTGAGCACGTTGACGGGCATGTAGGAGCAGACGCGCGACAGGTAATCCTTATCGAAGCAGAGGGCGCGGTTAAGCGTGCACGAGTTCCAGAGGCGCGTGTTGTGGCGCATCAGGAATGTGACGTTGCGCATGTAGGCGACGTAGTCATCGAGTTCACTGAAGTCGCAGGTAAGGATGGACCTGAGCAGGTGCTGTGCCTGCTCCACCAGGGGGCCATCCTCCAAGTGAAGGTTCTTCAGCAAGTGGTGCAGCGGCTCGAAGCTGTAGAACGTCCCAGGGTAGGCGCGCAGCAGGTCACCCAGATATGAGGAGCCGCTGCGCCAGGTGGACAGGACGAGCACTCTCCGCACCTGAGGTGGAGACAAGCAGGTGAACATACTTACCACGGCCTGACGCCCAGAGACACCTGGAAACACGTCAAACTGGGCACAACCACATTCTCTCCACAACAAAATCTGTTTGGCTACTAATATCCCAACACCATTCAATAATCTTCAAACCGTAACTTCAAAAGTCGCTTCAAGGAGACTGACAGAATATCTCAACTCACCTGTGAAGGGTCCACCACCTCCCCGGGAGTAAAGTTGGTGTCCCTTTGGGTGGATACGAACTCTCGCTTGATTATGTGGCGGAGGGCGGACTCCCCCTGTCTCTTAAGGCCATCGTAGGTCACTCTGGGGGCTGAGCCACGCCGTAGCAGGCCTCCCGCCGCCCGGCTGCCACTCTTGGGGACCCCCCTATCAGTCTGGTGCTCTGCCTCCTGCCGCTGGAGCTTCTCCTGCAGGCGCTGTGTTTCCTGACGGTGATGTTCGTTGAGTCTGTGCTGCTGCTTCATGTACTCCTGGTGCAGCTCCACCACCTGCTTCAGCCACTGTTCGTGCTCGCTGCCGCCTCCCGCGGCCACCGCAGAGTGAGGAGGTGGCATAGGGAGCCGCGGCCGGGCGGGGGAGCGCGCTTTGTCACGCTGACGGGACTTGCCGGATTTTCGGGGTGCTTGCAGCTGCTGATGCTGTCGGGGCTGTGAAGGTGCGTGTTGTTGTTGTTGTTGTCCCTCAGATGAAGGTGGTTTTGATTGTGGCTGCTTCTGCGGTTGCTGGTCGCGTAATGGTATTGGTTGTTGTTGTTGTTGTTGTTGTTGTTGTTGTTGCTGTTGTTGTTGTTGTTCCTGCTGTTGTTCAAGTGCTGATGGCAGCTGGGGTTGTTGTCGTTCTTGTTGTTGAAATGGTGGTGGTTGCTGTTGTTGGTGCTGATTCTGTTGTTGTTGTTGTTGTAGCTGTGACTGTTTTTGCGAATATTGTTGCTGTTCTAGTGACTTCTGCGGCTGCTGTTGTTGATTATTTTGTGATGGTTGTGGTGCTAGTGTCTGCTGAAGTTGTGGTGTTGTTGGTTGTTGTTGTTGTTGTTGTTGCTGCTGGTACTGCTGTGACTGTGACTGTGATGGCAGCTGTGGCTGCTCCAGTTCTAATACTGGATGTTGAAGCTGCTCTCCCTCCTGTTCCTGCTGCGGCTGTTGTCGTTGTTGTTGTCTTAGTGGGTTGTACTCGGTTAGCTGGCGTGCTTGTACCTGTTCCTGCTGTTCATCTTGCTGCTGCTGTTGCTGCCTCTCCTGCTCCTGCTGCTGTTGCTGAACTTGCTGCTCATTTTGCTTTCTATTTTGTTGCTGCTGTCCTTGAATATGTTGAATATCCTGGTGATGTTGCGGTTCATCTTGTGGTTGCTGATCATGCTGTTTTTGTTGTTGCTGTGGCTCTTCGGCCTCCACCAGCAGCACGCCCTGCTTGGCCAAGGCCTGGCGCTGATCCTCGGTTAGGGAAGGTGCGCTGCGGTGTCGCTGGGAGGTGCCTTTAGGAAGATCAGCACGAGGCTCAGGAGGCGGGGGTGGCGGGGGAGGTGGGGCGGGGGGGCTGGGGGACGCCGCCTCCTGCCCGCTGTCGTGCGTGATGCGCCGTCGCAGGAAGCCAATCTCCCCATCACCTGTGGCGGAACATTCGTCAGCGTGAGGCCGAGGCAGCAAGGCGCCGGCTATGTCTGAGTCTATTTACTTATTCATCTTTCTGTTTGTCTCTTTCTTTTTTTCTTTATTATGAAAGGTTGATAAATAGATGTTTTAAGTCGAGAGAGAGAGAGAGAGAGAGAGCATAATCTGCCTATATTATTCAAGTCCGGTGGGCCACACAGCTTGCACCTTTGCTAATCAGCCTTCTGTGGGCCGTTCCAGCGACTGTCTCAAACAAGGCCGCTCTCTCAACTGCATCGTTCCCTCAACTCTGATTCATTCATCGTGACGCCATGAGTTTAGCAGCTGCGTCATTGCCTTTCGGTAATTATAACATGTTGGTGGCAAAAAAAGCACATATGATTACATTATTTCCCTATACGAGTAAAAATAATATGAACATTACATTTGTCGGAGTGGCTGGGACGGGGTATAGCGTGTGTGAACAAAAACTATCACCAGGAAGGACTCGTGGTGATTTTTCCCATGTTAATTAGACCGAGGTACTGATGCTGACACGGAGACAATAAGCCAACGCCTCTTCCTATCTTCATCCCCGACCATAGACGAAGGGTATATAGGATACTCAAAGGATTCCACGGTGCTAATTTTGCCCTTCTGCCCTTCCATCCCTCTCCTTATCCTTCCATCCTTGCATCATGACAACTAGCAAATGATGAACTTTCTCAACAAGTAAAAACAACAACAAAAATGCTAATTGCACGAAAAGATTCCTGCACGCCATCCATATAGGTTGCCACAACAAACCTATGACTTGTACGACATCAATATTCATGGACGGCGATAACTAACAGGCACGCACTTGCATCGTCCGTAGTGTAGAGATTAGCACGCCTAGCTACGAATCCATGGACCCGAGTTCTATCCCGGTCGGTGGCCCTTTGTATCCAGCTCACCCAGCCGTTTATCCTCCCTTTCAGGCTGGTCAATGAATGGGAATCTGGGAAAGGTAAACTGTGGCAGCCCGGATGTCACATTTGTCCCGTGGCCGCTAGAAGGGTCTTACCAAACAGTCTCAGAAGCCAACGAGAGAAAGATAAGATGACTGACATTAACATTGATTTATACGATTTAATTTACTCAAAAGCACACACGTATAACCTATGGCTAGTCAAATAAACAAACATACACACTTTACATACGAATTGGTAAACATTGATACGGAAACATGTGCTCCCTCTCTCTCTCTCTCTCTCTCTCTCTCTCTCTCTCTCTCTCTCTCTCTCTCTCTCTCTCTCTCTCTCTCAATAGAAGAAATAGAGGGGAAAATATTATGATGAGGGCAGAATAAAGAGGCTATTACACTGGGCAAATTTCCCGTGGATCTTTTGTCAAACCACGATTTCCGCTGGCGTGGTTCTCATTTGTTTCTTGTTATTGCTGCTGCTGATGATGGGGAGTAACACCGTCGTCCTTTGGTGAAATCTACCGTAGCTTTGGAAGATCGTGGACACGTCAGAAAACCACAGAATGAGAACCACGCCATCGGAAATCGTGGTTTGACTGAAGATCCACGGAAAATTTGCCCAGTGTAATAGTCCCTTAACCGGGAGCAGAAGTGCTTACCAGGGAGTATCCTCGGCGGCGTGATGGGCTTGGAGGTGAAGACGAGCAGCAGCAGGAAACTTGTGAGTGACAGGGAGAACATGAGCCAATGCTTCTTGCGGATCCCCACCAGCATCCCGCCTGCGGAACAGAACACGACATTAAAATCTGATGAAACACAACATTAAAATCTGACATTAGCACGAAACACCCCATTAAAACTTGGCTGGAGCACGAAACACTTTTAAAAGTTAGGAGGAAGACGAAACACTAGAACTTAAGGGGCTATTACACTGGGGAAATTTTCCGTGGATTTTCAGTCAAACCACGATTCCCGCTGGCGTGGTTCTCATATTTCCGTGGTTTTCTGACGTGTCCGCGATCTTCCAAAGCTACGGTAGATTTCATTGAAGGACGACGGTATTACTCACCATCTTCATCAGCAGCAATAACAACAAACAATTGAGAACCACGCTAGCAGAAATCGTGGTTTGACTGAAGATCCACGGAAAATTTGCCCAGTGTAATAGCCCCTTTAGCTAGAGCTCGAAACACTATCATCCGAGTAACCATTGTTTTCCTTCCCTAGGTTTTCTCAGGGATCGCTCAATCTGTCGCTCGGAAAAAAACACGTCTGAGAGCGTGCTTGATGTTGCCCAACCTGTGATAGCCAGGACAAATGACATATTCGTGGTGGTGCTCTTCATCTCCATAATATCCACTGCAGCCAAACACTTGACACGAAGGTGCAATCACTGGTAATGCGTAACGCGCGTTATAAAAAATAAATGTATGTGTCAGATGTATGGGTATATAATACACGTCAATAAAGATGAAGGGACCCAAAAACACTAGAAACCTGAATTCAAGGAAAACACCAGAAACCCGAATTCAAGGAGACATTATAGCAACTTTATAATTTACAGACGCGGGCACCACCAAATTACGGGTGTGTGCGAGGGGTTAAAAGGGAATGATGAAGGTGTAGGGGACGGCAGGAGCAGCAGAGCACGACTTCACTACATCTCTCCACCTCGCTAAGCCAACGCTGTTTGCATGCAGCCATCGCCACTTTGAGGCAAGGCGCACACACACACACACACACACACACACACACACACACACACACTGGAATCTCCTCAAGAAGATACTTCAAGCCAAAAATATTTATGAATTTAAGGGCGCGTCCACACGGGTATATCAAATATGCGCTTGCAACATATAAACAACATGTAACCGAACAAACTGTTAAGGTTTTGTGAACTGTTTTGTCCAGATAATATTGGCAGCACCGGTTGCGAACATATTTGCAGCACCGATGTGGACGAGACAGTGCAAGTGCTTGGAGACGTGTGCTTGAACAGGTGTTCCGAACATACAAATGACACTTTGGCGAACAAGCTGTAAGCTTGTTGTCAACTGTTGTGTCCAGATAATATTGCCAGCAAGCACTGATGTTGACTGAGTTGTATCGAGCACAACCAGTCTATGGGATCCCACTACGCCCGACTACAAGAACAGGGTATAAATAAATTAGACGCATGGAAGACACCCTCAGATGCTATGGGAATAGATCGAGTTGCGAACATATCGTAACATAACCAATCCATGTTTGCAATAATCTGGCAACACGTGTATACAACAGATGTTCGAGCATACGTGTGGACGAGTGTCGCATCATCGCTGCTGTTCGCCACATTATTGAACAATGCTTTCAAACAGCTGTCTGAATTCTGTTGCAAACATGCATCTATACTCTCTTAACTGATTCTTAATCATCCTCTCTTAGCAGTTTCGGTGAAACTTTCTTAGTTGCGCTAGACATATCGAAAGCTTTCGATAGAGTCTGGCACAAGTCTTTGCTTTCTAAAATGCCCTCTTCTGGATTCTATCCCTATCTCTGTTCCTTTATTTCCAGTTTCCTTTCCGGCAGTTCTATCTCTGCGGTGGTAAACGGTCACTGTTCTTCTCCTAAACCTATCAACAGTGGTGTTCCACAGGGCTCTGTCCTATCACCCACTCTCTTCCTGTTATTCATCAATGATCTTCTTTCCATAACAAACTGTCCTATCCACTCATACGCTGACGACTCCACTCTGCATTATTCAACTTCTTTCAGTAGAAGACCCTCTCAACAGGAATTACATGAGTCCAGACTGGAGGCTGCATAACGCTTAACCTCAGACCTTGCTATCATTTCCGATTGGGATAAAAGGAACCTTGTGCCCTTCAATGCCTCAAAAACTCAATTTCTCCACCTATCAACTCGACACAATCTTCCAAACACCTATCCCCTATTCTTCGACAACACTCAGCTGTCACCTTCTTCAACACTAAATATCCTCGGTCTATCCTTAATTCAAAATCTTAACTGGAAACTTCACATTTCCTCTCTCACTAAATCAGCTTCCTCGAGGTTGGGCGTTATGTATCGTCTCCGCCAGTTCTTCTCCCCCGCACAGTTGCTATCCATATGCACGGGTCTTGTCCGCCCTCGTATGGAGTATGCATCTCACGTGTGGGGGGGCTCCACTCACACAGCTCTTCTGGACAGAGTGAACTCTAAGGCTCTTCGTCTCATCAGCTCTCCTCCTCTTACTGATAGTCTTCTACCTCTTAAATTCCGCCGCCATGTTGCCTCTCTTTCTATCTTCTATCGATATTTTCACGCTGACTGCTCTTCTGAACTTGCTAACTTCATGCCTCCCCCCCTTCCGCGGCCTCGCCACACGACTTTCTAATCAAGCTCATCCCTATACTGTCCAAACCCCTTATGTAAGAGTTAACCAGCATCTTTACTCTTTCATCCCTCACGCTGGTAAACTCTGGAACAATCTTCCTTCATCTGTCCTCCTGCCTACGACTTGAACTCTTTCAAGAGGAGGGTATCAGGACACCTCTCCTCCCGAAATTGACCTCTCTTTCGGCCACTCCTCTGTACTCTTTTTAGGAGCAGTAAGTAGCGGGCTTTTTTTTCATTATTGTTTTTTTTTATACCCTTGAACTGTCTTCTTTGCTGTAAAAAAAAAATAAATACATGCCTAAAAGAGTGTTCACAACAGATGTTTGAGCACCCGTGTGGACGAGTCCTAAAACAACTTGAAAGCATGGGATTTGGAGGCAGGACCCTACGGGTGCAGCTTGTCTCTCGTATACCAGGTAAATACAACTGGATAAACACACACACACACACACACACACACACACACACACACACACACACACACACACACACACACACACACACACACACACACACACACACACACACACACACACACACACACACACACACACACACACACACACACACACACACACACACACACACACACACACACACACACACATCTTTGTGCACTAAGACAATTCAATGTTGATCTCTAGTCGTTAAAGTTGCGAGGCAACGAGGTCCAAACAAATCTAAAGATGTTGACGGTGATAATGATGCAAACGTGAGTAAGTGGATGGAAGGGCAGCAGGGAGGTGGGCCGAGGGGGAACGGGAGTGGGCAGGGAGAGGTTGATGGTATGGATGAGAGGGAGCTTTGAAGGGAGACGGAGTGGGAGGAGGAGAAAGGGAGTGAGGGAGAAAGGAAGTTATGGGAAGGGAAAGGGTGGAGGAGGTCATGCAGAGGAGGAGGGGGAGAAAACTGAAGGGAGGGAGGGAAGAAGGAAGAGATGGAAAAAGCGATGGAGATGGAAGAGAGGGAGGGAACGAAGAGGGTGGGGGGAAGAGAGGGAAGGAGGGAGGGACGGATGAAAGAGATGATGGAGGAGGGAGAAAAAAAGGGAAGGAGGGAGGGAGGGCATTGGGGAGGGTGAAAGGTGAGCAGAGAGAAACGTTACCTAACCAACTTTCTCTCTTAACCTGCACCCCCCCCCCCACCCACTCTCTCTCTCTCACTCTCTCTCTGTATCACCGGTTTCCTTGATTTCTCTAGTTCGTCTTTGCCTAACACAGATTACCCGACGTGGTGAGCAGATGGATAGAGAAATTAGAATGAAAAAAAACTCTTCTCTCCCACCACAACCACCACCGCCATTACCCTCACTGCTGTTGGTGCTACTGCTGTTGATGATGATACCACAACCACTTTCCTTCGTGGAGTGCAGAAGGCGAGACACACATCACTACTTTCAGGCTCTAACCCGTTCGCTGCGATTGGCACGGATTTGGCCTTCCCTGGTAGCCTGGTAACATATAGTCCCAGGTCTTTCTCTGCCTCTGTAGTGGATAGTGGAGTGTTTCCCATGTGGTATTGGTGTGCTGGATATTCCCTCCCATGGTGCAGGACTTTACATTTTTCTTCATTGAATTGTAGCAGCCACTTTTTGCTCCATTCCAGTAGCTTGGTGAGGTCTAACTGTAGGAAATCCGCATTCAAGGGGCCAAGTTCGATGTTCCGGTTGTGGGTTGGTTGCTATTGTTAGTTGCTTGAGAGAACGTGAAGTCTTTGCATGCATGGGGGACGAGTCTAGTTTTTCCTCTGGTCTGTTGAGGCACAAGCAAGGGACTTTGTAGTTTTTTTTTATTAACCTTTATTTGCTTCCAGTTCGATGTTCCAGTGGCGGGATCGTTGCCATTGTTACCTAGTTGCTTGAGAAAAGAAAACGTTAAACGGTCATACTCTTAAATACTGTGGCGCCCATGCACAAACATTTAACAAGGCTTTCGGAGGAGTTGCGGGCATTGCCGTGGGTAGTTTTATGACCCTGGTGGTTGTTTGACGAAGTTTTTGCACCATGAACGTAAAGAAGTACTCATGGCGACGCGTTCAATCTCTTTTTTGACCTTAAGAAACGATTAATGAAAGAGGAGTAAGTGTTTAGGAATACCGACGCGTTGGTTGGTTGGTGCTGCCTCCTTTGTTGTAAAAAAAAAAAAAAAAAAAAAAAAAAATAACAAGACACTTTCGCTCCTCACATCAGCTATTTCTAAAGGTCAGAGAGGGGGTTAGTCGGGTTCTAATGAGTGTTTCTTCAGGTTCATGGTACAGAGGAAGGGTCAAACTACCACCAGGGTCATAAAGCTGCCCCTGGAAATGCCCACAACTCCTACGAAAGCCTTGTCAAATAGGTGTTTTTGGCCAACGAAATGTCTTATAATACGACCCAATTTAAAGTGTCTCCTCGGGGATAAATCTAGTTTTCCTTCTGGTCTGTTTAGGCACAAGGATGACAGTTCGTGGTTTTCGTTAACATTACTTTAATTCCTCACTTTAATGCTACACTTGTGGGTTGGCTGCTATTGCTATTTGCTGGAGAAAACGTGTATGTTGGTGGACGAATGTAGTTTTTCTTCTGTTCTATATATTCACAAGCTAAACAGTTCGTAATTTTACTCTTTTAACCTTATATAATACTTTACTTGCTCATTGATACATTCCTTTCCCTCTCTCACTTTAATGCTACACTTGTGGGTTGGCTGCTATTGCTATTTGCTGGAGAAAACGTGTATGTTGGTGGACGAATCTAGTTTTTCTTCTGTTCTATATATTCACAAGCTAAACAGTTCGTAATTTTATTCTTTTAACCTTATATAATACTTTACTTGCTCATTGATACATTCCCTCTCTCACTTTAATGCTACACTTGTGGGTTGGCTGCTATTGCTATTTGCTGGAGAAAACGTGTATGTTGGAGGACGAATCTAGTTTTTCTTCTGTTCTATATATTCACAAGCTAAACAGTTCGTAATTTTACTCTTTTTACCTTATATAATACTTTACTTGCTCATTGATGCGTTCCTTTCCCTTCGCCAGTTCCTTTGTTTCTAGAGCAACAGGAAGGAGCCAATTGTTCATCCTCTCCCTCGTGTCACTTCCCTTCATAACTCATTCATTTATTTCATTACGAGGATTGCTCTCTTTGATTGCCGACGCGTTGTCACTTTTAATTACTACCACCACTATGGAGGCCAGGTGTATTGAGGGACATTCCGCTGTTCATATGCCGCCGTGGTGTCTAATTACCACCGTCTCCTCCTCCCTTAATTAGCGCTAAAGAGGCCAGGGCTATTAAAGAGGGAATTACGTGTCATTAATGTGTTTAACTACTGTCGTGTTCCCTCAGTCGGTACTAAAGTGGTTAAGTAAATACGGAAGCCTTTTAAAGTGTTGGTCGCGGTACTTTTCACGGACACTGTTTTCTCTCAGTCAACGCTAGGGTGGTTAGGTGTATAGGGAAGTATTTTGCACTGTTGATCACTGTATTGCTCTGTCTATTACCCTTGTACTCTCCCTGTCAGTTAAGCATATTAGGAGGTCTTTTACATTGTTGGTTGCTTTACTTTTCACTGACAATTTTCTACAAGTCAATATTAGGGCGGTTAGGTGTACAGGGAAGTATTTGGCACTGTTGATCACTGTATTGCTCTGTCTATTACACATGTATTCTCTCAGTCAGTTAAGTAAATCAGGGAGCGTTTTACAGTGTTGATCGCCGCACTTTTTCACCGGCAGTGTTTTCTACCAGTCATTACTAGGGCGGTTAGGTGTACAGGGAAGTATTTGGCACTGTTAATCACTGTATTGCTCTGTCTATTACCCTTGTACTCTGTCAATATTAGGGCGGTTAGGTGTACAGGAAAGTATTTGGCATTGTTGATCACTGTATTGCTCTGTCTATTGCACATGTACTCTCTCAGTCAGTTAAGTAAATCAGGGAGCGTTTTACAGTGTTGATCGCTGCACTTTTTCACCGACACTGTTTTCTACCAGTCATTACTAGGGCGGTCAGGTGTACAGGGAAGTATTTTGCACTGTTGATCACTGTATTGCTCTGTCTATTACACATGTACTCTCTCTGTCAGTTAAGTAAACCAGGAAGCCTTTTAAAGTGTTGATCGCGGTACTTTTCACTGACACTGTTTTCTCCCAGTCAATATTAGGGCGGTTACGTGTACAGGGAAGCATTTGGGACTGTTGATCACATTGGTCTATTCACCTGTACTCTCCCAACAAGTTATATAAATTAGGAAGCCTTTCACACTATTAATAGCGGCACTTTCTCAGACACCGTTTTCTCTTAGCCAGTACCAGGACAGGCAGGCGTACAGGGAAGTATTTGGGGCTGTTCATCACTCTGTTGGGCTATTACACCTGTATTCTCCTAATCAATTAAGTAAATTGATCACTCTGTTGGGCTATTACACCTGTATTCTCATAATCAATTAAGTAAATCAGGAGGTCTTTTACAGTGTTGTTCGCGGCACTTTCTCACTGACACTTTTCTTCCAGTCAATACTAAGGCGGTTGCGTGTATAAGGAAGCATCTGGCACTGTTGATCACTGTTTTGGTCTGCTACAACTCTGTCCTCTCACGTTGATATGGGAGCAAAATACTAACTGATCTCGGCACCTCTTTCACTGCTGTTGTTTTCTCGTATTTAACAACTGTGTATAGGGAAGCATTTGGCACTGTTGATCACTGTATTGGTCTGCTACAACTCTATCCTCTCACGTTGATATGGGATCACAATACTAACTGATTGATCACTGTATTGGTCTGCTACAACTCTATCCTCTCACGTTGATATGGGAGCAAAATACTAAACTGATCTCGGCACCTCTTTCACTGCTGTTGTTTTCTCTTATTTAACAACTGTGTATAGGGAAGCATTTGGCACTGTTGATCACTGTTTTGGTCTGCTACAACTCTATCCTCTCACGTTCATATGGGATCACAATACTAACTGATCACGGCACCTCTTTCACTGCTGTTGTTTTCTCGTATTTAACAACTGTGTATAGGGAAGCATTTGGCACTGTTGATCACTGTTTTGGTCTGCTACAACTCTATCCTCTCACGTTCTATCCTCTCACGTTCATATGGGATCTTGATCACTGTTTTGGTCTGCTACAACTCTATCCTCTCACGTTGATATGGGAGCAAAATACTAACTGATCTCGGCACCTCTTTCACTGCTGTTGTTTTCTCGTATTTAACAACTGTGTATAGGGAAGCATTTGGCACTGTTGATCACTGTTTTGGTCTGCTACAACTCTATCCTCTCACGTTGATATGGGATCACAATACTAACTGATCTCGGCACCTCTTTCACTGCTGTTGTTTTCTTATTTAACTTTGGTCTGCTACAACTCTATCCTCTCACGTTGATATGGGATCACAATACTAACTGATCACGGCACCTCTTTCACTGCTGTTGTTTTCTCTTATTTAACGTATGTGTATAGGGAAGCATCTGGCACTGTTGATCACTGTTTTGGTCTGCTACAACTCTATCCTCTCACGTTCATATGGGAGCAAAATACTAAATTGATCTCGGCACCTCTTTCACTGCTGTTGTTTTCTCACATATAACAAGTAATAAAAAAATATTGAGTTCATTAGGAGAGAGAGAGACAGACCATTTCTCTCTCTTTATGCACTACTCTCTCTCTCTCTCTCCACTTAATTACTCTGCACCAGAAGGCGGCTAAGTACACGCGGAGACACATTGCACTGTTTACCTCGCGCCCACAAAGCGACCGTAACTTGCACATGAAATACTGCCGGAGTCTCCCTAAGCTGCCCCTTCCTCCCGCCTCCCACTCGGCCCAGCACCCACCCCCGCCGCCCGCCCCTATACCTGTGTGAGGCGAACTTTCACTCTCCACTCAAGAATTCCTTTCACCGGGTGACGTCACTAAGACAGGCAACGTAGCGGGAGGAGGAGAAGGAGGAGGAGGAGGAGGAGGAGGGGGATTAGGAGGAGGAGGAGGAGGAGGAGGAGGAAAAGGAGGAGAAGGAGGAGGAGGAGGAGGTGTTAGAAGAATAGAAATATTAATGTGCTACTACTACTACTACTACTACTACTACTACTACTTCTACTTCTACTACTACTAATAAAAATGATAAAATGATGATGATAACGATGATGAAAATAAAGAATGAAAGAAAGACGATAACGACGACGGTGACAACGACGAAGAAGAAGTTGGAGAAAAGGAAAAAAAAGAAGAAAGAAGTGTAAATGAGGAGGAGGGAAAGAAGGAGAGAAGAGAGAATAAAGAGGTAAGAAGAAAATGTATGAGAGAAGTAGATGGGTCAGCGGGGGACTGCACAATACTCTGCCCCCCCCTTCTCTCTCTCTCTCTCTCTCTCTCTCTCTCTCTCTCTCTCTCTCTCTCTCTCTCTCTCTCTCTCTCTCTCTCTCTCTCTCTCTCTCCTCCCCCCCTCCCCCCCACACACAAAGTCAAACAATAAAAAAAGATGTACGGAATGAAACTGGAACGAGAGAGAGAGAGAGAGAGAGAGTGGGTGGGGGGGAGGGAGGGAAGGGTTGCAGACAATCTATTTTCCTCACCAGTGGATTGACCTCGTCCAGAAAGCCGTTTCCGTGACTCACACACACACACACTCTCTCTCTCTCTCTCTCTCTCTCTCTCTCTCTCTCTCTCTCTCTCTCTCTCAATTTAGATGGTTTGGTCAGGTCGTGAGAAAAACGCAACGCAACAGGAAGCTTATAGTGTTCGCGACCTTTTCTCTCTACCTGTTTTGTCTCCTCTTTCTTCTACTACTTCTACTACTACTACTACTACTACTACTACTACTACTACTATACTGCTTATTTGTCACTCATTCGCTTAACTACTGCAACGTTTCTTTCCATTTAACATTCACTAAAAGGTTATCGTGTTCAGCCCACACCAGCGCCTTCCCCTCCTCCGTGTCCCCGCAGAACAGACGGTGCTCAGGTTGTTGCTCCTGTTTCTGCTGCTGCCGTTGTTGCTGCTGGTGTCGCCCCGCCCTCACTGACCGACATTCTGAAGGGGACTTGAATCTGGACGCTGAACTTTTATTTCCTAACCCTGGACGCCAGACTTTTATTTCCACGCCGTTTACAGGTGGCTCGTTGTCCTCCTGGTAACTTTTGGCGGCCTGCAAATAGCGTGTTCTACCTCGGCGATGGTGTGCTCTCTCCTCTCTCCCCTTGACGCACCGGAGAACACCCTCGCCCAATACTCGCTGCAATATCGGGTTTTCCCTTCTGGACGCTCCGTTACACAGCCTCGTCCAACACTTCCTCAGCAATAAAGTGTTTCCTAGACGCACCGTTGGAAATAGTGTTGTCTGGACGCACCGTAACCTCGTCCAACACTTCCTCAGCAATAAAGTGTTTCCTAGACGCACCGTTGGAAATAGTGTTGTCTGGACGCACCGTAACCTCGTCCAACACTTCCTCAGCAATACAGTGTTTCCTAGACGCACCGATGGAAATAAGTGTTGTCAGGACGTAACACAGCCTCGTCCAACACTTCCTCAGCAATACAGTGTTTCCTAGACGCACCGTTGGAAATAAGTGTTGTCTGGACGCATCGTAACACAGCCTCGTCCAACACTTCCTCAGCAATACAGTGTTTCCTAGACGCACCGATGGAAATAAGTGTTGTCTGGACGCACCGGAACACAGCCTGGTCCAACACTTCCTCAGCGATACAATGTTCTCTGCGGAAACATCGTAAGAAATGTAACACGCCCTTGTCTAACACACTCGGTAACATAGCGTTCTTCTTTTGGGACACATCGTAACACAGCCTCGTTCAACACTTAGCAATACAGTGTTATTTTTTCTGGACGGACCACAACAGCTTCGTCCAGCCTTCTCAGTAACATTGTTTTCCTCTGCGGCTATATCGTAATAAATGTAACACACCCTCGTCCAACACTCTTACCAATGCAGTGTTCTCCTTTCTGGACGCACCGTAACAAACCCTCGTTCAACACTCAGCAATACAATGTTATCTTTTCTGGACGGACCGCAACAGCTTCGTCCAGCCTTCTCAGTAATAGTGTTTTCCTCTGGGGCTATATCGTAATACATGTAACACACCATCGTCCAACACTCTTACCAATGCAGTGTTCTCCTTTCTGGACGCACCGTAACACAGCCTCGTTCAGCACCGATACCAATAAAAAGGGAAAAGGAAATTATACTACAGAAAAATATCGACAAGGTTTTTCCACGCACGAGTCTTCAAAGTTACTGAGTTAGATGCGCAGACTGCTTTGTCTTTTAAGCCCTCACGACAGTTTTATTCGAAAGCATTAACAACAACAACAACAACAACAAAAATATTACAGCAGTTCGTGCGGTGTTATGTGGTCTCTCTCTCTCTCTCTCTCTCTCTCTCTCTCTCTCTCTCTCTCTCTCTCTCTCTCTCTCTCTCTCTCTCTCTCTCTCTCTCTCTCTCTCTCTCTCTCTCTCTCTCTCTCTCTCTCTCTCTCTCTCTCTCTCTCTCTCTCTCTCTCTCTCTCTCCAATTTGCTAACGTATTTTTTTAGTATACAAAAAGTTGAGCATGCCGTTATTTCTCTCTCTCTCTCTCTCTCTCTCTCTCTCTCTCTCTCTCTCTCTCTCTCTCTCTCTCTCTCTCTCTCTCTCTCTCTCTCTCTCTCTCTCTCTCTCTCTCTCTCTCTCTCTCTCTCTCACACACACACACACACACACCACACACACACACACACACACACACACGCCTGATATATATATGTATCGTAAACCAAAAATAAATCCATCCAGCCATTTTCTTTTCCTTCCTTTTTAGTGCCCATTTCAGGCCGACGTGAAGGCTGACCTGCGGCCGCTATGTCAACAAGGCGGTGGGTCAACGGGGGCCGAGGGGGCACGGGGGGAGGGGGGCAAGGTGGGTACGAGACGGGGTCACTGCCACCAACTTCGAGGGTCACGTAGCCAGGAGGAGGAAGAGGAGGAGGAGGAGGAGGAGGAGGAGTAGGAGGAGGAGAAAGAGGAGGAGGAAGAGGACGATTAATAATAACAGTAACAGTAATGATAATAAAAAGAAGAAGAAGAAGAAGAAGACGAAGAAGAAGAAGAAGAAGAAGAAGAAGAAGAAGAAGAAAATGAAAAAGTACAGGAAGATGAAGAAGAAAAATAAGATGAAGAAGAAGAAGAAGAAGAAGAAGAAGTAAAAAGATGAAGAAAATGAAAAAGTACAGGAAGATGAAGATGAAAAATAAGATGAAGAAGAAGAAGAGAAAGAAGAAGAAGAAGAAGAAGAAGAAGAAGAAGAAGAAGAAGAAGAAGAAGAAGAAAAGAAGAAGAAAAAGAACATGAAGAGGTAGATGAAGAAAAAGAGGAAACATGGAAACAGTAAAACACAGGCAGCAGAAAATCTTTGGGCTTATAACGAGGCTGCTTGATTTTGGTTATAGTGTTGCATTTTGCTCTTCAGGTATTTTAACGACCTGCAGAACAAGCCCTCCAAAAAGCACCTACTGGGCATACACATGAGATCGTTGAATTCACTCCTGTTGCAACGAAAGAGTGGTTAGTGCGATCCTTAAGGTGGAGTTTATCGTCTTAGCACTAATTAATTACGTAGGAAGGTTGGTCCAAAGGCAGAGTATTCGGTTATTGAAAAGGGAGCTTCTATCGATATCTGTACTGCCTCGCTTCCTCGTTTATTATATTTTACTTTTTTTTTTTTTTCTCATAGCCGCAGACCGTTACTTCTTGTTTCCCGATCAATTTGGTGTCTAAAAATGGAAGAGGAGAAGGAGGAGGAGGAGGAAGAGGAGAGGGAGGTGGAAGAGGCGGAGTCAGTAGTTGAGAAAAAAGTGAATTTATGATATGTGTGTGTGTGTGTGTGTGTGTGTGTGTGTGTGTGTGTGTGTGTGTGTGTGTGTGTGTGTGTGTGTGTGTGTGTGTGTGTGTGTGTGAGAGAGAGAGAGAGAGAGAGAGAGAGAGAGAGAGAGAGAGAGAGAGATTTATCAGAGTTGAGTTGTTCCTGAGACTTTCTGAGGACGCGATAACTCACTCCTTTGTGTCACGACTCCCTTTGTCACGAGTGTTAAAGTGAAGAGTTGTCCAGGAACACAGTGAGGTCCACATTCTTAACCCGGCAGCTGCGGAGATCATGTTTCTTAAAGGTCCCTCTAAGCGAATTAATGAGAAAAAGTCATCACTCACGCAAACCATTTCATAATATATATCAACGCATTTGTGATCAATTTATGCATCCTCTATTTTGGGGGGTTATATCATGGCAAAAATTTGACCCGTTGCTGATACACGGTAAAGCCACAAACTTGGCCCGTCGCTGCTACCGGGTTAAAAGTATCAGGCTTCCCTTACAACTATTTTCCAAAGCCGCAGAGAAGATTGACAGGGTTTTCATGGGTAATTTTCCGGTTCGAGGTGAAGAAATCGAGTAAAACTATCACTAGGATCACAAAACAGTCCACGAAAAGCCCAACAATTTCTATGAGGCTTTTGAAACAGGCGAACTGAGGTGCCGATACGTTGAAGAATATGGGCTTTAGGCTGCCATGCTCTCTCTTCACCCACCACACTGACGGGTCGGTAAGTCAGGACCAGAGGAATGACACTGACCAACGAACCTACACCATACAACTAGACGCCGCTCCTACTGTCTCTCCTTCTCCCACACCTATAACTTCTCCACTAACTCACTTCCTCTTCTTATTAAACCCTTGATAAAAACAACAACAGAGGAATAACACTAACCAACGAACCTACACCATACAACTATACATTCCTACCTGACTTTCCTTCTCCCCCTCCCTCCCCTGCACCTTCTCCTCTAACTCACTTCCTCTTCTTATTAAACCCCTGATAAAAACAACAACAAAGGAATAACACTAACCAGCGAACCTACACCATACAACTATACATTCCTACCTAACCTTCCTTCTCCCCCTCCCTCCCCTGCACCTCCTCTAACCCACTTCCTCTTCTTATTAAACCCTTGATAAAAACAACAACAGAGGAATAACACTAACCAACGAAGCTACACCATACAACTATACATTCCTACCTAACCTTCCTTCTCCCCCTCCCTCCCCTGTACCTTTTCCTCTAACCCACTTCCTCTTCTTATTAAACCCTTGATAAAAACAACAACAGAGGAATAACACTAACCAGCGAACCTACACCATACAACTACACATTCCTACCTAACTTTCCTTCTCCCCCTCTCTCCCCTGCACCTTCTCCACTATAGCTCACTTCCTCTTCTTTCTAACCTCTTGATTATAAAAAGAAAAAAAAGAGGAATGACCGGATAGCTGCTCCGTGTAATGCTACGAGGCGAATTCCGTTATTCTGACGCGTGTTGAATCCGCTGACCCACTAAAAAAACGATGCAAAGACTTACTAGAGGAATGGAAGACAGCCACAAGCCAGAAGGTGTAACAGGAAAACTTGCTGCAGGAATGCCCTAAATAACTGCACTGTGGAGGCTACGAGGCGAAATGCGTCATCCAGCACACAAATTATCCCCCTTTTTTTTTTTTTACAGCAAAGGAAGCAGCTAAAGGGCAAAAACAAAAATAAAAACAAAAAAGACCGCCAAGAACTGTTAATGTGAAAGAGAATAAAGTAGCAGGAGGAGAGTCTTGATACTAAAAAATAAAATAAAATAAAACGAAATAAATGTAAATATAGAAAAGCTTAAAATAAACACGCTCTCAATACCTTACAATTTCGGATGGAGCGGTGTATTGATACTAAAAAATAAAAAATAAAAATAAAAAAAATATATAAATAAAAGCTTAAAATAAACACGCTCTCAATACCTTACAATTTCGGATGGAGCGATGTATTGATACTAAAAAATAAAAATAAAAGAAAAAAATATATATAAATAAAAGCTTAAAATAAACACGCTTTTATTACTTTATGCATCCACTACATCGACAAGCCGGAGAGGCACGACTTGGGGAATGGCGGAGCCCAGAGGAACAGAATAAATACCCGTGCCGTACATGAATTGTTTTTACAGTAAGAAACGTGAAGTGAGACGCCCCCCTTTGTTTGCAGGTCTCTAGAGGTCATCTGGTAAGTGTACACAGCCCCAGCTACTGACCGAGGAACGAACAAGAAGGGGAAAGAACCGCAATGCAAAGCTCCTACAAAAAAGTTATCAAAAGGAAATATCAAAGTTAGGGCCAAAGGAATCGTGATAACTTCCCTCATCTTGAAAAATCACAGGCAACAACCAGCGTTATCAGACACTCTAATACCACTGTTAATCCACTACATAATAAAGAACTTTTGTGCCAGAGAAGGAAAACTTACACAAAAAAATGATATCACTTTACAAGCTGTGATAACTTCCCTCGTCTTGGAATTAAGTCAAGCGATCAGTGCATGTTATCAAGACACGCTGATACCGTTGTTAAAATATAAAAGAAAGAACTGGTGTGCCGGAGAGAGGAAGAAAAAATATATATGATATCAGTTTGCCAGCGAAACTTGAATATTAGATACTTTTTTCTTTTTGTAGGTTTCGATGTAATTTGGTGAATAAAGTGTCCGAACAATACTGGAGTTATGAACTTTGCTCTTTACATAACAGCTTCGAAAATGTGTCCCTTCTCTTTCCTAAGTTAAAGTGTATTCTATTGCCCGATCCGCAAGCAGGTCACGCCCCCTCTTCAACTAGGATTCGGCATGTGAAAGGTGGATAAGACCATTAAAAAAAGGTGTCTGCAAGAGTTTAGTCATATGTATCCTACACTGAGCAGCTTCTGTACAACTAACACCACCTGTCTCCCCTGTCCATGAATATATAAAACCTTGTCTTGAAAATATGTATCGTATTGGCACTCAAAATACGATTGCATGTCTGTTCTATTCATCGTCCCCTCTGTTAGTAAATAAATTTTTGCTTGGCATTATAAAATCTGAATTGATCTAATTTGATCCATTTACTTCGAATCCTATCCTTCTCTTTTATCAGTAGATCATCATTAAAGCTACTCGTCCACTTATATACTTCGATCGCGTCTCAGCTCAACCTTCGTGTTTCTATAGAGAACCCAAATGTAGCCGTTTACATGTTGGACAAGTCTCTCAACTCAATAAATCATTTTCGTCGCGGTTATTTACAGAGTCAACACGAGCAGAGTATAACCAACAGGGACATCGCCGTTCAGTCTGGAAACATCACACTTGGTTTATTTTTCAAGCCAACTCCATTTCCCGAGCAGTTTCTTTCCACCCTTCAGAAAAATAGAGAGCTGTCATCCCGCCTGGGTATAAGTGACGTATCAGATTCCCTTCCTCCCGAGGCTCCCGCTGAATACTGTGAGAACATGAGTGGCTAGACGGCGGCCTCGCAGCTTGTGGTCATGAGTGGTCAGGCTCCGAGAATGTGTCGAGTGTGTTGAGCGGTCACTTCATCACGCCGCCGCGCCTTCCCACCGGCGGGAGTGTGTTATCATAAGGCACACAAAAGAGCACAAATATAAACAGGTATGGATATGCAGTTTGTCCTTCCGGGTCCACCTGATGCATTCACGCTAATAACAATAATAATAATAAAAAAATAATAATAACAACAACAATAAAAGAATAATAATGGAATACGGCAGGCTACTTTAGAATATTTTTTTTGATAGTCGTTCATTGTAAAAAGAACTGACACATTATCATGAAAACAAACAAACAAACAAACGTTATTTCGTGCTGCATAATAAAATCTCTCTCTCTCTCTCTCTCTCTCTCTCTCTCTCTCTCTCTCTCTCTCTCTCACACACACACACTGGTACGGTTACCTGAAAACTCTTATTATAACACTTCAACGTTACACTATACTAATTTTAGATGCAGTAGTAGCAATATTTTTTTTCATCATTGTCGATTTCCATCTAAGAGGCTGAACGGACTTTGTGGAGGATCTGTCTGTCTGTCTGTCTGTCTGCCTGTCTGTCTGTCTGTCTGTCTGTGCTTGTCTCTCATACACTTGAACAAGGAGGGTAGGCGAGTGAGTGGCGTGCGGTGTGAGTGTCTGTCTGCCTGTCTGTCTGCTTGTGTGCCTGCTTTTCGCCCCTCCTCCCCTCCCTCACCCCCTCGACTGTCCTCCACGCTCCGTATGACCGTCTTCCCGTTATATAGGGGCTATTACACTGGGCAAATTTTCCGTGGATCTTCAGTCGAACCACGATTTCCGCTGGCGTGGTTCTCATTTGTTTCTTGTTATTACTGCTGCTGCTGATGGTGAGTAATACTTCGACCTTCTGTAAAATCTACTGTAGCTTTGGAAGATCGTGGACCCGTCAGAAAACCACGGAAATATGAAAACCACGCCAGCGGAAATCGTGGTTTGACTGAAGATCCACGGAAAATTTGTCCAGTGTAATAGCCCCTTAAGTTCTAGTGTTTCGTCCTCCTCCTAACTTTTAATAGAGTGTTTCGTGCTCCAGCCAAGTTTTAATGGAGTGTTTCGTGCTAATATACTGTTGCAGAGCCGTGGTATTGTCAGGAGCATTGCCCTTTACCATGCATCCCTCCCTCCCTCTGCCCCTCCCTTCACTTCTCTCACGCTCTCTCAAATCTCCGGCTCTTTCTGTCTGTCCATCTGTTTGTCTTCGTCTCAGGTATATTATTTGGTTCATGCAAAATATACGTGGACTACGATTGTTATTTTTTTATTACATTGTTTTGTTTTGTTTTTGATTTCGAGTTAAGTGGCTCATATTTAATTAAAGGCAAATGCAGCCGTGGTAAATGAGATGTCTACCTGTTTCTTTGTTCGTTTGTTTGTTTCTCTCTCTCTCTCTCTCTCTCTCTCTCTCTCTCTCTCTCTCTCTCTCTCTCTCTCTCTCTCTCTCTCTCTCTCTCTCTCTCTCTCTCTCTCTCTCTCTCTCTCTCTCTCTCTCTCTCTCCAATTCCCTCTACTTCCTCCCCTTCCTTTCCTCTCCCTGTCTATTCCTTCCTTCTTTAACCTCTTCCTCCCTCTATCCGCTAACTCCTCTATCCCTTCCTTCATCTGGTTTTTTTCCCTCTCCGTCGGTTTTTTCCTCCATCCCTCCTTCCCTTTCCTCCACCTCTGATCGACTAGCATATTTAACTTTCCACGTGCGTCCTTCTCCCTTTCTCTCCGTCTGTCCCTCCTCCTTCCCCTCCTTCCCTGACCTTTCCTCCCTCCCTCCTTCCCTCCCATTGATTCATCGTCACACTCGCTTCTTCCTTCATTGCTTCCTTCGTTTCCTGATTCTTGATGGTCTGTGTGTCTGTCTGTCTGTCTGTCTGTCTGTCTCTCTGGTCTGTCTGCCTCTCGGTCTCTATCTTTGTATGTCTTATTTACAGTCTTATCTCGACTAGCAAATCTTTCTTAATCTGTCTTTTTCATTCTTTGTATTATTTATATTTTATCTCTCTCTCTCTCTCTCTCTCTCTCTCTCTCTCTCTCTCTCTCTCTCTCTCTCTCTCTAATTAATCCACGCTCTCCATTCAGCGTACTCATACCTTCTTCGTCCCTTTTAATTGTTTCCCCTCGACACTGACCTTACCCAACGTTTTATTTACAGCAAGGGAGGCAGCTCAAAACAACAACAACAACAACAACAACAACCAGCAACAAATAAACGCCGTTAGACGTTACTCTGACAAAAGAAATATTAACGCCATTGCACTTCACAGCTTCACCATTTCTATAATAATAATAATAAACTTACTGTCCTGCCTTCCCGTTCCAGAGCCTCGTTACAGCTCTCTATCCATCCTCTTCTATCCTCATCTCTTTGACGCTCCACGCTTCCTCTCTTTTCTTCCATCCCTTCATCCCTTCTATACACACTAGCCATCTTCCCTTTCCTATCCACAGTGCCGCGTCTCACCTCCTTCCATTTCCTTCCATCTTCATCTCTCTACGTTCCAACTCTTCTCTTTTTTTTTCTTCTTCTTCTTTTTTTTACCTGTAACGCTTTGTATCGCTTCTCAGGTCCTCCTCCTCTCGTTCCTCCCTTCTTCTTATTCACACACTTTCCTTTTCAGTGTTACGTAATTTTCTAAACTGAAATAAAGTCACTTATCTTCACTTATTCAGACATTTGTGCCCTTTTTTCCCAGCACTGCGCGAGGAACACTTTTGCCAACTTTACCATCCTCCTCTCTGTTTCCTTCACCCCTTCTATAGCACACACTACCCTTTCTGCCTTTCCCATCTACAGACCACATATCACCTCTTCCCATTCTCTTCGTTTCCCATTCGGCCGCCACCTTATTTCAACACGCACGGGTCAAGTCACCAGGAGCATGTACAAGCACCCTTAACAAGCCTTTGCCTCTCCACCAAGCACTCGCCTCACCACGCAAGCCTAGCAGGGAGGGACGCGCTTGACCCAGCCTGTGCATCGTGAGTTTTTGAGGAAGAGAGGAATAAGCGGAGTGGTAATGTGGAGTGTTTAAGAGGAGGCAGATGTGAGCGAAGAGGATGCCGTGTGTGTGATGGTGGGAAAAAGAGAAGTATAGGAGAAGTGGGAGGAAAAGTGGGAGGAGAAGAGGCGAGGGGGAGGAGAAAATTTTTAGAGGAAGAATAAGAAAAGTGGTATTGAGGTAGTGAAGGAGGAGGCAAATGTGAACGAGGAAGATGCTGTGTGTGTGTAATGGTGGGAAAAAGAGAAGGAAGAGTAGGAGGAGAAGAGGAAGAAGAGTGGAAGAAGAGGAAAGAGGGAGGGAGATGGGGTAGAGGAGGAGGAGGAGAAGAAGAAGCGAAGGGGAGGATATGGCGTAAGAGGAGGAGGAGGAGGAGAAGAAGAAGGAAAGGGGAGGAGATGGGGTAGAGGAGGAGGAGGAGGAGAAAGGGGGAAGGGAGATGGGGTAGAGGATGGGGAGGAGAAAAGGGGAAGGAAGATGGGGTAGAGGAGGAGGAGGAGGAGGAGAAGAAAGGTATGGGAGGAGATGGCGTAGGTCCGTAGGAGGAAGAGGAGGAGGAGGAGGAGGAGAAGGAGGAGGAGGAGAAGGTCAAATTAGTATTACGTAGTTTTGAAATGAGTCTCATCCAGGAAGTGTTGAAACGGAGAGCCTTACTAATGAGTGGGCGGGGAGGGCGGGAGGAAGGCTTTCAGGGACGGCATCAGGACGGAGAGAGAGAGGCCTGTATACTGTCAGACGCCTCCAGCCCTCACACCATCTGCTTCAAGAGGCCGAAAAGGAGGTCAGTCGGGTTCAGATCACCGTTGCCAGATTATCGTACTCAGAGCATTGTATTTGCCATTTTTTGACGCCTAATTATCGTACTCAGAGCATTGTATTTACCAGTTTTTGACGCCTAATCATCGTGCTCAGAGCATTGTATTTATCAGTTTTTGACGCCTAATTATCGTACTCAGAGCGTTGTATTTACCAGTATTTGACGCCTAACTATCGTGCTCAGAGCATTGTATTTATCAGTTTGTGACGCCTAACTATTGCCAAGAAACATCAAGAATTTACTATTTTATCGATAAATAAAAAGGAATCTTATTGTTGGGGCCCTGGAGACAGTTTTTGGGTCGGAAGTTGGGAAATATAAGCGGCTGAGTACGACAGTCTGGCAACGGTGGTTCAAATGAGTGTCTTTTTAGGTTCACGGTACAGAGGAGGGGTCAAAGTAGGTACCAGAGGAGTCATAAAACACCCCTGGATATTTATTTTTATTTTTTTACAGCAAAGGAGACAACACAAGGGCACACACAAAAAAGGAAACAACAATAAAGAAAAGCCCGCTACTCGCTGCTCCTGCCCCAAAACTCCTATACGAAAGCCTAGTCTATTATGTGCAGCGTCGAAATGTTAAGGAGTATGACCCACAGTACGCACGCCATGTTTAGAAGTGAAGTTAGTTTATACAAAAGAAAAATAAAAGCACACAGATCAGTAGGCATACACGCACCTTAATAGATGGTTGAATAAGTAAAAAGACGAGTAGATAAACAGACAGATAGGCAGATAGGTAGACAGTTAAGCAAATAAATAAGACAGAAGATTCGAAACAGAAAAAAAAGTAAGACTCCTGACCAAATTTCGTATATATTAAAAGGACTTGAAAAAAAAACTATTATTATTTTTTTTTGAGAGAGAGAGAGAGAGAGAGAGAGAGAGAGAGAGAGAGAGAGAGAGAGAGAGAGAGAGAGAGAGAGAGAGAGTATTATAGTCTTGTTTTTTCCCTTCCATTCTCTTTGTTATTCTTTCTCTTCCACCTCCTCCTCCTCGTCCACTCCTCCCTCTATATAAATACGATCAAGAAAAAGACAGGGAGGGAGGGAGAGAATGAAAGAGAGGCATGCAAGGAGGAGGAGGAGGAGGAGGAGGAGGAGGAGGAGGAGAAGGAGGAGGAGGAGCCCTTGAGTACCTTCAACGTTGTCCCTCAAACCAGCAATTCGCAAACTCACTTAATTACTCAAGACAGACAGACATCACCACCACAACCTTGGCACACACACACACACACACACACACACACACACACACACACACACACAAGGAAGCTTCCCCCCCAACACACTCCTTCCCTTCTCTTTCTTTCTCCTTTTCCTCCCCTCCTCTTCTTTTCCCTTTTCACTCTTCCCCTCCTCCCCTCACCTGCTCTACCCTCTTCCCCTTCCTTACTATCTACATCTCCAGAACCCCCTCTCCCTTCCCCCTCCCTATTCTTTCTTCTCTCTTCCTATCCTCTTCTTTACCCTTCCTTTCTCTTCTCCCCTCCCTCCCTCCTCTCCCCGCCCTACACACTTGCCTACACTCCCTCTCCCCATCATTCCATCACCCCTTTATTATGACTCTTTGGTGGTGCAGCGGTACAGAGCCTTGACCTTTTAATCCAATGGTCAGGGGTTCGATCTTCACCTCACCTGGGGCGCCACTTGACAGGTGAAGAAGCGCCCCCTCATCTGTATTTAGGAGCATTGTTTTATTGACGTTATATGTAGTAGTAGTAGTAGTAGTAGTAGTAGTAGTAGTAGTAGTAGTAGTAGTAGAATTAGCATAGTTGACTACCTATTTTCTTTATAATTATCTTAGTCCAGGTAACACATTTAATCAACAACACCTTTTCTTTTCTTTCTATATATCGCAGCCTTAATCTGAACTCCCTCTATGCAGATGACCCTCTTGGTATTGTTCTCCACCCACCTGCACACCTAACGCAACCCACCCACGCCTTCCTCCTCCTCCTCCCCCTCTTCCTCATTAACTATGGCATGGACGATTGCTTACACCCTCCACAAATAAAGGAGGGGGAATGAATACTAATAGTGGAAGAGACACAAACAGGGGGAGGAGGAGAACACACAAAAAGGAGGGAGGATAAATTTATAACAGACGGACACACACACGCACACACACAAACACACACACACACACACACACATAGGGGAGGAGAAATACTAACAGAGGGACGGATGAATACCAAGAGGAGAACACACAAAAAGGGAAGAGAAATTTATAAAAGGGGACACAAACGGGGAAGGACAAAGACTAACACTGGAAGAGACGCAACCAGGGGGAGCAGGAATGCTAACCTAACATGGGCAGGGTCGCAGACAGAGGAAGGAGGGACACAATGTCACGCAAACACGAATAATGACAGGGGAAGGGTTACTAGGGGCAGGGGGGAACACGAACAAGGAGTCACACCGGTACGACCACTGACACAGGAAGGGGTAATGACAGGGACAAACGTTCTATCAGGTGAGTCACGGCTATCAAGGGGGAGGAATTCACAGCAGGAGGAGGAAGAATAGTGACAATTGAGGGAAGGCTGACACAAAGCACTACTGATACAGGAACACTGACATACAGACATACTAACAGCGTCGGGAGAGAAGAACTAACATAAAGTGCTAACGTGGAAAGGAATATTTACTTGAAAGGAGGCAAAGAAAGAAATACTGACAGTGGAGGGGACATACTAAGCAAGGATACTAACACACAGACATACTTACAGGGTGGGGAGAACAGCACTAACAGAAAGTACTAACGTGGAAATTAATAGTTACAGGAGGAGAGGCGCTAATGAAAGAAGTACTGACAGATGAGGGGACATACTAACGAAGGATACTAACACACAGACATACTAACAGGGTGGGGAGAATAGCACTATCAGAAAGTACTAACGTGGAAATTAATAGTTACAGGAGGAGAGGAGATAATGAAAGAAGTACTGACGGAGGAGGGGACATACTAACCAAGGATACTAACACACAGACATACTAACAGGGTGGAGAAAGAATAATCAACAAACTACTAACATGGAATGATTGTGGGAGGAGAGGAGATAATGAAGGAAGTACTGACAGGTGAGGAGAAATACTAACCACGGATACTAACACAGAAACACGGACATACAGACATACTAACAGAGTGGGGAGAACAGAACTAACAGAAACTACTGACATGAGAAGGAATACTTATAGGAGGTGAGGAGACAATGAAAGAAATACTGACAGGGGAGGAGACTTACTAACACAGAAACACTGACACACAAACCTACTAACAGGGTGTGGGTGGGGGAAAACTAACAGAAAGTACTAACATGGGAAGGAATACGTACAGGAGATGAGGAGGCACTGAAAGACAAGGAAAGGAGACGTACTAACCAAGGATACAAGATTACTAACAGAAAACATTACTAACACCAAAAAACAACAAAACAAAGGAATACCAAGAGAGGAAAGAGCAATACTAACAAGAAACACTAACAGGGAAAGGAATAGGAACTTACAGGGGAGGAGGAGTACTAACGAGGAGGGATGAATACTAACAGAGGAAAAAGAGGAGAAGTACTAACAGGAAATGCTACTAACCGAGGAAGACTGACGAAGGGGTGACATGGCAAGGGGGGAGGGCAGGGGGGAAGGGGGGAAGGGGGTCTACTGCCGTCGCAACCTGAGGGCCTACCTGGCGAGTGATTACCTGGCACGTTAATGAAGGCCGCCTCTCCTACTTACCTGTCCTTCCTCCCTCTCCCCTTCCCTGCCCCACCCCCTCATACCCACCCACACACAAACACACACATTTACCAAGGCCTATCTCTCCCTCCTCCTCCCTCATCTTCTTCCCTTCATCCCCTCCCTCCCTCTTCTCATCTTCCTCCCCTCTTCTTTCTCTCTCCCTCCCTCCATCCGTGCTGGTAACTATACAGCATGACTTCAAATATTTCCTCTCATCAGAAGGTCATCACTTTAATGTGTGTGTGTGTGTGTGTGTGTGTGTGTGTGTGTGTGTGTGTGTGTGTGTGTGTGTGTGTATTGTGTAACCCTTTGTATGTGGTGGAAGATAAATAATGTGATTTACATGCTATTTTTCTTAGTTTTCATGTAGGAATTACGTACTATTGTTATTACTATTATGATTATTATTTTTCTGTTTATTATTATTACCACTACTACTACTGATAATGATAATAATAATGATAATAATAATAACGTAGGAATATGGCCGGTCAATCATTTATTGAAGGCGCGTTTTGGTCAAGCAGTGACGTCACTCTCTTGAATAAATAACTTCGTGGAATTCCCTCATTTACCGCGCTGCTTGGCAAACTAGGCGATGTCGTGTTGTCATTTACTGAACTGCTTGGTAAACAAAACAAAAATGTGGTGTAGTTGTTAACTGAGCTGCTTGGCAAACAAGCCAATGCAGTTTCTTTTATAGAGCGGCTCGGAAAATAGCCTCGACCTCTCCAGATAATAACCAGATTAATTTTGCATTCATATCATGCACAGCGCCTAAATCCAGGACTGGAGTGAAGAATGCAAAGTAGCTACGGAGATTAACTGTGTTTATTTTGCCCTTTCTTAACATAACATTTATGAGTTCGAGGGCAATGGAAATCTGCTAGGTTGTTTTGTGTAATTAATGACGAAAATGGTCATCAGATGTTTTTTTTAGATTAAATATAATTTTATTAATATATAAATAGACTGACATGAATTCCACGGACATTGAATTATCGGAGAGTTCAGCGACGCGCTGCGTGAAGGAGTCCACCGGTGAGGCTCAGCCGCATGAAGCGACTCGAACACTTTCGGTGGTCTGCAAGTACCTGCAGAAGTTCAGGAATGTCGACCACTCCAAGTTCCTTGAGCTACAAACTAACTAAAAAAATAGAAATTACAATCTAACTGTTCAAGCGAGGCGATGTAGTACAGACATTGGTAGGAGTTTCTTCTCAAACCGAATCATCCGCCAATGGAACAACCTTCCTTCAGAAGTAGTAAGTGAGAAAACGAACTCCTTTAAAAATCGGATCGATGGTTATTTCGTTGCGCCAGGAATAAACTGACGGACACGAAGTGACTAACTAGAAGATTAAATCACTAGCGCGGGCAACTTCGTAATGAGCCGATAGGCTTTGTTGAATGCCTTTCCATGTTTCCATGTTTCTTTCCCTCTTCCTCCTTTTCTGTATAAATATATTAACTTGGTGCAAAGGGGGTCAAGGAACACACACACACACACACACACACACACACACACACACACACACACACACACACAGAATGACCACTTCCTTGCCAAAACAATCAATACCATTATTTCCTTTACATAGATTCTTCACATGAACCCTTGACCCACACTCCCCTACCCACCCCCACCATCGCTGGCAGGACAACCCTCGTCTCGTTTTCTTTAGCTTCGTTCCCCACGACGTGCGACACGAAGGAAAACGGAAGTGGTGAAGACAACTATGTAAATTGTTGTAAAAACATGATAATGAATAGTCAGAGAAAGGAGGAAGGAATACCATGAGGAAAACACATTAAATATAGAAAGATAGTAGTAGTAGTAGTAATAGTAGTAGTCGTAGTATTTGTAGTAGTAGAAGTATATTAGTCAACTTATAGTAGTAGCAAAAAAATAACAGCACCAACAAAAACAACAACAAATCTTAGACATCCATCCATCAACCGCAAGAAAGGAAGTTTATGTGTAAGAGTAATATTATTGAATAGAGTATTATATAAGAATGCATGTGCGTACGTATGTATCTGTATAGGTATGTGTACAAATATGTATGCAATTTGTATGACGTGGCAACATGACCTTGTGTGTGTGTGTGTGTGTGTGTGTGTGTGTGTGTGTGTGTGTGTGTGTGTGTGTGTGTGTGTGTGTGTGTGTGTGTGTGTGTGTCTCTCTCTCTCTCTCTCTCTGCAGGTTAGGGTTGAATAAGGAACAAGAGGGAGATAATGACAGGTATCTTGCCCTCTTACGCTATAATTAAGGGAAGGGAAGGGAAGGGAAGAGAGAGAGAGAGAGAGAGAGAGAGAGAGAGAGAGAGAGAGAGAGAGAGAGAGAGAGAGAGAGAGAGAGAGAGAGAGAGAGAGAGAGAGAATTATAGTAAGGGGAGAAAGCTAGCTAACGTCGGACTGGAAGATTAGAGAGAGAGGGGGAGATGGAGATAAAAAAAAGAGGAAGGAAAACAAGTATAGAAGAAGACGAATATGAAGAAGACGAAGATGATGATGACGACGATAAAGACGATGTTATGAAGAAGAAGAATGAAAAATAGATGAAGAGCCAAAAAGGAGGAAGACGAATTAAAGGGTGATGAAGAAAATGATAGAAATTAAGGAAAAGAATGATGAACAACAACAACAACAACAACAACAACAACAACAACAACAACAACAACAACAACAACAACAACAGCAACGACAGCGCCAGACCCTCCTACCTCAAGGGATATGTTGGTGGGGGGGTCCTTGGGAGGGAGGGGGGAGGGGAGGCGTGGGAGCATCACGTCAAGGACACACTTCCCTTCCCCCCCCTCTCTCCTTCCTCCCCAGCAAGCCCCAACACACAATGGAGAAAGAAAGGCTCAGGAATGATGTCCCTGTCCCCCCTCCCCCCCGCGCCCCCCATGCAGGCGCTCCCCATCAAGGAACCAGACGTGCATCAGCCCCCCTCCCCTTCCCCCCTCTCCCCTCACGTCACCTCCTCCTTCACATCCCAGCCTCAGGTGACCTCTTCATCTCCCTCATCTCATTCCCCTTTCTTCTTTTAACATCAAGTTGGGTCCTTCATCTTTCACTCTCGCCCCCCACACCACCTCCCTCTCCCCCTCCTCCATCATAGCCTCCCCTTTTCTATTCCGCCATCATACCTCTCCTCCCCCATCCTCCTCCTCCTCCACCACAACAATCTCCTTCCCCTCCCCACCACCATAACAACCTCCTCTTCCCCCTCCTCCTCCACCATGACAACCTCCTCTTCCTCCTCCTCCTCCTCCACCATGACAACCTCCTCTTCCTCCTCCTCCTCCTCCACCATGACAACCTCCTCTTCCTCCTCCTCAACCTCCTCAATTTTCCCGAGTAGTTCTTTTAGTTTCCTCACAAGAGTACAAGACGGGCATTACATCCTACTTGTCAAGCGCCAGTCGTATAATTATTAGTCGTATTATTATTATTAAGCTGGCTCGGGGGGACCGCCGGGAGTATGGACGGCGAGTGAGTGAAGCGAAGCGCCCCCGGACGCATACTCCCCATTAGTTAGTTATTATTATTAAGTGCCTCAGCGGTGCAGTTGTTAGTGTCCCTGACTACGAATCTGCGCGGCCTGGGTTCGAATCCCGGCCTGGGCAGTCGGCGTGCAGCCCATCCAGCTGTTCATCCTTCCTTTCGGGATGGTCAATAAATGGGCACCTGGGGAAACCTGGGGAAGGTAAACAGTGGTAATCCGGATGTTACATTGGCCCCGTGTCTCTTCCACCACAGGCTCAGAGGGCCCACGGAACGAAAATGAGCACCGCCGCCACGCGCAGCTAGTGCTTAAGGTCCCAACTCTCCCTTTACCTTTCATTATTATTATCAGTATGTAATGTCTGACACTCGTACTCACAGTGAACCCAACACGAACCCAACACGGACGCCACGCAGAAGGAAGGAAGTGAAGTGATGGTATGGATGCCTCTTCGGTTACTGACTTATTAATCTGTTATTAGCACACCACACCTGCGTGCCACCTGACTGATAAATCAACGGCGCCTCAAATCACGTGCCGCACAGGTTAATTGCTACATGTGTTGCGATGTGCTCCCTCGCAGAGGTGTATTAAAGTGTGCGTGATCCATGTGGTGAGGAAGGTAGAGGGAGATACAGAGGTAGAGGTAGAGGTAGAGGTAGAGAGAGAGAGAGAGAGAGAGAGAGAGAGAGAGAGAGAGAGAGAGAGAGAGAGAGAGAGAGAGAGAGAGAGAGAGAGAGAGAGAGAGAGAGAGAGAGCTTGTTGGAAGTCAAAAGGAAGCCAGATGGAGGAGGTCTGGGAGGGGGCGAAGGGCATGAGTGGCCCAAACCATCACACACACACACGCACACAGGTAGCGGGCGGGGATGAGGTCACATGTAGGCGCCTTCCTGCTGTAGAAGTACTTGACTGTTATACCTGTACGTCGCATCTGCTTTCCTTTTATGTGTTCCTCCCGTTGTTGGTGTTATTATTGTTATGGTTGTTTTTGTAGAAATAGTAGTAGTAGTAACAATTGTGGCATTAGTAGTAGTAGTAGTAGTAGTAGTAGAAGTAGCAGTAGTATTAGTGGCGGTGGTTAAATTGTAACAGATAAGCAGAAAAACTTAACAGAATAGCGGTCACAAAAAACTCAGAGGTCGCGTTGAGGCTGCCACAGGTTGCGCCGGCGGATGCCACGCTCCACCCTGCCGACGCTCCCTGCTGCATGCGGGAGGCATTCCTTCACGCCTCTGGACTTGTCTTGAGGCGCCGGGCATGCAGCCTCGAGAGACTCAGTCGGCGGAGCATCACGTTTTTGCCACTCGGCGGTGTGTTCCCTGAGGGCCCCGCGGAGCGCCACCGCGGCTTTGCTGCGGTCCATCAAGTGGATGCTGTTCTTTCCTCGGAGGACAGTGACGCCATGAATCAGTCGCAGGTATTTCAGGAAACTGTCTTCGAGCCGGCCAAACGAACACTGAGCCTTCCGGGCATGTGCACACTACAGCGCACCAGGCGGCCTGCGTCTGTCTCTCATATCACACCCGGCCATGGTGGGAGGGACGGCCGCCGACAGGACCTTTCCCAGCCGGGTGGGCGGCACCCGCCTCAGCCGGTCAGTGTGGTGTCTACATTCCCCGTGGGTGCCTAACCCTGCTAGATTACGTCACCCGGCTGGGTTGCATCCTCCCGCCGTGAGGCTTGATCCTGGTGAGTGGCCTTACCCTGCCGGAGTGTCCCTCCCCTCCTCGCCGTCTTTCCTGTCACCGCTGATGTTAAGTAATGGGTCCCACGGAAGGGCTCGACTTTCTTTTGGGGACAGGAGAGAGGCTGCTGTCCCCCCGCTCTCGCCCACTCGCAGCACCTTGCCAGAGCCGCGGACCTCCTCCACTGTGGCGGAGCCGCCCTCCTCTGGGTGCGTGGGTCCCCTCTTCCGCCGCACTTTTTAATAAGGCAGTGAGCTACGATGCATATCTTATCAGCAACCCGCCGGGCCGACACGCGCTCACGTCTTGCGGCAGCTGATCAAACGTTGTAACTTTATAAAACACCCGAGTCCTTGTTCCGGCTGGATTTACCCAGGGTGATATTACCCAGTGTGTAACTATTGGGGGTCATTATCTCGAACACAAAGTATGCGCCTCTTTTCGATGTTAATTTACAACATCCTCGCATTTTCTGGATCTTTCTAAGCGTAATGAACCATTTCTCCTCCTCCTCCTCCTCCTCCTCCTCCTCCTCCTCCTCTTCCTACTCCTCCCCCTCCTCCACCTAGCTCTAACCATTAAGTGAAGTTCCTTGTTTTACCCACAAACCAGTCTCTATCCTACGCTCTGAAGGTCTCCTATTCAACCGGTGTAGGAGATACCTTGTTGGCGTGGGTCAGAAAACAGCGCGTATCACTGCAGGGTCAGATCTCGCTTAGATTTCCAGCCCTTATAGCGGACCGGCCTTGGGTTTACTCGGATTCCTCTTCATTTGCATCAGTGTCTTTGAAAACTGACTGAAATCCACTACTTTAAGGCCTGCAGGAGAAACTGAGGAACATCAAAGTCCTCATTAGGTAAATACAAAAACACAACCCTTTTAATAAGCCAGGAAGGCAACATTTTGAAGGAGACAGATACGCTGGGAGCTTCAAGGAGGCGGATGTGGACAGCCAGGATGGGGAGAAGAGTGGAAAGGAGACCAAAGACCCTCCTCTCAGAACCATACTCACGAAGGGGAGGAGGAGGAGGAGGAGGAGGAGGAGGAGGAGGAGGAGGAAGAGACGGTGGTGGAGGTGGAGATGGAGGCAGTGATGGTGGAAGAGGAAGAGGAGAGGGAGGCAGTGGTGAAGGGGGGAGGACGTGACTGGGAAAGCGGGTCACCACCACCAGACGCAAATATGAGCACAAGGATTGCCGGGGCGGAGAGCAAACACGGGCTTGTGAACGTAAGGTCTCGGCGGTGGTGTTGGTCCGCCTCGGGGCCACGCAGGGGGGACGAGGCAGATGAGGCAAAAAAAAAAGTATTTGGCCAGAGAGGACTTTTTCTTCATGCCTAAAAATCTATACCATCAACACAGTATCTTGAGAGTCTTGAGTGGAGAGTCTTAAGTGGAGTGAAGGCAAAAAGGTAGAAAGTAGTAGTGACTTGAAAGAGTGGCAATCACGACACGAGGAGGTGGAGGTGAGGCAAAAAAAAAAGAAAAGTAGGTTATCAAGAGTTAAAAAGTTTAGGCAGAGAGGAACCTTTCTTGTTGCCCCCCCAAATCTGTACCACCGAGTCTTGGAAGAAGGGCAATATAGAGACGAAAAGATGGAGGTAAGGAGGAAAAAAAAGAAGAGAGTAGACTGTTGCGTTAAAAAGTTCATGCAGAGAGGAAAATTTCTTGATGTCTAAAAATTTATACCATCAACACGGTATCTTGAAAATCTCGAAAGAAGGGCAATGAAGAAACGGAGAAGCGAAGATGGCAAAAAGAAGGAACGTTAGTCACACATCATTATGGTTAAAAAAAATGAGACAGGTAGGAACATTCTTTCTCTTGATGTTCTTAAATATCCACACCACGAAGCTTGTTAATGTGGCGTCTTGAAGTTGATACCAGAAGGGCCATGAAGATACGAAGACGAGGATGAGAGGGGGGAAAAAAATATGGAGTAGTTTTAAAAGGTTCTCCAGGATGCCTTTTTTTTCTCCTCGTTTGAAGTGTGTATCTAGAGAGTGGTCAGCCAGTGCGGTGCCTTGAGTCCTGGCGGAGGCTTGAGGGTTGGAGGTCAGGCATAGAAAAAATCGAAAGAAAAGAGTAGTTTGAAGGTCTCGTCGGGTGGTAATTTTTTGTTTCTGTTGTAAAAGTGTGTGTCGTGGAGAAGAGGAAGAGGAAGAAGAAGAGGAAGAAGATGATAATGAAGAAGAAGAAAAAGAAGAAAAAGCAGAAGAAGAAGAACAAAAAGAACAAGAAGAACAAGAATAAGAAGACAACGAAGAAGGCGAAAAGGAAGAAGAAAGGAAGAAAAGAAGAAAAAAAGACCGAAGAAGAAATAAAAGAAATAAATAAGTAAAAATTGAAGATAAGAAGACAAAGACATATCAGAGGAAAGAGAAAATGAAAGAGAGAACGAAAAAGAAAATGAATGAGAAAGACAAAGATAAAGAGAAAGAGAAAGGGAAAAAGAGAGAGAGGGAGGGAGAGGAGGAGGAGGAAAAAAGTAGAGTAGTTTTAAGGTCCTGCTGGTGACGACTTTTCCCCCGCGCCCCGAAAGTGTGCAAGAAGAGGCTTGTGAACGTGGCGCGCTGTTTGCCCTTCGTCTTGGTCACGAGGGGCGTGGCGGCGGAGGCGGAGACGAGTGTTTGAGGAGGCATCTCTTTTTCCCCTGTTTAAGTCTGCCCTCCATCCTTGTGGCATATCCTCCTCCTGCCAACCACCCCTCCCTCTCACAGCCCTACGAAGAAGAGGAAGAGGAAGAAGAAGAAGAAGAAGAAGAAGAAGAAGAAGAAGAAGTAAAAGAAAAAGAAGAAGAAGAAGAGCCAGCCACATTCCTCCCTGCCACAGCCCTTACACCTGCCTGTCACATCCCTACCTACCCTACCCCTGCCAGTTACACTCCTCCCTGCCACCTACCGACCCACCTACCTGCTACATCCCACCTGCATTCACACCCCTACTCTACCCCTGCCAGCCACATCCCTCTCCTTGCCACACCCCCACACGTCCCTGTTTCAGTACCTCCCACCTGCCTGCCACATCCCTGCTGCATTCACACCCCTATACACTCCCTTGGTCCACCTCTGCCACATCTTTGCACTCCTTGCCACATCCACACACATCCCTGCTTAAAAATAAAAAAAATCACTGCCACACCTTCCTTTTTACACACCTTCATGCTAGCCACACCTCTACACGACCCTATTTTATTACCCCAACATGGATACTCCCCTCTATAAACCCCTGTATTGGTATGTGATGTTTGAGGGACTGAGGAAAGAAGTGTAAGATAAAGAAAGGATGAGGTATATAAGGAGATGCAAAATTATCTGACTTATGGCTGAAGATCAAGGTAACGAGAATAGGCTACTAGGAGGACATCCCTCGCCTTGAACTCATTCCACCGTTTCTGTCGCTTTCTCACTCTGCACAACGACCTCAACGGGAATAGGAATAAGATGTACACGTTTGCTATACCCACGGCACATTGCTAACATAACCATAGACTCATACTAGATCCTCTCACAACCTCAACTACAGCTACCAATACTAAATACGAATAAGAACTAATCATACACTCCTGATAGACCGTCCCACAACCCCAGTCACAACTATCGTCCATACCGCCGACAGCTCCTCATGCGCCGCCTTATAGCCCCGCCTTGTGCCGCGTCATAGCGCTTTGTACCGACGCTAAGAATGGTTTGAAAAAGTCGTAGGGGATGTGTTGGTTTGGGCCTCACAGACGACTGGCCCTCTCTGTGTGTGGGGGGGGGTTGGGGGGGTTGTTGTTGCGTCAGTGGATGAGGGAGGGAGGAAGGGGGGAGTAAGAAGAGAAGGTAAATGTATGTATGATGATGAGGATGACAACAGTGAGAGAAGAAAACGAGAACAAGGACAAGAAGAATGAGAACAAGAGCAAATACAAAATGAAGAAAAGGATAAAAGAAAAGAACAAAAAGAACGAGAAAAAGAACAAATACAAAATGAAGGAAAAACAAAAGAAAAGAAGAACGAAAACAAAGACAAATACAAAAAGGAGAAAAGGATAGAAGAAAAGAAGAACAAGAAGAACGAGGACAAAAGCAAACACAAAATGAAGAAAAGGATAAAATAAAATAAAATAATATAGATGAAGAATAATAATGAGAACATGAAAAGGAACACGAAGGTACAGGAAAGGAAGGGAAGGGGAGAGAAGGGAAGGGAAGGCAAATAAAGGAAAGGGAAGGGAAGGGGAGCGGAAGAGAAGGGAAGGGAAGGGAAGAGAAGGGAAGGGAAGGTAAATGAAGGGAAGAGGGGGGAAAGGAAGGGAAGGTAAACGAAGGGAAGGGAAAGGAAGGGAAGGGAAGGTAAATGAAGGAAAGGGAAGTGAAGGGTTGGGACGGGAAGGGAAGGACAGAGGCATGCAAGAAGGTGTGTTTGAGTTTGAAAGGGAGGGGAAGGGGGAGGGACGGGTGAAGGGATCTTTCTTGTGTGTGTGTGTGTGTGTGTGTGTGTGTGTGAGAGACTGAGGTTGCAGCGTCGGGGACTGACCAACCAATGACCAAAGAGCCAAACACCCTTGACCTAATTCCCTTCACCACCACCACCACCACCACCACCGCTGATGATGATGATGGTGGTAGTGGTGGTGGTGTTGCCGCTGCCACGTTTCACAAGTCACCCATCACCGCCAAAATCTTTCTCTCTTCTTTTCTCTTCGTCTTTCTTTTCTTTTCTTCTACTTCCTTTTTATTTATCTTGTATTTTCTTTTGTTTTTCCTTCTTTTTGCCTTTTCGTCGTCGTTGTCTTCAGCCTCACTCTCTTCTTTTCTTGTTTTTCTTTTTGTTTTCTCGTATGTCCTTCTACTTGTTCTTGTTCTCCTCTTTTTCTTCATTTTTTTTTTCTTGTTTACGTTAACTTTTTATCTTCCTCCATCTTTTCTTCATCTTTCTCCTCGTTCCTGTTTCCTCCTCCTCCTCCTGCTCCTTCTTTTTTTTAAACTCTGTCTTCTTTCCTCTTCCATCCTCCTCCCCCATCCTCACACCTCTCCCCTCCCCTCTTCCCTCCTTTTTTTTTATCTTTATCTTTATCTTACTACTCCTCTTCCACCTTTTCTTCCTTCCATCTTTTCTTCACTTTTCTCTTTTTTTCCATTTTCCTCCTCCTCCTCCTCCTCGTCCTCCTTCTTTTCTCAAACTTTTTTTTTCTTTCCTCCCCCCCTTTTTTCCTCATGTTAATTTCCATCTTTATTTTTCTCTTTTCTCCGACTCCTAATCCTTTCCTTCTTTCCCTATTTTCTTCACCTTTCTCCTCTTTCATCTCTCCTTCTCCTCCTCCTCCTCCTCCTCCTCCTCTTCGTTCTTTTCTTAAACTCTTTCTTTTTACCTTACTTCTCCTTTTCCATCATTTCTTCTTTCCATCTTTTCTTCACATTTCATCTCTCCTCATCCTCTTCCTGCTCCTCCTCCTTTTCTAAAACTTTTCTTCTTTCCCCTCCCCGCCCGCCCCCTCCCCCCTTGTGTTCCGGGGCGGGTCAACACAGCGGGTGCCCCACATTCGCCTTCTGAGTGGTGGGTCCGTCCCCGCCTGCATCCCCCCTTCGAAGTACTCCCTCCCTCCCTCTGTTCCCCCACTGCTGCCGCCCTGCCACGCCCACACCGCCAGTAGTAAAGCGCCGCCCTTCTCCTGGTACTGGGTGACTGGGTTTCTCTGTCTGTCTGTCTGTCTGTCTGTTGAGTCCCTTCGCCACCTCAACTTCAGGCGCACGAACACGAACACTCATTTCTCTATTAGTCCTTTGTTGTCTGTTTGTCTTTTCCTCACCTTTCTGTTCTTTCCTTCCTCCTCCTCCTCCTCCTTTTCTTAATCTCCTTCTTTTTTCCTCACACCTTCCTTCCTCCTCCTCTTTCTTTTCTTCATCTCCTTCTTTCCTCACACATCCTCCCTGTAACACATCCTACCCTTGCACCACCCGCGTAACCTCATAAGCACACCATCTCGCTTACTCAGTCATTACAGAGTCTAATTCATGACTTAACACACAGCGCGACTTACTTTTCCCTCCATTACTCCCTACTCCTCACCCATTCCCTTCAAATACTAACTAATAAAAGCATAAGAACACAAGAACATAGGGAGACTGCAAGAGGCCGAGGAGACTGCAAGAGACCTGATACTAAAGCAACATTGTAATACTAATACTAAGCTTTACCCTTCTCTTCCTATAACTAAACCCATCCTAGTTTCAAATGTATGACAGCTATTTTTTATCTCTTCTGTTTAGCGAGAGAATATTAGTAACCTTATCGTACTCTCTAATTCTTTCATTTCATCTCATTTCTTTCATCTCTCCTCTTTACTTTTATCTTTTATAGGAGCGGCGAGTAGCGGGCTTTTTTTGTACTCTTTTTTTTTTGCCCTTGTGCCGTGTTCTCTGATGTAAAAAAAGAAAAAAGAAAGAAATTGACCTCTTTTTTGGCCACTCCTCTTACCTCTGTTTTATAGGAGCAGTGATTTGTGGGCTTTTTTCATTATTGTTTCTTTTTTTTTGCCCTTGAGCTGTTTCCTTTACTGTAAAAAAAAAAAAAAACTCTTACGGCGTATATGTAAAGCTCTCCCGTGCTGGACTTTTTCCCCTTTCCCGGCACTTAAAAGACGATTCCGGGAGCAACTTTTGGAAATCTGGAAGTACGTGCGAGTCACCATCAGCCTGGCCGAGAGTTTTACCTTCGGGAGGAAAACTTTCTGGAGTAAAACTTTCTGCCTTCATGGGACTTCCTTTGGCGGCAGTGTAGTAGGGGAAAGAGGAGGAGGAGGAGGAGGAGGAGGAGGAGGTGAAGGAGGAGGAGGAGGTAAAGGAGGAGGTGAAGGAGAGGAATAAGGGAACAATGATGATAATGACGACGAATAAAAAAATAAAAAAAGGAGCAGCAGGTATAGTGATAGAGGAGAGATGAAGAGGAGGAGGAGGAGGAGGAGGAGGAGGAGGAGGAGGAAGAGGAGGAGGAGGAGGAGGAGGAGGAGGAGGAGGAGGAGGAAGAGGAGGAGGAGGAGGAGGAGAACAAGAGAATAATGATGATGATAACGAAGAAAGAAAAAAAGAAAAGAAAAAAAAGGAGAAGTAAAGAAGTATTTAATGCAAACAAAAAGTGATTATTACATATATTTGAGTGCGGTAATGCAAACACACACACACACACACACACACTTAAAACACTTAAACCAATAAAGATATAATTAGCATAGTATTCTCTCTCTCTCTCTCTCTCTCTCTCTCTCTCGTAACATGGCTTCTCCCCGCCGTTTGTTTGCCTCTTAAGCGAGCACAATGGATGATTTGGATTACTCATTTCCCATACTCTTGTCTCGCTCGTGTGTGTGTGTGTGTGTGTGTGTGTGTGTGTGTGTGTGTTACTTCCAGGGGCTACACGTGAAAGAAGATAAACCCAACTTATCTTCACCCGGTCGGGAAATCGAACCCCGGTCCTTCTGGTTGTGAGGCAGACGCTCTATCCACTGAGCTACCGGGCCGTGTATGCCGTGTGTGTGTGTGTGTGTGTGTGTGTGTGTGTGTGTGTGTGTGTGTGTGTGTGAGGTGAAAATAGTGGTGAAAAAAAAGCGAAAAAAAAGAAAAAGAAAACAAGGAAACGAGAAATTAGCAATAAAGGAGATGCACAAAGGTGGAAATAAAACAAACACAGTCAGACACCAGAACAGAGGGCAAGACAATTAAACGGGACAGTATGAAAGACAACTAGCCTGAAAATCGCTGCAAAATAACATACGAACATCCCGCCAAATGGCCAAACAAGGAAAGCGAGGCAGCGGGCCAGACAGGCAGCCAGACGGACGGACCCGGGCCCCTAACAAGCCCTCAAGTAGATAAGGGGGAGAGGAAGTGACGAACCGCCCAGCCTGCCAGCCAACCATCCCCACTGACTGACAGACAAATAGACAGCCACCTAGCTCTCCACCCAGACCGACAAACTGACAGACAGATGACAGCCACACAGCCAGCCAGAGGTAGAAGACAGTCAAACAACAAATTAAAAAGACAGAGGCAGACAGACAGCCATACAGCCAGCCACAGAGATAGAAAGCAGTCAAACAGCAAAGAAAAAAGACAGACAGACAGACAGATGACAGCCACACAGCCAGCCACACAGAGATAAAAACAGCAAAAACAAAAAAGAAAAGACAGACACAGACCACAGACAGCCACAGAGACAGACTCAGACAGACAGATGACAGCCACACAGACAGCCACAGAGATGGAAGACAGTCAAACAGCAAAGAAAAAAGACAGACTCAGACAGACAGATGACAGCCACACAGACAGCCACAGAGATAGAAAAGAGTCAAACAGCAAAGAAAAAAGACAGAGACAGACAGACAGATGACAGCCAAAAGAAAGCCACAGAGATGGAAAACAGTCAGACAGCAAAGAAAAAAGACAGACATATGATAGCCACACAGACAAACACACATAGACATATTCAGAGACAGGCAGACAAAGAAAGAAACAGAGAAAACAGACATAAGACATACATACATACATAGATAGACAACCAGCCAGCCAGACAATCAAACAGACATATACGGACACGGACAGATAGACAGACAAACACCCAAATAAACAGACAGACAGACATAGGTGTATTAGAATATGTACAAAGCAGTAGGACAAAAAAGAAATCAAAGGCCAAGTATTCTGCCCCATGCGTGCCTAAGCTAAGGTTAAACAATCTTGCATTCCTGGGAAAGGTGAAGGGGGCGCGCTGTGACCTGGCTGAGTCCTTAATTAAGAGGCTAGAGAAGATTGCAATTATTATACTGATATTGAGAACTAAGTATAAAATATGATTCTCGGGCATGTAACAATCAGTGTGAGTTACAGGTTTATGTTGAAAAAAATGAAAAAAAATTGGCTGACTGTATAGCTGACTGTATAGCTGACTGATTCTTTGTGTTTCTTTCTTTCAGTCTGTCTTTCCTTGTGTGTCTGTCTGTCTGGATGGATGGATAGTTAACTGGCATCCACTAAAAGGCTAGTGGATAAGTGGAGGAGCTTCGGCACGCATGCGGTTAGAGAAAATGTCGCTGTAAACTTCGAGTGGATGTTATACAGATTCACGCGGGGAGGCGACGGAGACTAACGGGATTGTAGAAACTACCTTGTGTGGCACGTCCCGCCCCCAGGGGATTCCGTACTGCCCCGTGCTGGAAATGCAGAGACGGAGGACACACACACACACACACACACACACACACACACACACACACACACACACACACCAAAAAAGAAAAAGAAAAAAAGATATCAAACTACACGTAAATTGCATTCATACCACACCGAGGCGAAAGGACAGACACGCACTCAAACAAATCAGAATAATAATAAAAATAAATAAATAAAATAAAAGAGCTTACCCTACGCACGTGACACCCTCCCCTTTCACCGCCTTCCACCCTCTTCTCCAACACCTTCGCAACCTTTGATTTTATCGCCGCCGCCGCCATCGGATAAAAATGAAGCCCCCGTTACGCCAAACATTTGCTGATCATTTCCCGATGGTGGAGAGGGTCAGGTCGGTCTGGCGGGTCAGCACGGCCGCTCGCCCAGGCCCAGGCCCAGGCATGGACGAGGAGGAGGAGGAGGAGGAGAAGACTGCAGCTGATGTTTGCTGTTCTCAGGTATTAGTGGGTCGGCAGGAGAGGAGGAGGAGGAAGAGAGGGAGGGGGAGAAAGGTCCCCTGCATGCGGCAAACTGGGTCGTATCAATATTGACCTTCACACAAAAAGGTCAGGTGAGACGTCAGCTCATAATGCGATCACCTGCAGACGCAATACAAACACAAACGTATTCTTGTCTGCTGGTCTGTGTGTGTGTGTGTGTGTGTGTGTGTGTGTGTGTGTGTGTGTGTGTGTGTGTGTGTGTGTGTGTGTGTGTGTGTTAGGCTCCCCCTCTGTGCAAACGCAGCGTTGAAGTTGTTACGGCACCAAATTGTGAAGGAGGCGACGGGCCGCTTCGGAGCACCACTTGGCGAGGCATCGGCGCTGGCACGGCAGAGGCTGGTTACCGCGGTACCCTGTCAAGGACGTGGCACCCTTCGCTGCTACACTCGAGATTAACGGATAGAGACTGCTAATATATAGTACGTTCATGTGTCTTCCTCGTCCGATCGTAAAAGAAACATATACTTTAACGAGAAAAGGAATAAAAAACGGAGGTACTGTTAGAGCAAAGAATCGTCAGGTCTTCGCATGACTTGGATGATGTAGCCGCGTGCTTACACTCACCACGGACACCGCCACGCCTCTTCCCGTGTGTGTGTGTGTGTGTGTGTGTGTGTGTGTGTGTGTGTTCGGGACTTGCTTGCGGACGAGGATGCATCGCGTCCGCTAAGGAATCTCCGTTAAAAACAATAATAACGGAAATCTAATAGCAAGTGAAGGTCAGGTTTTTGTCTTTCCGGCGGGGTAAATCTTATTAAGTGAATCTCCTGCGCGGGAGGGAAAAAATCGGGTTTGTACTGGAAATAATGTCTGAGAGAGAGAGAGAGAGAGAGAGAGAGAGAGAGAGAGAGAGAGAGAGAGAGAGAGAGAGAGAGATAAGGGGGGATGCGGAATTAAATCAAGGTCAGAAATTATGTTTTTTCGTCCCTTTGTGAATGTAGCTGAGTGCGGAGGCTCAAAAAGATTGGTATTCTTGCTGTTATTCTTATTTTCATTTGTTGTTATTAATAATGTTATAGTGGTTGTTATTATTGTTCTTTTGTATCCGTGGTCAAATTAATGGAAGCTTAACCCTCCTCTTTTTGCCTTTGTCTGTCTGTCTCTCTGTCTGTCTGTCCGTTTATGTCTGCCTGTCACTCTGTCTTTTATGTTTGTGTTTTTGTGTGTCTAGCTGTCTGTCTGTCTGTCTTTACGTAAGCTTATTTGTCAGTCATTATGTCAGTTTGTCTAGCTTTGTATTTGCCAGTCTATGTGTAAGCTGATCTTTATTCCTCTATTTGTCTTCATGTCTGTCTGTTTGTTTGTGTTCGTCTTTGTGTCTTTGTCCTCACTTTTACCGCAAGACAGATGGCAAACTTTCTCTCCCTGCGCAGTCACCCATTTAGCCAGTTAGCCAGTCATTTCGTATAATTAGTCACCTATTCACTGAGTCACGAGGCCATACAGACAGTCAGCTGGTTTGCCTCATACACCAAGTCAGTCAACCTTAGATTATCTCAGCCATACATCTAATCAGTCATTCATATAAACATTCATTCAGTCAGCCAGTCAGCACTTCGTCAGTCATTCAATTTTACATTCAGTCATTCATACAGTGACAAACATATGTGTAGGTCAGTCACTCATTCAGAATTACACATATAGTAGTGACAGTAGTAGTAGTAGTAGTAGTAGTAGTAGAAGTAGTAGTAGTAGTAGTAGTAGTAGTAGTAGTAGTAGTAGTGATAGGATAGAAAGAACACGAGAAAGATGCTTGATATGTATTAAGAGAAGAAAAAAGAAGAAATAATACTATTGAGTTAGTGAAGAATACTGATAAAAATAACACACAATAATAATGATAATGATAATAAGTTAGTAACACACACATCAGAATATTAATCACCCATCAATTACCTACCTACTCAGTACTCACCCACACATCTGAGCCCCCCCCCTCACCCTCTTATCCACCCACCCGCCCACCTACCCACTCACCCCCCTCATCCACCTGTGCAACCTTTCACCCCTTTGTCCAAGCGCCTAGCCGGCCACAATGCGTCGCCGGCGTGACACAACTAAAGGTTAATGGGAGTTAGGCGACTTATCTGGGTCTCTATCAGTAGTATATAGAAAGATAGGTAGATGGGTAGATAGAGATAGGTAGATAGATAGATAGATAGATAGACACATATCCATCAATCTATCTATTTCTCTCTCTCTCTCTCTATCTATCTATCTATCTATCTATCTATCTCTCCATCCATCCATCCATCCATCCATCTATCTATCTATCTATCTATCTATCTATATTTTTTTAGGGGGGCTACATTTTTTTCCTTTTACATGGTCTGATAACAGTATGATTTCTTTTTTTCGGGATTCTATTTGCTTTGTTATTGTAGTAGGCATTATTGTTGTTATTATTATTATTATTATTATTATTATTATTATTATTATTATTATTATTATTATTATTATTATTATTATTATTATTATTATTATTATTATTATTATTATTATTATTATTGCTGTTGTTGTTGTTGTTACTGCATACATTTAAACATCGTCGGTCAGTCTACATCATTTCCAAATTCATATTCCATTTTCATCTTTTTTTCTCTACAGTGTCAATATTTTCGTCTCCTTCATTTCTTTTTCAATTTCCGTAACGCAGCCCTGAGTTTTTTTTTCCACCGTTTCAGTTCTGCATTCCACTTTTTTTTAACATTCCTTTATCATTACCACCAACTTACAGTTATTTTTTGAAGTTCATTTTTATATTAATTGGGTTATTCTTAATTTCCTCTTGTTTCCTCTTACCAATTCGCATTTCTTTTTCGTAAGTTAATATCTTTACCTGTAGTGCAATTTTCATATTTTCCTTTAGTTAGTTTTGCCTTATCACTCATTTTCTTTTCTTCTTTTTGTCTTCTTTCATTCATTCCTCATTGCCATCACTTTCCTTCTTTTCTCTCTCTCCTCTGTGTAGCGTATACCGCCATTTGTCTCCAGTCATCCATCAATACCATCACTTTCCTTCTTTTCTCTCTCTCCGCTATTTCGCATATTCCGCCATTTGTCTCCAGTCATCCATCAATACCATCACTTTCCTTCTTTTCTCTCTCTCCGCTATTTCGCATATTCCGCCATTTGTCTCCAGTCATCCATCATTACCATCACTTTCTCTTTCTCTTCTCGTTTTTCTGTTTCGCTAATGCATTCGAACATTCAGTCATCCATTCATTTATCTGCTTCGCTACTCTTTACTTTTATCTTTTATAGGAGCGGCGAGTAGCGGGCTTTTTTTGTACTCTTTTTATTGGCCTTGAGTCGTGTCCTCTGATGTAAAAAATAAATAAAAACATTATACATTCATCTGTCATGCACTTATTTCTTTTCCTGAGTATTTCCCGTTATTTTCTGCTTCTGCCTCTTTTTTTTTCAATTACTCGTATTTTCATCTCTCCCTCGTATCTCTCTTTTGTTTCGCCATGACATACATTTCCTTAATTGTTTCCGTTATGCACGTCCAAGTTTTCCTTCGTGTAATTCTCTATTCTTTTTTTTTCTTTACCTTTGCATTTCTATTGTTTAACTTTGTCTCCTGTGCCCACCTTTATTTATTTTTCTAAGTAGTCATCATTGCCAACTACTCATGTTTCTTTTCGTCCCGTTTTGGTAATATATTTTTCGGGTTTGTCATGTTTTTTTTTTATAATTTTCCCTATGTATTCCTTATGATTGATTTCCCTTCCTCTCCTGTATCCACTGTTTATATATATTTCATCTATTAATCATTCCAACGTCCATTTTTCTTCCTCTTCTGTCCATCTTCTGTTTCGCCAATACATAACACATTAATTATACCTTTTTCGTTTTCTTTCTTTCCTATTACAATTTCTCTTCCGCTGTCTTCACCATTCATTCGTATTATCTATTCTTGTTTTCTTCTCTTAATTTTATCTATTTTTTCCCCTTCCCCGCCGAGACATTCATTCATACATCACCGCCCTTCTTCACTCACTCAACAGTATTATTTCTTCTTTTTCCTTCTCTTAGTATATATCACTCATCTTTCTCGTGTTCTTTCTTTCCTATCACTATTTCTTTTCCGCTTTTCTTCAGTCACTCATTCGTACCTCCATTCTTTCTTTTCTCTATTTTTTTCCCTTCCCCGCCGAGACATTCATTCATACATCACCGCCAGGCACGTCTTTCTTATTGTTTCCCCTTTGTTTCCCGCCGCAATACACCACGACGAAAGGTCAGGAGGCAAGACACAGCACACTCCGGGACCATTATTACTGTTATCATCATTACCGGGTTTTCTCGTCTTCCTCTTCCGCTTTCCACATCCCCACACGCTCTCTGCGCCTTCCTTAGTGGCTTGGTCCATCCTTCCCTTCCTGCCTCACTCCCTCTCTTCCCTTGTGTTTTCGGGGGTAAAGTGGGAGGGGGAGATAGGGAGAAAGGGAAATGGAGAGAGAGGGGGGAAAGAGAGAGAGAGAGAGAGAGAGAGAGAGAGAGAGAGAGAGAGAGAGAGAGAGAGAGAGAGAGAGAGAGAGAGAGAGAGAGAATTAGCGTGTAGCTTGATGTAAACAGTGCCATCTTATTCTATTTCTTCCTTCTCCTCTTCTTCCTCCTCCTCCTCCTCCTCCTCCTCCTCCTCCTTCTTCTCCTCCTCTTTTTTTTTGCTCCTCTCTCTCACTCTCACTCTCTCTCTCTCAAGGACACGAGCATCTCTCTTCACACACACACACACACACACACACACACACACACACACACACACACACACACACACACACACACACACACACACACACACACACACACACACACACACACACACACACACACACACACACACACACACACACACACACACACACACACACACAGGACCCCTCCCCCCTACTCTCTCTCTCTCTCACTCTCTCTCTCTCTTGACGAACTGCCACATTAAATGAAGAAGGAAGTGGCTCCTCTATGGTTCCCCACAGCGACGAGAGAGAGAGAGAGAGAGAGAGAGAGAGAGAGAGAAATCATTACGAAATTACATGGTGGGTGTAATAAGAAAATACCATCATACCCACTCTCTCTCTCTCTCTCTCTCTCTCTCTCTCTCTCCTACATACACACACACACACACACACACACACACACACACACACACACACACACACCTTTTCTATTTTTTTTCCCAGACCTCTTTCTCTCTTTCCTCGCACCTTCCTTTCTTTCAACCCATCGACCGAGTATCCCCTCCTCCTCCTCCTCCTCCTCCTCCACCTCCTCCTCCTCCTTCGGCACGGACCACACCCTCCACCAGGTATATTCCCTCGCCCGGCCAGTCTAGTGTGCTAATAACAGTCACCGGGCCCAGGTAAGCCTCATTTGGGTGATCCACGGCCAGGTGCAATCAAAGGTAATGTCAGCTTTGGCTTCCTTCCTTGTCTTTTCCTCCCTTGTTTTCCTGGGTCTTCCTTCCTTTCTTTCCTTCGGTATTTTTTTTTTTTTTTACGGGGAAGGTGTCTGATTGTTAGTTTTTGCTTTTTTTTTTTCGTTTGTCTTTTGTTTTTGTTTTTTTATATTTTTTTTGTGTTCGTATTACTTTCGGTTTTTCTCCTTTTTATTTTCTAGTTTTATCTTCTTATTGCTATGATTGTTAGTTTTCAGTATTATTTTCTGTTTTTTTTTCTGTTTTTTTTTTTTTTTTAGTTCGCGTTTCTTCGCTACTTTTTTTGTTTTGATTGTCATGTGCTGCATTTTCTTCATCGTTTCCTTATTTTCTCTTTTTTCCCCTATTTTTTTTTGTTCAGCTAATCAGTTTCTGGACTCCTATTCCTCGTTCTTTCGTGTTTTCCTTTATGTTCCTTACTTTTTTGGAGATCAGATATTTTTTTCCTTTTCTCTCGTTTTTTGCGTTTTCCCTTCTTTTCGTAACTTTTTTGGTTCCTCCCTAAATGGATGATCAAAGAACAGATATCCGATATTCGTAAACCGTGATCTTAACCACGCATATATTTACTATAGTCGCCGTACACACTAAGTTGGTCCAGAAGCTCCGTCCCCTCCTCCATTGCTGCTGGAGCCGATTGGTTGGATGAAAGAGCTTGGGGTGAGAAGCCAGTGGACCACATTTTCAGACATTTCGGAGCCCAGACTCACATATTTAACCCGTCTGCTGCGATTGGCATGGATTTGGCTTTCATTGGTAGCCTGGTAACATACACTCCCAAGCCTTTGTGGTGGATAGGGGAGTGTTTCCCATGTGGTATTGGTGTGCTGGATTTCCCCTCCCAAGGTGCAGGTCTTTACATTGCTCTTCACTGAATTGTAGCAGCCACTTTTTTGTTCCATTCCTGTAGCTTGGTAATGTCTTCTTGTAGGAAATCCGCAGGCAAGAGGTTAACAAGGCTTTCATACGAGTTTGAGTAATTTCCTTGGGTAGTTTTATGACCCTGGTGGTAGATTAACCCTGCTTTTGTACTATGAATTTGAAGAAACTCATTAAAATACGATTGATCTCCTTTTTCGGCCTTTGGGAATGGTTGATGTCAGAGGCGGATGCATCTGACGATACCGACCAATGTTACCAAGGCGGGAGGGTGAAGGAGGGGGCGGGGCTACTGGACCAACTTAGTGTGCGGCGACTTTATAGAGCTGGTAAGACTGCAAGAACCAAGCAGTGCCATTAAACCTCGAGGCTAATCCCTTAATCACAGCGCGAGACGATACAACAGGAACTTCCTTTCATAATGTTTCTTTCTGGAACTCTTACAATTCTTACAATACACGCACATGTTAGTTTAAAGAATCAATGTTTTATGGATTAGAAAGAGGAATCGGGATCTATAAAATGCGATGAACTCAATAAATACACTGAGTACCATGGAAACAAATACATAATGGAGCTAAAAACAAAACAAAACAAAAACTTAGTGTGCTGCGACTTTATATAGCTGGTAAGATTGCAAGAACCGAGCATTGCCATCTTTAAACCTCGAGGCTAATCCCTTAATCACAGCGCGAGACGGTACAACAGGAATTTCCTTTCATAGTGTTTCTTTCTGAAATGCTTACTATACACGCACATATTGGTTTAAAGAATCAATGTTTTATGGGTTAGAAAGAGGGATCGGGACCTAAAAATGTGATGAACTCAATAAATACACAGAGTACGAATGGAGATGGAAACAAATACATAATAATGGAGATAAAAAAACACAACAAAAGGAGTAAATAAATACCCAATGCGTGGCAGGAGGTCTGACCAGAGGGGACAACCGGACTGGGGAGGGTGAGATCGTCTGGAAGGAAACGAAATAAATTAATACACAGCAACAAACATACAAAATCAAAACAGTGGAGGGAACGAACACCAAGGAATAAGAGAACTATAAAAGGAAAATGCACTGGTGATAGGATGCGAAGGAGCTGAAACTGAGGTGGTCTGTGCTTTTGACGTGAAGGAGGTAGGATGTGACTAAAAGGGGAGGGAGCGAGGGGGAGGGAAAAAGTAGGGGAAAGGGGTGGAAGGAATGAGAGAACAACTGAATTCACTGGTAATGGAATGCGAAGGAGCTGAAACTGAGGTGGTCTGTGCTTTTGGCGTGAAGGAAGTAGAATATGACTAAAAGGGGAGGGAGGGAGTGACGGGGAAGGAGTGGAGGGGAGTGAACAAATAAGAGAACAGCAACTAAATGCACTGTGATGGGAGGAGCTAGACGGAGGTGGTTTGTGTGTGAGCCGTGAAAGGAAGCAGGAGGGAGGGGGGGGGGGGAGGGGGAGGTGGAAGAGAGGGGAAGGGGGTGAACAAACATGAGGACAGCAAATAAATGCACTGTGATGGGATACTAAGGAGCTGGACGGAGGTGGTTTGTGTGTGAGCCGTGAAAGGACGCAGGAGGGAGGTGGGGGGATGAAGGGGGAGGTGGAAGAGAGGGGAAGGGGGTGGACAAACATGAGGACAGCAACTTAATGCACTGTGATGGGATACAAAGGAGCTGGACGGAGGTGGTTTGTGTGTAGGCCGTGAAAGGAAAGGAGGAGGGAGGGGGGGATGAAGGGGGAGGATTGGGGAGAGAGGGTTAGACACGAAGATGGATGGTGAGGTGAATTAAGGCTACCACGAGCACACATTAGGTCCGGAATAAAGAAAACGGTGTAAAAAGGTTAAGTACACCTCCTTAATATGCGCACTTCTTGCAGCACAACAGACCTGCGCCTGCGTGATGAGGTACCGGCATGCTAATCCCTAACTGGCCGGTGCGTGAGAGCTCCTGAACTGATTAGTGTTGTCTCTACCTGCTGCATGGTGGTGGTGGTGGGGTGGGGGGGTGGGGGGTTGGGGCTGTAAGTGCTAACGCTGGTGTTGTTGGTGTTGGTGTTGGTGATAGTGATAATGGTGATTGTGGTGCTGGTTGTGGTATTGTTGTTGGTGATGATGGTGGTATAGCTGCTTGTGGGAATGGCTCTGTTGTTGTTGTTGTTGTTGTTGTTGTTGTTGTAGTTGCTGTTATTATTGTTGTCGTTGTTGCTGTTCGTGGTAGTGGTGGTGATGGTGGTAGTGGTGTTGGTGTTGGTATCGTTGTTGTTGTTGTTGTTATTGTTGTTGTTCGTGGTGGTGGTGGAGGAGGTGGTGGTGGTGTTGGTATTGGTCTTGGTGATGGAGGCAAAAACAACACACACCAAGTCAATAGGCACCACTTATTTTTTTCTCATATATACAGCCTTCGAGCTACCGCCTATTAACAAAAGTAGATAAAAAAAAAAAAGAACCAACCGCCCAGCCGACAACCACTCATCTGCCCCCCTCGATTCCCTCAGCAGTATTATCGAGCGCCTTTTAAACACTTACGCAAAGCCAAACACAGATGATGCCATAATTATTCCCCGGGTAAGCCAATGCAGGTAATCTTGTGAGTCTATTCTGTTTACTTTAACTCCGCCAATAGGCTCCTCCCCTTTTCCTCTTTAACAGCATGTAATTGGCCATTCTGCATGCTAGCCACCCCTTCTCCCCAACTCAGGCTGCATGTGACTGGTTGATGCTGGAACAGGTTGAATCTCACTATGATCGGTATACTCTGTTCAAATTAACTTCGCGAATAAGCCCCTCCCTTTTCCCCCATTTTAAGAGCATATCATTGGCCAGTCCACAAGCAAGCCACGCCTTTCTCCATTTTAGGCTGAACATGATTGGTGGAGAAGACAGTCGAGTTAGCGTGGGTGGGGCTTATATAGTGATGTTAATTTGAACGGAGTGTAGTTGTTTGAATTCGGTGAGTCAGATAATTCCGAAAGAAAAGGAAAGTCTGGTTTCTTATTCACTCTTCCTTGGTGTCTTTCCGAGGTAACCCTTCACCCCCCCACCCTTCCTGTTACCTGTCCCGTCCCCTGTCACCTGTCCGCTTCTCTTCCTGGACTCTTCAGGTAACATAAGGTGCTTTTCAAGATGAGAATACTAAAGTTCTCCGTCCCGACTTTTATCCTCTTATCGTTCCTCCTCCCCCTTCTCTTAGTTATAATTGTCATCATCATCATCGCCATGATTATCATCACCATCCTATAAAAAAAATCTTTTTTTCTTCTTTTCTCCTCCTGCTCCTCTTCCTCCTCCTCCTCCTCCTCTTCCTCGTCCGTGACCTAAGGCAAGTCCTCCTGCTGCTGAGGGCGAGACAGCCGTCACGTCCAAGGCAAAGACAACCACTGTGGCACGTGAGAGACAGGGAGATAAATAGATACAGAGAGAGAGAGAGAGAGAGAGAGAGAGAGAGAGAGAGAGAGAGAGAGAGAGAGAGAGAGAGAGAGAGAGAGAGAGAGAGAGAGAGAGAGAGAGAGAGAGAGAGAGAGAGAGAGAGAGAGAGAGAGAGAGAAAATTACTAAAGCGCCCTATGGAAGGCGCGCCCCCAGTTTATGAACCACTTCCCTAAATGTATGAAAATATTGAAGATTTTGATTCTTAAGAACACACACACACACACACACACACACCTACACATATACATCATGCACCGCGCTAAGGACAATCGGTCACGGATGAAGGTCACGGAGAGAGAGAGCGTGGAAGGGAGGGAGTGAAGGAGGGGGAGGAAGGGAGTGAAGGAGGAGGGAGGGATGGAAGGAGGAGGAGGGAGGGAGGGAAGGATGGACGAGGTGGGGCGTGGGGAGTGCTCTGAAGTGTTGGCGGGCTAATCAGGTGAGACAGCGATGAGTGGGCTGGGCGGAGTGGGGCGTGGAGGGAGGTAATAAGAGGAGAGGGTGTGGTGGAGTGGGAGAGTGAAAAAGGGAAAGCAGGGATGGAGAGGGTGGGGTAGGAGGAAAGGACTAATGGATGGGAGGTCTTATGAGTGGGCTGGGAGGCGTGGGGTGTGGAGAGGTTAGCAAGAAGAGAGGGATGGAAGATGGTAGAAGAGGGTCAACGGGGGAAAGGAAAAGTGTGATGGGGTACAGGGCGTGGCGAGGAAGGGGGTGAGGAAAAGAATGGGAGGGACGGAGGAAGGGGATGAGGGAGGACTGAAAATGAGGGGAAGGGGAGGGCAGGGAACGGCACGGGAGGGGAAGGAGGGGGAGGGTATTAAAGGCTTACGCAGAAGGTGGGTGTGTTGTTGACTTACGTAGAAGGGGGTGAAGGAGGGGGCAGTGGGAGGCGAAGGGTGAAAGGGGGGGGGGGTAAGACATGCGCAATACTGTATGCAACACGCTGCTATTAACTACAGTACAGGGAAGGTGGGAGAAGGAGAAGAGTCAAGGCGAGGGGTAGGATGGGGTTAATGAGTGTGTGGAGAGGGATGAAGGGAGTGGGGGAGAAGGGACAGGAGGGGATGGATCTGCGGCAAAGGGAGTAGTGAATTGGGGTGTTTTGTGTGTAACCTTTCCTCACTACAGCATGCAACATTTTAACAGGAGAGGGTGAGTAAATTAGGTTAGGATACGAGGGAGGGGTGAAGTGAGTAGCGGTAGAGGTGAGGAGGGAGGGAAGGAGGGAGGGCTTGAAGTGTTGTGTGTAATCTGTCCTTGGTAAACTTGCAACATTTTAGACCGTGAAGGAATCGGTGGAAAAATTATGCTAGTGTTCGAGAGAGAGGTGAAGCGAGGGGGAAGGGAGGGAGGCATGGTTTGGTGTCTGTGTGTTGAGTGTGATCTTTCCAACCTGTAAACATTTTAATCCGTGCAGCAAAGGGTGAAAAAAATAGGCTAGTGTTCGAGAGATTGGTGAAGTGAGGGTGAAGGGAGAGAGGGAGGGAGGCATGGTTTGGTGTCTGTGTGTGTGATCTTTCCAACCTGCAGCATTTTAATCCGTGCAGCAAAGGGTGAAAAAAAAAAGGTTAGTGTGCGAGAAAGAGGTGATGTTGGAGAGAGGTACGGAAGGGGAGAGAGCGAGGGAGGGGTGTTACGGTTCAGGGAGTGATGTTACGTGTGTTGTGTGTAATCTTCCCTTAGTACACAACATGCAACACACTCCACCGAGCAACAGGGAGAGGAAGAGGGAGAGGGAGACAGGGAGATTGGGCTAGGGTGCGAGAGATCGAGACAGGGAGGCAGAGGATCATGGGAAAGGGTCGTTATAGTGTTGATGCTTGAAGAACGGCAGAGAGAACCTAAAGAACGGCAGAGAGAACCTAAAGAACGCCAGAGAGAACCTAAAGAACGGCAGAGAGAACCTAAAGAACGGCAGAGAGAACCTAAAGAACGGCAGAGAGAACCTAAAGAACGCCAGAGAGAACCTAAAGAACGCCAGAGAGAACCTAAAGAACGGCAGAGAGAACCTAAAGAACGGCAGAGAGAATCTAAAGAACGGCAGAGAGAACCTAAAGAACGGCAGAGAGAACCTAAAGAACGCCAGAGAGAACCTAAAGAACGCCAGAGAGAACCTAAAGAACGGCAGAGAGAACCTAAAGAACGCCAGAGAGAACCTAAAGAACGGCAGAGAGAACCTAAAGAACGCCAGAGAGAACCTAAAGAACGCCAGAGAGAACCTAAAGAACGCCAGAGAGAACCTAAAGAACGCCAGAGAGAACCTAAAGAACGCCAGAGAGAACCTAAAGAACGCCAGAGAGAACCTAAAGAACGCCAGAGAGAACCTAAAGAACGCCAGAGAGAACCTAAAGAACGCCAGAGAGAACCTAAAGAACGCCAGAGAGAACCTAAAGAACGCCAGAGAGAACCTAAAGAACGCCAGAGAGAACCTAAAGAACGGCAGAGATAACCTAAAGAACGCCAGAGAGAACCTAAAGAACGCCAGAGAGAACCTAAAGAACTCAAAGAACGGCAGAGAGAGAATCTAAAGGACCCAGGAACGGCAGAGATAAAATCCAAAGAAACCAAGGAACGGCAGTGATAAAACGGAAATAACTCAAGGAACGGCAGAGAGAGAACCCAATGGACTCATGAACGGCGGGGTGATAGCGAACAGGACATGGTTTAGGGGTACAGTGTGACGGGACGGAGCGAGAGGGAAGAAGCGTAGTTTGTATATCTAGATTGTCCAAATGCACTTTATTAATATTTCATCCTTACACGTTCTTCATAGCGAGGGAGACAGGAAGAATATATACTAAATGACTCAGCGTTGGAAAAAAAAAATAACGCCACCTATACATTGGTAGTGATAGTAGTAGTAGTAGTAGCAGTAGTAGTAGTAGTAGTAGTAGTAGTAGTAGTAGTAGTAGTAGTAGAGGTCGTTGATTGGTGAGAGGACCGGGGGAGAGGAAGGAGGCGAGACAAAATACACATAAAAAAAGAATGTTCAAGCGAGGATGAGGAGGACGAAGAGCAGGAGGAGGAGGAGGAGGAGGCACGAAGGCTAGAGGTGATGAAGACTATTATAGACTGGTCAGGGAAGGGCGTCAGAGAGAGAGAGAGAGAGAGAGAGAGAGAGAGAGAGAGAGAGAGAGAGAGAGAGAGAGGGAGGGTTATGTGTAGGAAAAGGGAGAGAGATGACCACACACCTGCGCCCCTAAACCTCCTCCTCCGCCCCCTCAACCTACCCCCCCCCCACCCCGCGCAGTGTGAGAGTGAGTGCAGGCGACCTTGACTAACAGCGAGGCACGGCGACGCTGGGGCCACGGCTGTCCTTCAGAGGCGAGGCGGGGGTATAATGACCGGTGAGCAAACAGGTGAGGAACAGGTAAAAGGGGGGGGGGGGGAAGGAGGTGAGGAAATGAGAGAAGGATGTGTGAGGGAAAGAAAGGGTGGGTGGGTGAAGGGGGCAAGGAGGTGAGGAACAGGTAAAAATGGGGGGAGGGGGGAGGGAGAGACATGAGGAGGAGAGGGATAGAGGGGGAGAGGTGAGGAAATGAGAGAGGGTGATTGATATGTGAGGGAAAGAGAGGGATGGGTGAAGGGAGCAAATAGGAAATAGGTGGGTAACAGCCTAACAGATAAAATGGGGAGAGGGAGGGAGGAAAGGGGAGGAGGTGAGGAAATGAAAAAGGGAGAAGAAACGGCTTGTCAATCAGTCAGTCAACCAATCAGTCACCTAGGACCATGGAGGTAACCTTGGACAATCACCCAGTCACCCAAACAGCCGTGTCCGCCGTTCAATCCCTGCTTTCGTATTCTCTTTCGCCAGACAAGGTGTGCACAGGTACGCGAGTGAGAATCCAAACGGTGCAACATAAGGGCAAAGGCGTGACGAAAGTGTGGCAAAGGTTTGGTGAAAGTGTGGTGAGAGTGTGGCAAAGATGTGGCGATAGTGCGGTGAAGTGAGGTAATATATAGTGGTGGGGAGTGTGTTGAAAGTGTGAAGTGTGTGGTAGAAAGTGTGGTGATATAGTGTGGTGAAGTGTGGTGAGAATGTGGCAAAGATGTGGCGATAGTGCGGTGAAGTGAGGTAATATATAGTGGTGGGGAGTGTGGTGAAAGTGTGAAGTGTGTGGTAGAAAGTGTGGTGAGATAGTGTGGTGAAGTGTGGTGAGAGTGTGGCAAAGATGTGGCGATAGTGCGGTGAAGTGAGGTAATATACAGTGTGGTGGGGAGTGTGGTGAAAGTGTGAAGTGTGTGGTAGAAAGTGTGGTGATATAGTGTGGTGAAGTGTGGTGAGAGTGTGGCAAAGATGTGGCGATAGTGCGGTGAAGTGAGGTAATATATAGTGTGGTGGGGAGTGTGGTGAAAGTGTGAAGTGTGTGGTAGAAAGTGTGGTGAGAGTGTGGTGAAGTGTGGTGAGAGTGTGGCAAAGATGTGGCGATAGTGCGGTGAAGTGAGGTAATATACAGTGTGGTGGGGAGTGTGTTGAAAGTGTGAAGTGTGTGGTAGAAAGTGTGGTGAGATAGTGTGGTGAAGTGTGGTGAGAGTGTGGTGATAATGTGGAGAAAGTATGACAAAGGTGTGTAATGACAGATGGCGAATACGTATGTTCTTATGTTCTTATGTTCGTGTAGTAGAAGGTGTGGGAAGAGTGGTGAAGGGCGTCGTATGTATGTAAGTGAAAGGGATGGGAATAACACAAAGACGGAGCTTGGGCAAAGAGAGAGGAAGGCGTGGAGATGGGGGTAATGGAGAAGGGAACGGAGGCAATGAAGGGTGAAGAAGTGAGGCTGAAGGGAAGGGGATGAGAGGGGGAATGAGTAAAGAAAAAGACAGAGTGTGAGAGAGGGAGAGGAGTATGCAGGGGGTGAGGATAAGGGAAGAGGGGGTAGTATGGGGGAGGGTGAAAGGATGAAGTGAGGATTATTAAAGATGTGTTAAGTGAAGATAAAGATGAGGAGAAAAGCGAAGAAGGGAAAAGCAATGAAAGGGAACGATTCGAGAGAGAGAAGGAAGAAAATGGGATGGTGGAAGAAAGGGAGAAATGGGTAAAATAAATGAGATGGAAAAGAGAAGAAGGAAAGGGATAAGGAGGGAAGTGAGGTGTGAAGGGAGGGAATGGGAGAGTGGAAGAAAGGGAGAAATAAAAAAAATAGATGAAAAGTTAAGATAAAAAATGGGAAGGGATAAGAAGGGAGAGTGGAAACAAAGCGTGAGGGGTGAGAGAAGGGAGAGGAGGGGGAGAGGAGGAGTGGAAGGGAGGGAGGGAGGGGAGGTTGACGGGGGGGAGGGGGGCGAGGGAGGGGAAGGGGAAGTGGCAGAGTGAGTTACGTTGTAAAATACATTGATCGATGACTCCTGTTTGATTTAAAGTGAAGAAGCTTAAACATTTTTTATTGTCAGTGGTGTTGGTAGTAGAAGTAGTAGTAGTAGTAGTAGTATAGTGGACAAAACACTAATAACGCCTCCTCCTCCTCCTACTACTACTACTACTACTACTACTACTACTACAACTATTACTACTACTACTACTCCACCCAAAACCCCAACCTTTACCCCAGAGACAACTCCAACCCCCCAACGCCACCCAAAACCCCATCACCACGACAGCCCCCTTCGTCACCCCCTTCTTCGGCCCCGTCGCCCCGAGTAAGCCCTCGAAGACAAATTCTCTCTCTCTCTAGTCTTTCTTATCCCCTCCCCCTTTCACCTTCCATTTTCCTTTTTGTTTCCCTAAGCGAGCGAGCGAGCCAGCGAGAGAGAGAGAGAGAGAGAGAGAGAGAGAGAGAGAGAGAGAGAGAGAGAGAGAGAGAGAGAGAGAGAGAGAGAGAGAGAGAGAGAGAGAGAGAGAGAGAGAGAGAGAATTTCCCACCTTTTCCTCCCATTTCCTCATTGGTTTCGTCACCCACACAATTTAACCCAACCCAACCGAGCCCAACCCTACTTGTCCCAACGCAACCCAACCCTACCCAACACATCAGAAACTAACCTAACAAAACCTAACCTAGCACAACACAATCTAACCCAACGCAACCTAGCCCGACCCTACTTGTTCCAACCCTACCCACCTCGTCAGAAGCTAACCTTACAAAACCTAACTTAATAGAATCCAAACCACCTTAGCCAAGTCTAACCCAACCCTACTCAGCCCAACCCAACCCAACCTTCTCCAAGCAAACCGGTCCTGCCTCTTCACCCCCGCGCAGTGGTCCAGGCACTCCTGTCATTTTTTTTACTTTGTTTTCAAGTTTTTCCCGACGGCTTCATCAAGAGACCCGCCTGATGACGTCATGCATAAGATATTACAGGGTGATGACACACACACACACACACACACACACACACACACACACACATACACACACACACACGCACACACTAAATAAGGTATGAATACTCTTACAGTCCAGTTAAAGGAGGAGGAGGAGGAAGAAGAGGAGCAGAAGAGGTGAGGTGAGAGAAGGTGAGCGGAGAGAAGAAATGAAGGTTGAGGAAGGGATGGGAGGAGAAGAGATGGAGAGAGAAGAGGAGAGGAAGACGAGGAGGAGGCGATGTGAGGGTGGACGGAGAGATGGAATGAAGGTTGAGGAAGGGACTGGAGGAGAGACGAGAAGGGGAGGGTGAGAGGATAGGGGGAAAGGAAGGGAAGGGGGGGAAGGAAGGAGGCGAGAGGATAGGTGGAAGGGAAGGGGAAGGGAAGGGAAGGAAGGGGAAGCGAGGAGATAGGTGGAAGGGAAGGGGCAGGGAAGGGAAGGTGGGGGAGGCGAGGGGATAGGAGGAAGGGAAGGGAAGGGGGAAGGCAGGCCACGTTCTTGCATACGTGTGCACTGTGCAGTGGGGGGTGAAGGTCGTCAGGCAGGGTAGGTTTTTTCCCCTCCTTTATTTATTCTTTTTACTTTGGGGTCTCTCTCTCTCTCTCTCTCTCTCGTTTCGCCATGGGGTAATGGAGCCCGTTACCGGTGGTGGTGGTGGTGGTGGTGATGGTGGTGAGAACGAGCTCTGTGACGTTCTACTAACCCCTGGTGCAGAACAACAACAACAACAACAACAAAAACAACAACAACAACAACTACTACTACTACTACTACTACTACTACCACTACCACCACCAGTACCGCATGAAGAGAGGGCCTTGGGAAGACGCGGTCAGAGAGGAAAGGAACACAACAACAAACGCCTTAACCAACAACAGAAGAAGAACAAGAAGGAAAAGAAAAAAAGAAGCATCACGCGTATCCTGCCGAACAGTTATATGCAGCAAACGGGTTAGTTGGGTTTGGGTTGAGGTTACGCTGGGACGCTGGGAGTCGAACCGCGTACCTTTCGACCTGAGTGACTGGCTAATTGGTCGGGTGTGTGATTGACTGGCTACATATAGGTACTGCATGTATGATGACCCTTATGCATACCTTTACTACTACTACTACTACTACTACTGCTGCTGCTGCTGCTGCTACTATTTTGTTCTTCCTTTCTCTTTCTCTTTTTTTACTCTTTAACTCTCTTTCTCTTCCATTTTTTCTCCTCTGTCTTCTTTTTTCTTCCTTTTTTCTTTCTTTCTTTCTTCTTGTTCTCCTTTTTCTTCTTCATCTTCCTGTACTTTTTCTTGTTCTTCATTGTTTTTTTCTTATTATTTTCTTCTTCTTCTTCATCTTCTTTTTCTTTTTCATTTCTTCTTCATCTTCCTGTACTTTGTCATTTTCTTTATCTTTCTTCTTCTTCTTCTTCTTCTTCTTCTTCTTCTACATCTTCCTCCTCCCCCTCCTCTTCTTCTTGGCAGTTTTTACCTCATGTTTACGCTTCGAGGCTGTGTGGCTTGCGTTTAAGACCGGATTTCCGCAGTGTTCCAATTCATCACCTTTTTTCTCATTTGCACTCACATAACTAACCCGCTCACTAATCCTATCCACCAGCAATCTCACTCTCACATTCCTCTCACCACACTCCCTCGCTTATCCTTGCCACTGCACTCACTCACTCACTCACTCACTCATCCCTTTACGTTATTCACACGACTTTCGTTTTTCCTTCTTTTTCTTTTCCCCGAGTTTTGAAAAGTAGCTCAGTAGATTCTAAAGGATATTTTTCGCCTAACCCAGAAGCAAAAGAAATCGTTAAGTAGATTTTTTTTTTAAAGTTGGCGGCAGAAAACCGTAATGGCATCTCGTGTGTGTGTGTGTGTGTGTGTGTGTGTGTGTGTGTGTGTGTGTGTGTGTGTGTGTGTGTGTGTGTGTGTGTGTGTGTGTGTGTGTGTGTGTGTGTGTGTGTCCCGTCTCTTCCTCTTGCGCACAGCTGATCAACAACAGATAAACTTTCCCCGCAATAACGCAAAAAGAGAAGCAGCTGCGTGGCGTGTCAGTGTACATTTGACAAGTAATATTGCGGTGAGTCATGTTGGGTAATGCTAGATACAGTAAGAGTGACCTACCCTCGGGCCATCGTCTCTCTCTCTCTCTCTCTCTCTCGTCCCCTCCCAAAGCAATCGCCACAGTTATTGTCTCGTCTTAAAATGCCAATCATTCACTTAATCTACGTCCGTTCCTCACCTTCCCCCCCCTTCCCCCCTTCCCCCCCCACCTCCCCCCACCTCTCCCTCACACACCACAACTCCCCCCCTCCCCCTTTCACATCTACCACACATCTGTCCCCTCCTCACATCCCCAGTCACACATTATCCTCCGCCTGCACGCTTCCTACATCACCCACCGGCGCCTGACCTACCGTGACCTGACCCCGACTCTCGCGTCACTGAGTTCAATGTGCGGAGGTCAGCAGGAAGGAGGGGAGAGGGAGAGAAAAAAGAAAGAAAGAAAGAAAGAAAGAAACAACGGGCAAAGTGAGGGAAATGATATGAAAGAGAGAAGAAAATGTTAAAGGGAAAGAAAAGGGATAAGATATAAAGAAAATGATTAAGGGAAAGAAAAGGGAGAAGATATAAAGAAAATGCTTAAGGGAAAGAAAAGGGAGAAGATATAAAGAAAATGATTAGGGGAAAGAAAAGGGAGAAGATATAAAGAAAATGATTAAGGGAAAGAAAAGGGAGAAGATATAAAGAAAATGCTAAAGGGAAAGAAAAGGGAGAAGATAAAAAAAAATGCTAAAGGGAAAGAAAAGGGAGAAGATATAAAGAAAATGATTAAGGGAAAGAAAAGGGAGAAGATATAAAGAAAATGATTAAGGGAAAGAAAAGGGAGAAGATATAAAGAAAATGATTAGGGGAAAGAAAAGGGAGAAGATATAAAGAAAATGATTAAGGGAAAGAAAAGGGAGAAGATATAAAGAAAATGCTAAAAGGAAAAAAGAAAATGGGGGAAGATATTTAGACTCGGAAACTTTGAAAAAAAAAAAATGAAAATGAATAAAAATGCAATTCTTTAACCATTTTCTTCACGTACACTGTCCATCTCCATCTTCATCTTTCCTTCCTTAATTTCCTCCTTGTTCCTCCTCCCATCCTCCCTATTTATTCTCCTTTCATCCTTTTTTGTTTCGCTCCCTCTTCCCTCCATCTTCTTGCCCTCTTCACCCTCTCCTTTCTTGCTCCCGAGTCCCTTCCTCCCTCCCTTCTCTCTCCACGTATCCTGGGCTCCCTCTCTCCCCTTCCCCCTCCCATCTTCTTTTTCTATCACTTTCTTTCTTTCCTTGATTCTCCTATTCACTCTCATCCTGCGCTCCCTCTCTCCCCTTTTCCTCCATCTTCCTTTTCTCTCCCTATCTTTCTTTCCTTGCTTCTCCTCTTCACTTTCTTCCCTCCTGTCTTCCTCTTCCCTCTGTCTCCTCTCTATCTCTCTTCCTCCCTTCTTCAATATTCTCTCCATTTTCTTCACTCCTCTTTTCCTCATCTCTTCTGTTCTCCACTTTCCTCTCCCTCCCTCCCACTCTCTCCCTTCTTTTTCCTCCCCTCATCCTCCACTCTTGCTTCCCTGTCCTCTTCCATCCACCCTCTCTTCCCCTTCCCAATCTCCCTCCTTTCCTCCTTCCCTCTTTCAGCCTCCTGCACGCGTCGTTTTAGTAAAAAAAGCCCAGCCACTGACTATCAGATTCCTAGGAGTCCTGCGAGGATGTCTGAGGCGCTCCCTGATTTTCTTAGCGTGTCCTGAGAGTCCTAGAGTAGTGGTGGTGGTGGTGATGAGGTGGTGGTGGCGGTGGTGGTTGTGGTGGTGAAGGAGTCGTGTGTGGGGGGTGAGGGTCGTTCAGGCAATGACTCGCAAAAGACATCAAGAAAGAAAGAAGAGAAAAAAAAGGAGAAAAAAAAAAAGTTAAGTTACCTTCCTTTACAATTACCTTCAGACGGAATTAAATCAGTCTACGTGACCAGTGACCACGCACACGCTTAATAGATACATACATACATACATACAAACATATCCCGGAGCACGCCTGACCCCGTTCCCATCTGTCTGCCTTCGTTTGACTTGTCGGTGACACTACTGAAAACGCCTTATATACATACAGGGAACTATTGGGAAATGGAACGGTCGAAATTCAGAGGTGATTTAAGCGAGATAAGCGACAAACTCGACGAATCTGAATACGGAGTCAGGACAATAGACGAAAATGACTCAAATTCTGTAAAGTGCTAATGGACAAATTACGCAAATACATACACACAAACATACATACATACATACATACATACATACAACCATGCATTGATAGCCTATTAGCATAATATACACGCTAAATTAATGAAAAAGACAAACATTAATAAAACAAAAATAATAGTGATTACGATGACAAAGAGGAGGAGGAGGAGGTGGAGGAGGAGGAGGAAGAGGAGGAAGTGAAGGATGATGATGATGATGATGATGATGATGTCAGATTTAAATAAATAAAAAAAATCTATCGTCCACTAATTTTCCTTGAAGAGCGATGACGATGATGCTTGTGTGTGTGTGAGAGAGAGAGAGAGAGAGAGAGAGAGAGAGAGAGAGAGAGAGAGAGAGAGAGAGAGAGAGAGAGAGAGACGAAGCGACGAGTCAATGAACAAACACGTTGAAGGCCGCCACGAACACCCTTGAACCTCCTCCTCCATCCCGCCTCCTCCTCCTCCTCCTCTTCCATCTCGCCTCCTCCTCCGGCTCCCGCATTTCGTCTCCTAACTCTCTTATTTATTTTATTTTCTCTTTCTCTTTCTCTTCCTTCTCCTGATGCTCGTCCTATTCCTCGTCCTCCTGAGTTTTCTTTCATTTCCTCCTCCTCCTCCTCCTCCTCCTCCTCCTCCTCTCTTTTTCGACTGTCACCTTTCACATCGTTTTCTCTCTTCAATTTCAAAATTAAAGAAACCCAAACGAATTTTCGCCTCTCTCTTCCACGAACACCTCATGGACAGGTAAATACGTCACCCAGGTAGAGAGAGAGAGAGAGAGAGAGAGAGAGAGAGAGAGAGAGAGAGAGAGAGAGAGAGAGAGAGAAAATATATTTGGCTTCTTGTAATTGAAAAGGGGAAGCGATTGAAGAAGTGACAGTCGGAAAAGAGGAGGAGGAGGTGGAGGAGGAGAAAGAGGAGGAGGAGGAGCAGGTGGAGGAGGAGGAAGAAGAGGAGGAGTTTGAGTTTATTCCTGCCGTCCTAAAACACCTTCAATTTCGTGAACGTGAGATGACGCCACTTTCCTTTCAGCTTCTCTTTTTTTTTCATAACAACATTTTTTTGGCCATATTCCAAATCATAATACTAACCAAACTTTAATTCCCTGCCTGGCTATGAAACGTGAACTCTCTCTCTTTTTCAAGCCTTTCGTCGACATTTTTATCGCTGTACGCATCCTTGTACCTCCATCTTTCTTTTTACTGGGATTCTTATCATCCGCAAAACATCTTCTCTTTTTTCGTTTAGTTTCCTTCATCTGCATTCTTTTCACTCGTCATATGCATTCTTCCACGTCCATCTTCCTTTCTTCTATTGGCATTCTTTTTGATTCGCCAAACGTTTTCTTTTTCCTTTTCGTTTTCTCCTCCTTCTCCTGCATTCTTTTCACTTGTCATAAATACGCATTCCTCTACCTCCATCTCCTTTCTTTTATTGGCATTCTTTTTTTATTCGCAAAACGTCTTGTATTTCTTTTTCGCATCGTTTCCTTCACCTGCATTCTTTCTTTCCTTTCTTTCTTTCCTTCCTTCGCCTGCATTTTTTTCACTTGTCATAAATACGCATTCCTCTACCTCCATCTCCTTTCTTTTTATTGGCATTCTTTTTTTCTTCGCCAAACGTCTTGTATTTCTTTTCCGCTTCGTTTCCTTCACCTGCATTCTTTCCACTCGTCACACGAATTCTTCTGCCTCGAACTTCCTACTTCCCTTTAATCTGCGTTCTTTTCTCTTCCGGTCACTCCTGTTTACTGTGCAGGAGGAGCGAAATTGTCTTTTTTTGTTTTTTCTTCGTTTATTGCCCTTGAGCTGTTTTCTTTACCGTAAGAAAAAAAAAAAAAATCATCCACCTCACACATTCCAATCAATCTCAATCTTCTTACTTTCCTTCAGCTACATTCTTATCATCATTCTAGTAATGTACACACACGACCTTGATTACGGTATGACCTGCGGCGCCAGCGAGTTTGCGGAGGACACGATAACAGGACGACTAATTAGATCAAGCCACGATGCTGAGGTTCTACAGGAGGAGCTTGACGGCCTGCATGAGCGGTGGAATAAACGGATGGTTCAGTTCAGCATCGACAAATAGTGTCTTAAGTTGACCTCACTTTTAGCTGCTCATTTCCATTTTCCTTTATAAGAGTAGTGATGAGCGATTTCTTTTCCCCCTTGAGCAATTTCCACTGTTTTAAAAAAAGTGTTAGTAAAAATTAACTCTCTTAGAAATTAAACATCAATTAATATAATTTTAGGTCCTTTCACTGCAAAAGGGATTTGGGTGTGCATATGGCTTCTGTTTTTTTTCTACTCAGGAACCACATAATTACCGCCACGAACCGCGCCAGCAGTTTATTTATACTGTTTTGGAAGCGTTCGTAACTGGAGCACAGTCATCCTCAAATCATCTCTGGCACCAGAACGCCTCCGTGGTCCAGTGGTTAGCGTGCTTGCTCACGAATCCGTGGGCTTGGGTTTGAATCCCGGCCTGGACAGTCGGCATGCAGCTTACCCAACTGTTCATCCTCTTTTTCGGGCTGGTCGATAAAAGGATACCTGGGGAAACCTGGGGAATGTACACTGTGGTAACCCGGATGTCATGCTGGCCCTGTGTCTCGGGGTAATGAGTTTTTACCCCCCACAGACTCAAGGGGCAATGCAACGGAGATGAGAATCGCTTACGTACTCTACCAGACCATCAGCACCCCTTCATCACCACCACGGAATGCGGCGCTACAGGCGAGGCGGCGCCGCTGAGCACATCAAGACCTCCACCGGCCACCTTTTCCACGCAACAAGACTCACTTCGGCATTTCCTAACGAGACCAAGCCGCCACAACCTTCTCAAGTATACCTGCGTTCCTCCCTCCCTCCCTTCCTCCCTCCGTCCCTCCCGAGCCCCAGTCGCCTCCTTCCCTCCCTCCCTCCGTCATTCCCCATGCAGCGACCACCTCCTCACCTTCCCCCGCCTCCGCTACGCATCTACAATGACCTTGCAACCCACGTACCCGAGGTCACTGTACTCTCGGTGACCAGAAAATGAAACCCGAGCCTGGAGAGTGGCCGCAGCGAAAGGGAAGCTGCTCCACTCGTGTCACTGTCCTCGTGTGGGTGACCATCGCCTGATTTGTAAGCTTTGTATCACTCTTTACTAATAATACTGTGGCTGATGTCTCTTTTTTCTTTTACCCGTTTTTCAAGGCGTGTTTAGTTGGTCTTTTTTTTCAATATAACTTTTTTTGAAGACTGAGTTTGTATGTCGACATTGCGAAAATTCAAAACTTCTTTCTAACTCCCTCCCAAAATTGAATTAAAAAAAGGACCTCACCGCTTAACTGGTAACAAATGCTAATACGACGTTAAAATATCTGGGATGTGGTTAGATGTGGGATGTGGTCAGAGATACGAGGCAGCCCAGTTATGGAGTCAAGGTCACTCCCTTGAGATGAGTTCTAACAGTATCACTCAGCCAGATTCAGTTTCCTTTGAGTTTTATTCTTATGAGACACTTTCAGGGTTTCATGTTGATAATTTTCTCTGGTAGTAAAAGCATGGCGCAAATAGGCTAAGGAAAACTGAAGTGGAAGTACGTGGAGTTTAACAAAGGTGGAAAGTAGTTTAAGAGGCTGCCGCTGTTTTTTGAGTTGGTATTAAGTTGTGTCTTTTAACCCGGTAGGTGAGGGGATCATGTATCTTAAAGGACCCTCTAAGCGAATTAATGAGAAAGAATCATCACTCACGCACACCATTTCATAATATAATAGTACCAACGCATTTGTGATCATTTTACGCATCATCTATTTGGGAGGTTTATATCATGGTAAAAATTTGGCCCATAGCTGGTACACTGTAAAGCCACAAATTTGGCCCGTCGCTGCTACCGGGTTAAGAGAGAGTTTGGAATTTGGCCGTCAGTGATCAGGACATGTGGACAGAGGCGAGTGAAGTGCAGGGAAGTGTTAAACGGCATACTCTTGTTGTGCTCTTCGTGACCGGCATATTCAAAGCGAAGGTGAGTGCGGTGAAAAGGTCATAGGTAGATTCAAGGTCTCTGCAATCTGAATGACTCTAAAATGAAACCAGAAAATGGAGAGCACAATGAAAGGTCGGATGGTCAACGCATGTCCTTTTCTTCTTGTAGGGTGCTATGCATTATGGGTATTATCATTATGGGTGTAAAGGCTATTATGCAATATGAGAAAAAAATATATATCGATAAACTTGAGGCACATTTACATACAGGTGTACATTCAGTTAAAGGTACGATAATGAATGTTTCGGGTCCTTAAACAACATTCCTGAAGTCTAGATTATTATTATTATTATTATTATTATTATTATTATTATTATTATTATTATTATTATTATTATTATTATTATTATTATTATTATTATTATTATTACTTGGTACATGGGTCAGGGATGGCAAAGACGTTGTTTACTATACTAGCAACACTGCTCACAACCGACGAAGCGTTTCTTATGTCAGGTATAAAAGTATCGGAACCTGTTTGTAGCGTAACGCCGTGTGTGTATGTGTGTGTGTGTGTGTGTGTGTGTGTGTGTGTGTTAAATATAGACAATATACAAATTAATTACTGGTACGACAAAAGCTACAAGTATTTACGGAAAAGGTGGGTGCAAACAGACCTTATGCACAAGACAGGTCACACAAACAGCGCCGAAAACAAAGACCAACACCCAACGCTAATCACTGGCTGGCGTGACTGAACCAATGGTCGCCGAACGGAATGGTGATCTCACGGACTGGCAAAAACAATAACAAACGTGGGTAAAGGCTAAAGGTCAAGGCGAAGGTATAAGTGAAAGGCCAAACAAAGGTTAATAAGGCCTATCCACCCCTTCTCTACCTAATTATTCACTACCTCTTCTTCCTAACCTATTCTACCGGCAACACAAGTGGACACAGTAGGTTGGATCACTGAAGTCTGTGGCTAACCTCTTCGTAAACCGACAGACTAAACAGACATTCTTCAAAATATTCTGTTTCTGAGTTACATCTCATTCTTTAGTTCTTCTTCTGCATTTTCCTTCCCTCCTCCTTCTCCTCCTCCTCCTCCTTTTCTACCTCGATTGATCTCCGTATAGCCCGAATGGATCACTGAAGTCGGTAGCTAACTGCATATTAAACCACCATACTTACAAACTTTCTTCTAAAATAAATTCTGTTTCCGAGGTACATTTCATTCTTTAGTTTTTTCTTCTTCTGCATTTTCCTTCTCACCTCCTCTTCCTTCTTCTCCTCTTCCTCCTTCTCCTCTCTTAGTCCTCCTCTTCCTTCTTCTCCTGTTCCACCTCCTTCTCCACTACGTCGATGGATCTGCGTATAGCTTGAATTAACGTGGGTGAGTGCGTATGCCAAGGACGATCGTGGGGCGTAAACTAACTGCACGCCTGCCCTTTCCCTGCCGCGGGGTGACTCAGGCGAGGCGAGACGAAGCGCTGGGCAGGTGTGTGCAGCCTCATAGCAGCGCTCGACAGGTTGGCTCCAGGTTGGAATTTCCTGCCCGGGTCGTCCTTTGTATTTCTGGCTAGCTGGCTCTCGGGGCGGAAATAACAAAGAGGACTGCGACTTTTAAAAATGAGAAGAAAACGACGCAAAAAAAAGAGCCGATCTATAAAAACCGTCCGTGGCTGTCCGTGGCGTGTCCTTGCCCCCGGGAGCTTCTGGCGTGGCGGCCGAAGCGCGGACCCTTCCCAGTCCTGTCTGCCACGTCACTAGCTACATGGAAAGGTGCTCCGCCAGGGTCATTGCCATTACTACGGACTCTACTGCTCTACTGGCTGTCTAGGGGCATATTTATAAACATTTCGGTGTCCAAAAACACATATTTGACAAGGCTTTCATAGGAGTTTTGGGTATTTCCATTGATAGTTTTATGGCTCTAGTGGTAGTTTGACCATTCTTCTGTACCGTGAACCTAAAAAAACACTCATATTCTCAAACATTTCGGGGCTAACACACCCACATTAGATAAAGCTTTCGTGGAGGTTATGGGTCTCTTCATGGGTAGTTTTATGGGCTGAGTGATTGTTGGACAAGGCTTCTGCACCATGAATGTGAAAAACACTCAAAAGAATACGACTGGTCTCCTTTGTGGCTTTTGGAAACATGTTGTGAGAGCCACGGGCGTCTGAGAATTCGGGGTCTGGGTGTTGCTGCACAGGGACAACGCTGCACTAGGACCCTCGGCATTGCTGGGTACGGTAGAGAGGGGCGACTTGAATGCTATCGTGTCGGTCCTTTCTCTCTCAGTTCTTTAACTTAATCTGCTTTCTTTTTTGTGATCCCTTTATATCTATTTAGTTTTTGTTCTCCATCGTGTCTTGTCCGTCTCAAAGGCTGTCTAGGGCCATATTTATAAACATTTCGGTGTCCAAACACACATATTTGATAAGGCTTTCATAGGAGTTTTGGGAATTTCCATAGATAGTCTTAAGGCTCTGGTGGTAGTTTGACCATTCTTCTGTACCATGAACCTAAAAAACACTCATTAGAACTCGATTGATCTCCTATTCAGTCTTTGGAAATAGTTGATGTCAGAAGTGGAAGCGTCTGAGAACACCGACCTAGTTCCACCAATAAAGGGAGGCAAATAGATTACGCCTGATTTTTCAAACGTTGTATTACCCGTGTAGCAGCGACGGGCCCAACTTGTGGCTTTACCGTGTAGCAGCGACGGGCCCAACTTGTGGCTTTACCGTGTAGCAGCGACGGGCCCAATTTGTGGCTTTACCGTGTAGCAGCGACGGGTCAAATGTGTGGCTTTACCGTGTAGCAGCGACGGGCCCAATTTGTGGCTTTACCGTGTAGCAGCGACGGGCCAAATTTGTGGCTTTACCGTGTAGCAGCGACGGGCCAAATTTGTGGCTTTACCGTGTAGCAGCGACGGGCCAAATGTGTGTCTTTACCGTGTAGCAGCGACGAGCCAAATGTGTGGCTTTCCCGTGTAGCTGCGACGGGCCAAATTTGTGGCTTTACCGTGTAGCTGCGACGGGCCAAATTTGTGGCTTTACCGTGTAGCAGCAACGGGGCAAATTTGTGGCTTTACCGTGTAGCATCGACGGGCCAAATTTGTGGCTTTACCGTGTAGCATCGACGGGCCAAATTTGTGCCATGATATAAACCCCAAAAAATAGATAATTATGGGCCACTTTCACAGTTGGCCATGATGGGTTAGTAAGCCTTCAAACCAATGCCAAAGACTTCAAAAAATCCTTGTGTAGTATATTGTGTTCATATTTAAGTTAAGAAATTTGAGGAAACCGTACGGGATGTCTCTTGTGTATCTGGGATTGCACCGATAACCTAACCATTATGGATTGTAGAAGATGGTAAAGTTTGGTTCGGGCGATTACAAAGCCACTGTGTAGGGCTGTGAAACCGGCCCTGAGTCTTCACCAATGTGGATGACTGTGACCCGTGTTTGAGGCGTAGTTAGCTGGTTTTGTTGATTTTTCATATTACTACGACTGAGTTTGTAGTATGTCGACTTTATGAAAATCCAACTCTTCCATAGTTAACCCCTTCCCCCAAATGCAATTAAAAGGATTACAGCCACATAACTTTTAATAAATAGTAGTGCGATCCTTAAAAAAATCTGACGTGAGACTTGAACCAGCGTTACCAGATTATTGAACTTATCACAATATATTTTCCGGTTTCTGACGCGTAACTCTTGCAAAAAAAAAAAAAAAAAAAACCACCAATTATCGGTTTTAACACTCACTTTAATTGAATATCGTTATTTGAGTGGGTACGACAGTTTAGGGGTCTGAGACTGATAAATGTAACGTTCTGAGTACGATAATCTGCTAACACTGACTTGAACCCCCTGACCAACCAACCAACTAACGAGCCAGATGGAACCACAGCCACCAACAGTTTAGGGGTCCGAGACTGATAAATGTAACGTTCTGAGTACGATAATCTGCTAACACTGACTTGAACCCCCTGACCAACCAACCAACTAACAACCCAAATGTAACCACAGCCACCAACATTGCCAGCAAGCCCCGAGATGTGCAGGTGTCGTTCTCGCAAGGTATCTGGGCAGTGAGCAAGATTAGCCTTCAGTCCAGTGTGTGTATCCAGATGTGTCCGAGCTTTGGGGGTTCCTTGTCCTCCTTGTAGTCTCTGAAGTATCGTTGAGGTGGAGCAGACATGAACTCAAGATCCTGCTACTTCACACTTTCCTCATAATGTTTTCTGCGTTGATGATTCTTGTTACTCTTGGCCTCAATGAACGTTTGGCACTTAAGTAACGTTTCCCATATCAACGCGTGGCTACACTTGCCTTAGATATAATGAACTGAGCTAAATGTTTTCTGTATCGATGGTTCATGTTTACTTGCTTTCCTTAAACTTTCGGCATTTAGGTAACGTTTCCTATATCAACAAGTGTCTATACAGTTGCCTTGAGTATACAATAAAATCTTTTCTGTATCGATGTTTTCTGTTTACTTGCCTTCCGCAAAAGTTTGACATTTAGGCAACGTCTCCTATAGCAACAAGTGGCTACTGTTGCCTTGAATATACATTAAATCTCTTCTGTATCGATGTTTTATGTTTGCTTGCCTTCCGTAAACGCTTGACGACCAAGCAGTGTTTGCTGCATCGATACGAATTCCAAAGTCATGGTCACACTCACTCTCAGTCCGGTAAACTGTTCCCGCCAATTATAGACACAACAAGCACTACTCTGGGCTGCTTGCACTCCAGCCACTTAGTTGAAAATGGCTTACTCTGTGAATGATGATGATGATGATGATGATGATGATGATGATGTCTTTGTTGACTACCCAGAATAAAAATATCACGCACCGACGTAAAGTATGGAAGTATGACATGCATCGAAAAGGTTACTGTGGTGCTGTTGTTGTTGCGGTTTCTATTACTACTACTACTACTACTTTTTTTTCTACTACTGCATAAATGATACCTCCACCCGTGTTTATTTTCCCGACACATAATCATGGAGGGCTCCATAGCTTGGAGGTCATTAGCCCCAACTCTGTTCGCTAATGACTGTGGCATCCAACCATATTACTAATACTACCTAGCACCAAATCACCTATCATCTATTACGTCCAGATCCCCCTTTCCTTCCCTACTCAAGTCACTCCCGACCCACCCTAATGTCACTCTCCACCACTGTGGCTTCATAGTCCATATTGGAGATGTTGGTGGCTTTTGGGCCAGAGTGTCTGGTGCCCCTGAGACATAGGATGGCCGACCTGAGCAAGGAGAACGAGAGGCGACACCTCATCCAGGCGACAACGTGGCTCCTTGGCTGATGCTTCTTTTCTGAGATTAGTTCCGCGAGTCGTGAGTAGAAGCATCGGGCCCTGGGATCCATCCCGCCGGATGTGGTGAAGACGAGGGGAGTGAAGCTGCCCTGATCCACATATTGGATTCTTTCACCGTATGCCCTTGTCTTCTCCTGCTCGTTCCTGTGGTGGGCTGCTTCCAGGGGCAGCTCGCGGTGACAGGCAGCCATCGGGTCGAATATGCGGATGTCCATGAACGCCCGCTGTCCGCGCACCCAGAATCCGCGGGCACTTACATCAACCCGTGCCTCCTGTGAGGTATTGGCCGTCCTGTACCGAAGGTGTTCGCCGTCCAGGGGAAGCAGTGCCGGCTCGGTAGTGACGTCTTGGCATACCTCCCCGAGCATGCTGGCTGTCAGATCCCTCACTTCATCGTGTCGAATACAGAAGAAGCCTCCCTTTTTATATGTCATGGTGTGAGTGACATCATTTGGTGATCCACATGCACAGAGATCAGGCAGTCCCTCAATCGGCCAGCCATATCTCAGAGCAATAGCGTCGACAAATTCTTGTTTGTTGAGGCTGAAGCCTTTTGCTCTAATTGGTAATGACGTTAGCCAGTTAGAGGCGCCTGTCTCCTGTGCAGTGTGTATTTTTCTTCCCATTTCTGAGGACAGGTGGTGTGTAAGACGGTCCAGCTCGTCTTTTTGGGTCTGTTGCCTTTCTTCTGAGATTTTTCTTTTAATTTTTCTTATTCCTGTTTGGTCTATCTCGCCCTCTGCCTCCTGAGCGATGATCCTGTTGATGAGTGACCTGGGAAGGCTGATGTAGTTTTGGTTCTCCTTATCAGCCAGCTTCCTACTACTACTACTACTGCTACTACTACTATTACTACTACTACCACTACAACTATTACTACTACTACTGCTCCTACCGCTACTACTACTACAGCTAATAATAATAAAAATAATAATAATAATAATAATAATAATAATAATAATAATAATAATAATAATAATAATAATAATAATAATAATAATAATAATAATAATAATAATAATAATAATAATAATAATAATAATAAAAATAATAATAATAAAATAGAGAAGAAAAAGGCGTGATAAGGGAGATTGTAAACAACACGCGGCCAAGGGTTGTAGTCAATACTGTAGTGCGTTATGAAGTAAACCTTATTATTATTGGAAAGCTGCCTGGACCTTGTTGTTGCTGTGTGTGTGTGTGTGTGTGTGTGTGTGTGTGTGTGTGTGTGAAAAGCGATATCACACGGCTGTTACGATTGAGTCACTATATACTTACGCACTACCGCTCCTCCCCCACTCTCTCTCTCTCTCTCTGTTGTTATTTTTTCCTTCACAAACCTCTAAATAAGCCTCAACGAAGGATATGTTGTACCATGTGGGGGAAGGAGGGGTGTATGTGTGGGGGGTGTTGGGGTACTACTTTGGGGGGAGGGGGCGTCGGCGGCGGAGACTGCGGCGGCGGGGCTCAGGAATGACGGAATGACCTCGAGGCATTGCGGCGGCGGCGGCGGGGAAAGACAGGGAGTGTGACCTTGGGGGATTCCTATAGGCGAAGCAAAGGGAAGGGCGGGAGGGAAAGGAGGGGCTGAAGGGATCGGACAAGTGCAAAACGGTCAAGGTGGTGAAGGATGAAGGGGTAATGGTGGGTGTGAAGGGACATAAGAAAAAAGATGGAGAAATGGAGAAGAGAGGGGGAGAAGAAAGGACGGAAGGAAGGGCTGAAGAGGAAGAAGGTATGGGATTGATGGAATGTAGTGAGGGAAATTAGGAAAGGAAAGGGAAGGGGAAGTAGAAGGAAAGAAGAGAGAGAAAAGGAGGGAGGGAAGGGAAGGAACGGAGGGAAGGAAAATGAAAGGAAACAGAGGAGGAAAGGGAGAGGCAAAGACACAGAAGGGAAGATAATGTGAAAAGGAGGAACTGGAAGAATTGAAAGAAAAGGAGAAAGGGAAATAAGTGAGGACAGAGAATGGGAGGAGAGAAATGGGAAGATAAGGAGGATGGAAGGGGAGAAGGAATGAGAGGAAGAAGATAAGAGAAAAGGAAGGGAAAGCAAGTAATGAAAATCGGAGAGGAGAGAAAAGGCGGGAGAGAAAAATGGAAGGGAGGGGCGGAGAGGAGAGAAGGAAGAGCGATAAGAAAAAAAGGAAGGAGGAAAAAGGAAGGAGGAAAAAAGGAAGGAAATGAAGGAAAAATAAAAGGGTGTGAGGAAGAGATGGACAGGAGAGGCGAAAAAGAGGGAGAGAAAGGTATAGGATGGGAGGGAGGAAATAAATAGTTTGAGGGAGGAAAGGAAAGTAAATGGTCGGTAGGGAGGGAGATGAAGGTAGGATGGGAAGGAAGAAAAGAAAGGGTTCTGAGGGAGGAAAAAAAGAAGGTCGGAAAGGAGGGAGATAACGGTAGGATGGAAAGGAGGAAAAAAAGGGTAGGAGGGAGGAAAGGAAAGGAGAGGCGAAAAAGTGGGAGAGAAAGGTAGGATGAGAAGGAGGAAAGAAAGGGTATGAGGGAGGAAAGGAAAGGAGAGACGAAAAAGTGGAAGAGAAAGGTAAGAGGAGAAGGAGGAAAGAAAGGGTGTGAGGGAGGAAAGGAAGGAAAAGGTAGAAGGAAGAACAGGAAGGAAAAGAAGGATGGGAGGGACAGACCAAGAGGAAGAGAGGGATGGATTTTTTTTTACAGCAAAGGAGACAGCACAAGGGCACAATATAAGGAAACAATAAAAAAAAGCTGAAAAGGAAAGACGGGAGGAGGAGGAACTGGAGGAGGAGGGAAAGGAGACGGGAGGAGAAGGAAAGGAGAGTCCCTACACGGGCAGCGACCTTCAGGTGACCGGGTCGTCTCGTGCCCTTCCCTCTGGCCCTCGTTCCTCCCTCCTGCATGACGTGGCCCTCACACTGCTGATGATGCCATTGATGATGCTCGTGGGTTGCTGCTGCTTCAACAACAAACAACAACGAGAACGACAACGGCAACAACAACAATGACTACTACTATTACTATTACTATTATATGTATACTACTACTACTACTACTACTACTACTACTACTACTACTACTACTACTACTACTACTACTACTACTACTACTATTACCACTACTACTGCTATTACTACTACTACTACTACTACTACTACTACTACTATTACCACTACTGCAATCATCATCATCATCGTCGTCGTCAATATCACCACTGCCACAACTGGGGATCACAACACAGTATAATCCCTTTCCAAGATTAAGTTCACACCTACAACCTCAGAACCCTAAAAAAATAAATAGATAAATAAGAAAAAAATTAAGAAATCAACAATACTTCCACTTACTCTACAAGGAAGCTAAAATTACTACGCATAATAATAATAATAATAATAATAATAATAATAATAATAATAATAATAATAATAATAATAATAATAATAATAATAATAATAATAATAATAATAATAATAATAATAATACTGCACGAAGGAAAACATTAATAACAGGGAGGATTCACGTAGTAATAAACAGACATGCCTTCCCTTTGTAGGTTCAGTAATAATGGAAAAGGATTTGCATGTTGATTACGTAATTTGAACTCCGAAAAGGAAACTCAATTATACGCTCGAAATGAACAACAAAAAAAAAAGTGCAGGTGAAAAGCATTAATAGGAAGGGGGGAAAGAGGGAGGGGGGCAAGAGGGGGGGAGGAGGGAATCACACTAAAGTAAAATCGTATAGAGAAAAACAGTAACATCCATTCCCTTAATACCGCCCAAGTCCGCGCATATTCCATCCAAACTTAACCTCTCTGTTAGCCACTCTTCTCTACTTTATTTTTTACTGGAGCAGGGCTTATTTGTCTTTATTTATTTTTGCCATTGAGCTACTTCCTTTGCTATAAAAAAAAATCACCATTGCACAGCGCGGGAGTCGAGTGGCAGGTAATACAGTAGAGGACACGGCTGGCACACTAACATTACTGAACAATTAAGGATCCTTTCTCTTATGGTCCAGGTCACAGAATACTGCCTCCCCATCGCCTTTGCATGGTAAGATATATTCGCGTGTTGAGTAATAGCGGTATGTTGGTTAGGGAGAATTATATAGGGCCGCTTTCACAGACGTTTTGTTTGTTTTGATCGTTACCAATGGCCCCGATCGCCGCTATAGTGTTTCCACGTAAAACTGGCCGATGGGGTAGTGGCGGCTGCGGGGTTAGCTTAGGGCCATATTTTTAAACATTTCAGCGCCCAAGAACACGTAATTTACTAGTCTTTCGTGGGAGTTTAGGGCCTTTCCAGGGGTACTTTTATGGCCCTGGTGGTAGTCTGAGCCTTCTTCTGTACCGTGAACCTAAAAGAACACTCATTAGAACTCGATTAACCTCCTTTTTGGCCTCTGGAAATAGTTGGTGTGAGGGGCGGGAGCATCTGACAATACCAACCTTACCGCACCTTACCACACACTCTCATCACCTCCCGCTTCCTTTGCAGCCGCCACTACCCCATGGGCCAGTTTCACGTGGAAAACTATAGGTCGATCGCCGCCATTGGTAACGATCAAAACAAACAAAACGACTGTGAAAGCGGCCCATTATCACGGCTGGTATACTAACACTACTACACAGGGATCCTTTCTCTTACAGTCCACGTCACAAAAAAACTTACTCCCAAGTCCCCATCTCCATTGCACAGTAAGGGAGTTGCGTGAGGGGTAAAAACGTCGCGGTGGTTAAGAACACACACACACACACACACACACACACACACACGGCTGGTATTAAATAAAACTGGTAAAACATTACTAAACAAGGATCATCTCTCCTTAAGTCCAGGTTACACGATACTCCTTCCTCATCGTTATTGCGCCGTAAGGGAGCCCAGGTCACATAATGCTTCCTCCCCATCGTCATTGCACAGTAAGAGAGTCACGTGATGGCCAGTATAGCGATGCGGTGGTTAGAAGAAACACACAAACACGGCTGGTATACTAACATTAAACAAGGGTCATTTCTCCCTTAGTCCAGGTCACACAATACTTCCTCCTCATCGCTATTGCACAGTAAGAGAGTCGCGTGATGGGGAGTAGCGATGTAATGGTCAGAAGAAACACACAAACACGGCTGGTATACTAACATTAAACAAGGGTCATTTCTCCTTTTGTCCAAGTCACACAATACTTCCTCCTCATCGCTATTGCACAGTAAGAGAGTCGCGTGATGGGCAATAGCGATGCGGTGGTTAGGAAGAAACACACAAGCACGTCTGGTATACTTACATTACTAAACAACGACCCTCTCTCTTTTATAGTCCAGGCCATCGTAAACTTATCCCAGAAACATCTCAAGTAAGTATGTATAGGTTTCACTGCTTATCCCCTTCGCCATTGCACTGTATAAGAGAGTCGCGTGATGGGCAGTAGCGATATAGTGCTCAGAAGAAACGCACAATCATGGGCGGTATACTAACATTTCTAAACAACGATCCTTTCTTTTTCAGTCCAGGGCACCGAAAACGTAACCCCATCGCTATTGCACACAGTTAAATTCGGTACTGGCAGACACTTCCATTCCTCACATCAACTATTTCCAAAGGCCAAAAAAAGAGGGGTTCTAATGAGTGTTTTTTAGGCTCAAGGTACAGAAGAAATGTCAAACTACCACAAGGGTCATAAAACTACTCCTAGAAATGCCTCAAACTCACGAAAGCCTTGTTAAATGTGTGTGCTTAGGCGTCGAAATGTTTGAGAATATGATAAGAGTAGTAGTAGTAGTAATAGGGCAGTAGCGAAGTAGTGGTCAGAGCGAAACACACAGGGCCACATTTTTAAACATTCCTGCGCCCAAGCTCACATATTTGACACGGGTTTCGTAGGAGTTTGGGGCATTTCCAAGGGTAGTTTAATGACCCTAGTTATAGTTTGACCCTTCCTTCGTACCAAGAATCTAAGAAAACACTCATGAGAACGCAATTGATGTCCTTTTTGGCCTCTTGAAATAGTTGATGTGAGAGGCGGGAGCGTCTGAGAATACCGACCCCCGCGACCTACCTAGTATACCCTCCCCAAGCTGCCATAATGAACATGCTCGCGCGGAAGGAGGAACACGCACGACAAGCAGCAATAAACAGGCGAGCTGAGGACGCAAAAGAGGCCCGGTGTTATGTACGTACGAGGATAAAGTACCGCAGAAACACGAACGGCGGGGGCGATAGAAGGAAAAGAAGAGAGGATATAGTAGTGTTCTCTACAGTATACACTCTACACTCTACTCTATTCAGGAGCAGTAAGTAGCGGGCTTTTTTTTTCATTATTGTTTTCTTTTTTTTACGCTCTTGCACTGTCTCCTCTGCTGTAAAAAAAAAAAAAAAAAGTATGAGCGTTTGTTAGCAGTGGAAGCAGTTTAGAGGGAAAAAAGATGAGACATGAAATACAATCACCATTAACAGCAAAAACAAAAAACAACGGAAGGGAAGCGAGGCATTCCAACTCCTTAACTCTCATAAAAACGTATCAGGAAAGAACCCAAGGAACACAAATAGTAGCGGAATAAAACAAAGAGCAAAAGAGAAGAAAGAAAAAAGACATCGAGCTCTCTATATAGCTAACAACCGTAAACAAAGAGAAAGGGCAACACACAAAACAACAAAGAGGAGAAAAGGGGCATTGTACCATCCTATATAACACTAGTAAACCAAACACAAGAAAGGCTTTTAACTCCCTTAGACACGGTTAGTCAGCGATGGAACAGGTCAAAAGGCAACAGGGAGGAAGAAAAAGGGGAGGGAGACTCATGATATTGCTATAGATAATATACATGACACTAGTAAACCAAACACAAGAAAGGCTTTTAACTCCCTTAGACACGGTTAGTCAGCGATGGAACAGGTCAAAAGGCAACAGGGAGGAAGAAAAAGGAGAGGGAGACTCATGATATTGCTATAGATAATATATATAACACTAGTAAACCAAACACAAGAAAGGCTTTTAATTCCCTTATACACGGTTAGTCAGCAAAGGAACAGGTCAAAAGGCAACAGGGAGGGAAAAAAAGGGGAGGGAGAATCATCATATTGCTAGATCCTACATGCATAACACTAGTAAACGGACGCAGGAAAGGCTTTTAATTCCCTTATGCACAGTTAGTCAGCGATGGAACACGACACAAAACAACAGGGAGGAAGAAAAAGGGGAGAGAGTTGCAAGGTTCTTCAGCACCCAATAATTTTCCCGCGAGTTAAGGAATATCACGCAAACGCAACGTCGGTAACAGTGCACAGAGAGAGACGTTACAAATCCCTTAAAAATCCCCCACCATCAGAACCTCTCGCATGACTCAGGACACGCCAAGGTACACACGCACACCTGACGAGCCTTGATTAGCTGGGTAGACCATTACCGTCCATCATATCCGGTAATGTCATTTAGATGTATACCAGGTGTTCCCAATGCACCTGAAACTACGGAGATGCCTCATTGACTGGCTGGCTGAGTGTGGGTGAGTGGCTAGTGAGTGTCATTTACCTATAGAGTGGTTATGTGGTTGATTAGCAAAGTGGCTGATCGAATGTCTGATTGTGACTTTGTGCATGGCTGACTGGTGATATCTGACTACTTGGTTGAGTGAAAGGGTGAGTGGCTAACTGTCTGAGTATTTGCCCCAATTTCCTCCTTGTCGGTCAGTCAGGTCCATGGAGGTAGAATTGGTGGAGTTGACATCAGCCCAATTAAGGGATCCGCCCGAGCTGTCATTTCTACGGTCAGGTGTCAGGTGTTGTCAGGTCAGGCTCCCTCTTACTGGGCTCGGCCAGGCTCTCCCACCCCCATCTTTTGGTCGTAAATTTGACAGTTCGTCGGCTTCACCTCAATGAATGCATGGGATGAGCGGGCCGTGTCGACTCCGCCAATTCTACCTCCATGGTCTGGTCCATATTCTTAAACGTATCGGGATCCCATTACGACTATTTTGCAAGCCCGCAGAGAAGATTAACCGGGTTTTCATAGGTGGTTTTTCCCGTTCAAGGTCCAGAAGTCGGGTAAAGCTATCGCTAGGATCACAAAACAGTCTATGAAAATCTCGACGACTTCTGCGGGACTTTTCAGACAGGCATATATACTGAAGTGCCGCTACATTTAAGAATACCGGGTTTGCATGGCTGATCTTTCCAGTTCAAGATCCAGAAGTCGGGTAAAACTATCACTCGGATCGCAAAAGTCTATGGAAATCTCAGCAACTTCAACAATTGCCTTTCAGACGGACGTACTAAGGTGCCGACACGTTTAAGGATACGGGCTACTACTACTACTACTACTACTACTACTACTACTATTACTACTACTACTACTACTACTATACAACATACTACATAAAAGATACCTCCACCCATGTTTATTTTCCCAACACATAATCATGGAGGGTTCCATAGGTTGGCGGTCATTAGCCCCATCTCTGTTCGTTAATGACTGCGGCATCCAACCATATCATTAATACTACTTAGCACTAAATCTATACATACATAACGCCTTATCATCTATTGCGTCTAGATCTCCCTTTCCTTTCCTACTCATGTCGCTCCCGACCCACCCTAATGTTAATCTCCACCACTGTGGCCTCATAGTCCATATTGGAGATGTTGGTGGCTTTTGGGCCAGAGTGTCTGGTGCCCCTGAGACATAGGATGGCTGAGCTGAGCAGGGAGAACGAGAGGCGACACCTCATCCAGGCGACAACGTGGCTCCTTGGCTGATGCTTCTTTTCTGAGATCAGTTCCGCGAGTCGTGCGTATTAGCATCGGGCCCTGGGACCCATCCCGCCGGATGTGGTGAAGACTAGGGGGATGAAGCTGCCCTGATCCACATGCTGGATTCTTTCACCGTATGCCCTTGTCTTCTCCTGCTCGTTCCTTTGGTGGCCGGCTTCCAGGGACACCTCACGGTAACAGGCAGCCATCGGGTTGAATTTGCCGATGTCCATGAATGCCCTCTGTCCGCGCACCCAGAATCCGCGGACACTTACATCAACCCGTGCCTCATGTGAAGTCTTAGCCGTCCTGTATCTAAGGTGTTCGTCGTCCAGGGGGAGCAGTGCCGGCTCGGTAGAGACGTCTTGGCATACTTCCCCGAGCATGCTGGCTGTCAGATCCCTCACCTCATCGTGTCGGATACAGATGAAGCCTTCCTTTTTGCGTGTCATGGTGTGAGTTACATCATTCGGTGATTCACATGCACAGAGAGCAGGCAGCCCCTCAATCGGCCAGCCATATCTCAGAGCAATAACGGCGTCGACAATTCTTGTTTGTTGAGGCTGAAGCCTTTTGCTCTGATTGGTAGCGACATTAGCCAGTTAGAGGCGCCTGCCTCCTGTGATGTGTGGATTTTTCAACACATTTCTATAGACAGGTTGTGTGTTAGACTGTCCAGCTCGTCCTTCTGGGCCTGGTGTCTTTCTTCTGAGATTCTTCTTTTAATTTCTCTAATTTCACTTTGGTCTATTTCGCCGTCTGCCTCCTGAGCGATGATCCTGTTGGTGAGGGATCTGGTAAGGCTGATGGAGTTTTGGCTCTCCTTATCAGCCAGCTTCTCAGGGTTGGTGATCCCCATTCCACCCAGTCTTGGAGGAAGTGCTAGCATATCCCTCTCTTCCTCCCCCAAAGCATGAGATTTCACCAGCGCCGGTAAGAATACATTCTTGACGGCATTCTCCAGTAGTCGGATGAGTGGACTGATGCCGGGGATGGTGCGCATCAGGAACGTCCACCGATGTTGGAGGCCGTGGGTGTACGCTGAATAGGCAGCGTGTGGCTCGGTCATGGCAATGGCCACGTAGCTACTCCTTATTACACACCTCTGTCCCTATCACTGCACCTATAGTTTCGTTGTCCGTCCTTTGTCACAATGACTCCACTTCCACTAAAAGCTTCTGCGGCACGGTCATAATATTCAGGTTTGACAATAAGAACAGACTTGGTGGCGTTAGGGATGTATCCTATCTCAGGGCCGGCGGCGTTCACAAGGTCCCACCACCCTCTTAAGTCTGAGATTTTACCAGCACCTGAGAGTACTACTACTACTACTACTACTACTACTACTACTTCTACTACTACTACTACTAATAATAATACACACACACACACACACACACACACACACACACACACACACACACACACACACACACACACACACACACACACATTTGAATATTTTTTTCTTAGCACGAGTGAAAGGCGAGTCTCGGGCGGGCAGGGTCTTGCAAGACATCCTTCGCGGCGCCCATGCAGACAGACACCTCGCAATGCACGGCCGCCTCCACGCCTCGACCCGTGTTTGCCTTACGTGAGGGATGGAACCACTGAAACAACTCTTCTCCCTGCCTCACTGCCACCCCCCCCCCTCCCTATATGCCTCTCCTCCTCCTCCTGAAACGCCTCCTCTAAATTCCATCCTACCTGGGGCAGTTCTTTCTAATTTATCTGCATCTCCTTTTCTTCCTCCTCCTCCTTCTATAACACCTCCTTTAACTTTGCTTTCTTATTTGTATTTCCTTCTCCTCCTCCTCCTCCTCCTCCTCCTCCTCCTCCTCTACCTACAATGCCTCCTTTCGCAAATTCCATCCAACCTGGGACAATTCATTCTACTTTCTCTGCTGCTTCTTCTCATCCTACTCCTTCTATAACACCTTTAACCTTGCTTCTTTGTATCTCCTCCTCCTCCTCCTCCTCCTCCTCCTTTTAAACACCTCCTAGCCTCCCTGCCTTTCAGCCTCTCGGCCTCTTTATCTCCCTCCTAACAATATTCTCTCTTGTTCCTGTTCTTTCTCTTATCGTTCCTCCTCCTCCTCTTTCTTTCCTCCCCCACTCCCCCTTCCTCTTCCTCAGGTAGCCAAGGTAAAGGATAGATTAAGCTTCATATATATTGCGCCTTGACCAGAACTTAATAATCCTCATATAACAACAAGGGGGAAAAATAAATATTACAAAGTGGACGATGAGCAGAATGTTGAGATGAGGAGTAAAGTAACTAACTACACTGATTGATTGACTGACTGACTGACTGAACGATTGACTGAGTGACTGAACGACTGAATGACTGACTAACTGAGTGGCTGATTGATTGATTAGTTGACTAACTGAAGGACTTGTTTGATTGGCGGACTGACTGACTGAACGACTGACTGACTGACCGACTGACTGACTGACTGACTGACCGACTAACTGGGTTTAAACGCATGCCCATTCCATAAGAAAAATAATCCCCGATGCCAAATATGAATTACTGTTAAAAAAAAGAAAGTGGAAAGAGAAGAAACAAATTGTACAGCCTAACTATTCTTGTTTTACGGAGGATGTACTAAGCCTAGCATCGATTTGAATGATAATAATAATATATCATGGCACTCATAACTGTTTCCTATCTTTATTTTCTTTTTGTCTGCTGCTCATTCTTTTACCGACACACCACAAGTACAAATCCATTCTTATTTACTCCTTTCTAGTCAGACAGTCATCGAATTCTCGGATGTAGAGCAAAGGTTTCCTTATTATTGGTTATCTTGTTTGTCGGTTTATCACCCCACTATCGGACCACTTAAGAGCCATACACTGAGAAGAGTCCCTCCTTTGAGTGTTTAGCCGCTTGGCATCTTTATTTGCTTTGCAGGGAAAGATTGTCCCTAAGAACCTGAGCCGTCACATCCACCTGCACGACTAAAACGGTGGCTGGCTTCACTGCATCGCGCCACGCCACTACGCCAAAACTCTGACCACACCACGCCGAGCCACACACGGTCTCTATATACCAAATAACCTGGCTGCTCAACACAAGGGTCGCTCCCCATGGCACTACTATTTACTGTATCGCCTCCTCTTCGCAAATAGATGACTAGCACTCAGGCGCTCATCTCTTAGTAGCTAGTGTTAATAGACTTTAAAATGGACCGTGATGAGCTATATAAAGAAAGCAAGGTTGTAGAGAGCGAAAAGTTTAAAGAACACTGCTCTAAAAGACTGACTTCACGACATCACGCAACGCTACGCCACGCTACATCGTAATACCGCACGATGCCACACTAAGAATAAATAAATAAATAAATAAACAAATAAATAAACAAGAAAATTCCCTCCACACCATACCACACCCACCTGGAGCTTACCCCTACGATACCACCACACCATAAATCACCACTAACACCAGAGAAAGTAAATACCAAGGCCAGCCACTAACTAACTCTCCCCACGGTTTTTCCTTCTTTCCTTCCCACTTCTCTCTTACCATTCACTAGACGAACTATAATCTCGTCCGGTTGCTCTTCCCTAAAATTCATAGTTTCTTCTTATTTCCTCATATGCTAATCACCACTTTCATATAGCTTTTTCTTTCTACTCTTACTCCCTATCCTTACCTCCTCCTCCTCTCGCAAGACGCACATCACACATAATCTTTATCTCTCCTCCCGAAATTGACCTCTCTTTCGGCCATCTCTTTTGATTCTTTTTTTAGGGGTAGCGAGTAGCGGGCTTTTTTATTATTGTTTCCTTTTTTTGTGCCCTTGAGCTCTCTCCTTTGTTGTAAAAAAAAAAAAAAAAAAATACAACCCACTACACTTATATGAACACCCACGGACAAGGACACACCACACGTCCCCCCTTTCTTCCCCACCTTCTTACCCACACCACTACAAATCATCCACTCACCCACCCACTCATCAACCCCCACCATTTTCACCCTAGTAGATACACATCCATTCACAAGCAGGACACCCCTCTCCCACATCCACCCCGGGCCATATTTATTACCCATATCATGACAACAAATCACCCACTCACCCACCCACTCATCCCCAGCGACAGACCTGAGCGCCGGAGCAATGTGCAGCTTATTCAACACGGGTAGTAGAAGTAGTAGGCGTGGGATTGCTTTTGCCGTAAGTTTCTGCTCTCGCGACCTAAACGAACTGCACGAATAAATTGATATATGTAAGCCCTTGGTAGCGAAACAAACCTTATCAGAACTTATCTTGGATGGACACAGACACACACACACACACACGCACACACACACATAGAGGCACTGCGGTGAGATGAAGGGAGGGAGGAGGTGAGTGCGTAAAGGAGTGAGAGCAACAGGAGCAACAGATAAGGGAGGCAGGTAACGTTCGGAGGCAGGCAAGCGCGTGGGAGGTAGGGGACGAGAAGGCGTGGGAGGAGGAGGAGGAGAAGGAAGAGGAGGAGGAGGAGGAGGAGGAGGAGGGCGTGGCGTGGCGTGCGTCCTTGCTCCTTCGGCCTCACGGACCCGCCTAGTATCGACTGGCCGGGCTGGCGCTGCCCTCACCTTTAAGTCCTGAAGGCCGAGCTGAGGTCCGGCGGCGTCCTGTCTCCCTTACAAACCCCGACGAGGGCGCTCTGCATCCCAACACACGGAGGGGCGCCGCCTGCACCCCGCACGCCAATGCTCATGTGCTCTGGCAGAGGCTCAGGGCACGGTCTGAGGGCGTGGGATGGCTGAGGGGCCGCGGACAAGGGGTGTGGGGTGCATCCTTCCTGTGACCTCCGTGGCTAGCGCGAGAGAGAGGTGAGAATCTTGCCGGGTGTGGACAACGCGTCGCCGCCGCCTCCTCCTCCTCCAGCAGTAGTAGCGAAACTGACTGACGGAGGAGGAGGAGGAGGTAGTGGAGGAGGACTTGCGCAGCAGTTCCTAGCAAGGGAGGCGAGGCGGCAGGACGCGTGCGTGAAGAGTAACTGTGACCTGCCGTCGTCGATACTAGGCGAGGGATTCTCTGCATTCCCTCTCCTCCTCCCGCTCCCGCCGCTCCGTCACTCCCTCGCCTCGGAGATACTGTTTAGTGCGAGCTTTACTCCCTCGGGGCACAACTTCGCATGTTACGGCACAACTTTTCCTGCCAGCAGATGCCGCAACTCCCCCGGTTCAACTTGTCGCGTACACATACAATCATGCACACTCGGTGACTGACAAAACTTTGATTATCGCATTACATTCTTAGAATTATTCAGATAGCTGGTATTAAGTTGTTGCTTTCAATATCGTCGAAATGGTGCCAGATTTGTCTTCTTTCAAGGTCAGAAATGCTATGCAATGGGACAACAAATACGATGACAAACAATAATAATAAAAATAGTTATAATATAATGATAATAATAACAATAATAATAATAATAATAATAATAATAATAATAATAATAATAATAATAATAATAATAATAATAATAATAATAATAACAATAACATTAAAATATATCTTCACTCATATGACGATGAAAAGCGAGAAAAAATAATTGGAATAAAGCCTTCATCTTTCAAACGAGCGAGGAAACGAAAACCTCCAGAGAAAAACGAAAAAAAAAAAAAACCTTCACTCTTATAAGAGACAGAAAAAAAGATACAGACCACTCACAGGATTTCCCCATCCACGTACCTCACAGGACCCCCACCCACCCATCTAGTTTACACACTTGTATGTATGTATGTATGTATGTATGTATGTATGCATATATATATATATATATATATATATATATATATATATATATATATATATATATATATATATATATATATATATATATATATATATATATATATATATATATATATATATATATATATATATATATATATATATATATATATATATATATATATATATATATATATATATATATATATGGTAGGCTTCTTCCTGGTGGATCCTGATGGTTGTCCAAGGCTTCTTCCTGGTGGGTCCTGATGGTCGGCCCAGCCTGTTCTGGCAGGCGAGTGTTTATAGTGACGCCATCTTGCATTGGCTCATGCTGCCTCCCGGAGCTCATCTTTAATCCTAGAATCTAGAGTCCGGGTTGATAGGTGGTCTTCTAGACAGCATGTGGGTAGTTTTAAGCCACTCGGCGGCGGCTGAAAAATCCCAGCTTGGTGGCACCGATCGGGGATTGATCTCGCGTCCTCCTGAACGCGGGGCCGTCTTGCTATCTGTTCAGCCACCGCCTACCCATCATACATACGTTCATATATATATATATATATATATATATATATATATATATATATATATATATATATATATATATATATATATATATATATATATATATATATATATATATATATATATATATATATATATATATATATATATATATGTAGTGGTGGAGGGGACTGCCTACATGTGTCTACTTGTTATAACTTTGTGGTAGTGATGAGTACTGATAGCGGTATTGGAATTCGGTAAATGAATATATAAACAAATGGGATGGATAAAATTAATAAGGTGAAGGTAAAGTTGGGGGGGATGCGCTATAGCTGCGCGTGGCCTTAGTGTTCATCTCCGTCCCATTGGCCCTTGAACCTGTAATAGGAAGAACCCATTACCCCGGGACACAGGGCCAGTGTGACATCCTGGTTACTACAGTTTACCTTCCCCAGGCTTCCCCAGGTTTCCCCAGGCACCCATTAATTGACCAGCCCGAAGGGGAGGATGAACAGCTGGGTGAGCTGCACGCCGACTGCCCGGGCCGGGTTTCAAACCCGGGCCCGTGAATTCGTAGCTAGGCACGCTAACCCCTATACCAAGGAGAAGCAAGAATTAATAAATAGTTTAACAAATAAAAAAAAAAGAATAAATAACATTCAAATACTAACCGGTTAGCCCAATAAGAATGAACAAACACGAATAAATATAGGAACTAGTAAATATTTAAATAAATGAAAATAGGTATTATATAGTTAAATAAAAAGTATTAACAATATTATGTTAGATGCATGTCCTCACAGGCAGACAGTACCTTGATGCCTGGCCTTTCTTACCTTGATGCCTGGCTTTCACCGCCGCTCACGAAGTTACAGCACTGATGGGTGGTGCAACGAACAGCTTGGTGCTTGCTAGTGGTGTGTGGTACCCTTATTAGCTCTTAAAGAGTTCACCGTTAACTTGAAATCACTGAGGTCTTGATAGTGTGAAGTGGGCCTTACCGCAGTCTCAATTGCTGCCCGAATAGTTCTGGTTAGCTAGGGCTGGGAACGCACTGAGGCACAGGCTCCGCGGCGGTGAGAGGTGAGCGTTTAGTCCAGGTTCTCAACAGGTGGGTAATTACCCTAGAGGTTTAATAAAACAACATCGGAGGTAATGAAAACTTAAAAACTACAATTGATTAAAAATATAAACTTTTATGGTCAGTGTGGACTATATTTGTATTATAACAAATATATATATATATATATATATATATATATATATATATATATATATATATATATATATATATATATATATATATATATATATATATATATATATATATATATATATATATATATATATATATATATATATATATACTGAAACCGTGTATGATAATGCTAGTGTGGTAAGACTTACTTTACCACTTCATTATTTTCGGCGCCACAAACAGATTAAGGGATGAACACCAACAACTAAGGCAGACAGTGAAAGTGAATGGGTGGAGAGCCCTGGGTTCGGCACATTCACTACACTCTGGTCTAGCCCACTTAATAGTTCACCTTACTCTTAACAGCTTCAACAGCTTGCTTACGCCACTTAAGCAGCACTCGTGACACGGAAGCACGGTTAAGTGTGTGGCAGGGAAGGGGGCGAGTGTATCGTCAGGTCTAGACCACTTATTAGTTCACCTTAACCTTGACAGCTTCAATAGCTTGAGCCACTTAAAGCTCCACTCAGGACGCACAAGTACAGACTGAAGTGTGTGGCAGGAGAGGCGTTGGTTGGCTGTATGTGTCAAGTCTTGGCCAGCACGTGGACAGGTGGCGATGGCAGAGCCGTGCACACCCTCACCCCACCAGTATGTGAAAGTCACTGGCACTGCCGCGGCAGCGGCCGTCTCCTGCCTCCTGAGTCCGCCTCATCCTCTCGCTCCCGCCAGACTCCTACAGCCACCCCCCTTGTCCCCTGACTCACCCCCTTCCTCCTCTCCGCTCGCACCCATGCCTTCCCTACGTATGAATTCCCTTCCAACGTAAAGGTTCAAGTTCATAGATGGCGAACAGCTCATCGTTAATTTTGATCCTTCGCATAAACAGCATAATTATACGTTTAAATAGTGCTGAGAAATTTCGGTGAATTTCCCAGAGGCAATTGATGAAAACCTACGTGTGGCAATCATACAACTTGGAAACAATGCATTATTTGAAGCCAAAAATACTACAACAGCACCACCACCACCAGCATTGACATCATATATATATATATATATATATATATATATATATATATATATATATATATATATATATATATATATATATATATATATATATTTTTTTTTTTTTTTTTTAACTGTGTTGAGATTTGAGTATTTGTAGAGCAGCGCGGCACATTTCAGGAAGTTTTCTCCACCGTGCGCTCTTCCTCACTGTTTTGCAGTAGAGTGCCTCTTGCAGGCAAAGCTGGCAGTACGGTACGGTACGAAATTTGTTGTAGTATTTGGTCTTGGTTACCACTCAGGAGGTCAGATACTGTGGGTCTGTGGATGTGGAGTGGGGCCAGTGAGTGGAGGAGTTTCCCTGGTTCTGGTGTAATTCCCTTCAAAATCTGCTTGATCTTGATTATACAGGAGATAATAATATATAGGCCTACATACATGAAAAAAATATTTGCGAAAAAATAATTAAGGTACGTCAATAAATTTGAAAAGCCACATTTACAAAGTGACTGTACATGTATCAGGCCTCCAAAGTATAGCCTAACAGGCGCTGATGGGCAGGAAAAAAATTCTTGGGGTGATCACTTGTTTTAAGCCTGTGGCTCGGAGTTTTGCTAAGTTTTCCGTGCCTATATCATACCGTACCGTACTTTTTATCAAAATTTCAACCGTACCATACCGTATTCCGTACCGTACCGTACTGTAGTGCCAACCTTGCTTGCAGGCTTAAAATGGAAATGTCCGCAATAGCTGGGGGGCAGATAATGGTGGTGGGAAAAACATCGTGTTCCCTAATCGCTTGCAACGCCTTCGGGTCGCCCTCAAGAATGAACGAGAAAATCTTGTCCTGTCAGCCATGACACGCCAAGTTCAAACTGATGGGCGAAGGCGAACCGCAGGCTCCCTCTCCACAGTGCGGCCGAGTGTGATTTGATTATCTTTTAATTGTTTTATGTGACTACGATTTTGACAGGTTTCCGGGAGGTTTGAAGGTTAGTAGAGGACAACAAAACAGCAGCTGGTTAAATAGATGAGATATGGAAAAGTATACATAAAGTAAATCTTAAACATAATTAATATTAGTAATATAATAATAATAATAATAATAATAATAATAATAATGATAATAATAATAATAATAATAATAATAATAATAATAATAATAATAATAATAATAATAATAATAATAATAATAATTAAATAATGATAATAATGGTAATAATAAGTGATAATAATAAAAATATACATAATGGAATATAAATAGACCAGTGTTTTTTCCTTCACTCCACGCCCCCCTCGCATATGTATACCTTACGATAAAATTCCCTCACAGATTTAATAAACAAAAGTATGCCTAAGTAGACTATAGAAAACTGAAGTTAGTAAAAGTGATACATCAGCATTTTTCATAAACTTATCAGTACTGGCCCACAGTCTTGTTAAGATTAGTATGAATATAATTAGAGATAGTACAACTTTCCCAAAAGTTCGCCCCCCCTGTAAATTACTAACGCCCCCCCCCCCGCGTCCCCCAGGTTAAGACCCCCTGCACGCAGATATTGTTAACATGATTGGGCAATTGCATTTCTATCCGTAAGGCAAGTTAAAAGGCTGAAATGGTTCTTTATTTCATACTTCATGTTTTTACGGTATATATGACAAAAATACACACAATTCGCCGTCCTTCCCCTTAAATATTGTTAGATTAATTGATAAAGTCTCTTGCATTTAAACTTTTTTCATATTTCATTTACTGTTACCATGATAGCCTAACACAATAAAACCTATTTACTAAATGAGTAGGCTATATACTTTTATTAACATTATAACCCTATCGTAGGACATTAATTATCTACCACGACATTATTACTGCTATTATTTACATTAATATCATTTACATAATTTTCATTATCACCCCTAGTAATATTATCATCATTATTATCGTACCGTAATTGCTTTGTCATATTTCAACCACTAGGAATTATAACTGGAACAGGCTATTTACGGTCTTCTCTAATAAAAATAGCCTCAGATCAGTAACTGTGGAACGCTAAGTCAAATTTACCTTAAACCAATAATATTATCAATGGCATAATTAATTGGGATGGGGGAAGGTGCCGTAACGAATAGGAGACCCCGATGTATTTTATTTCAAGATATGTATAACGTAGAGTAAAAGATATGGATATATATGTAACGAGAAAAATATGTATATGTGTAAAGGAAGAAAATTCAAGTGAGGGTGTAGGAGGTTGATGAATATGTACACGTATCTCAGAATATGTATAATGTAGACTGTAGAGAGAAAAATATGGTTATGTAACGAGAAAAAATGCATCTGTAGGGTACAAAAAATATTAAGTAAGGGTGCAAGGGGTCGATAGTAGGGTTAAAAATTACATAAAAGGGAAGGGGGAAGGGAGGTGCAGCGGGGCATGAGGAGAGGGCGTGAGGGAGACAGACACGACCCTGCACAGAACTTTTCACTTCAGTCTTTCCTCTTCCCCCAATTGTATCTTCCCCACTAGCCCACTTCCTCTTCTTGCCATACCCTTGATTAAAAAAAGAAAAAGAAATGTTAAGTAGATGGAGAAAGGCACGTGGAAGAGGTCATATACAAAACTTAAGGAGCTGGGGGAGGGGAGAGGGGGAGAGAAGTGCCCTTGATCATTATAGGGTAAACCTTCTCTTTCGGCGATGACACGCTAAACTAGGGATTGGGATACATTCGTCCATGCCTTCCCATATGCGGCAAAATCTTTCTTTGGATTAATTTCTCGTGTGTTTCGTTAATTACTCGCGGTGGTCGTGTTGGAGTATAGTGAAGAGAAAATTCTGGCGTTTCACACTCAGGTTCTATAGATACTTAGTGTTATTTACTTTCATGGCACAGAAAAAGGCTCAAACTACTATCACAGCTATAAAACCAATCGTGGAAATACCGATAAATCCAACGAAAGCTTTGTCAAATATATGTGCTTAGGTGCCCGTGTGAAGCAGCTGCCATGCTTCGGACTACTGCACTGCGTCATCGGTTTATAGTTTATACTCACAGAAAGTTATTGCAGGCTGTCAAAATGTTGTCATAATGCTAAAATTGAAGTCACAAACTACTTACCCTGCTACTTGGATCGGGTGGTGTGTCTTCATCTTGGCAGAGGCGGTGTTGTATATAGGAATCACTTCGCAGCCGCAAAATAGCTCGCAGAGAGAGGTTCAACTTGCTTATCTTTTTCTGTATTTCACTCACCGCTATCGTTTACTTGTCTTGTTTCAGCTCCAATATATGGCACAAACATCAGCGAAACACTCTAAATCAAGGTAAGGGCTTATAACAATCGAATAGGGCAGAATTAAGAAAGAATTACCCCACGTTGATAATCACTCAAGTTCTTGCTTGTTTGGTGTATTGGTCTGGTGTGTTGTTCTCTGGCGGGTAACATCATTCATCATAAAGATCACACGTGGACAAGACTGGGATAAAACCAGGCAAATTAATAGGTTGTCCTGCGTAGTGGACAACAGAGCAACTTATTTCTGCGAGGAGGTATTT